>NC_056687.1:17460000-17777500 GCF_018350215.1 Panthera leo | reverse complement strand
GCTCCGAGCCATCAGCCCAGAGCCTGACACGGGGCTCAAACTCACGGACCGCGAGATCTTGACCTGAGCTGAAGTCGGTCGCTTAACCGACTGAGCCACCCAGGCACCCCAGCATGAAATATATCTTAAAGATACCCAGTAATTACTACTGATTGTCCCTGTCTAGAAGAATAAAGTATTTGGGAGTGTATGAGAAACACATTGTTCACTCCATAGCCTTTTTTTTTCCTTTTTATTTTTTAGCTATGTGAGCAAAAAAAGTCATAAAATTTTGACACTTGAAAGAGGTCAAATGATGTTTTTTTGTAATATTACAAAATCATTGTGAATTTCTTATATAAGAATTAACAGATAAGAAGAGGCAAGTGATCTTTGACAAACAGCAATGAAGGAGAACGTATAGACATTCAACGTCATAAAGCTATTCTTGTTCAAACAACTGGTTTATGAATGGATATGCCACAAAATATAAGCCTATGAACAATTTATGATTATTTGTGAAATCAGTTTATGACAAAAGTGATGTTTTGATCCAGCAGAGAATATATGACTATTGCACTTCACTAAATTTGCCTACATTCTCAAGAAATACGTTGGTTTTCTTTTTCGTTTTTTTAACACTTATTGATTTTTGAGACACAAAGACAGCATGAGCAGGGGAGGTGCAGAGAGAGAGGGGGAGACACAGAATCTGAAGCAGGCTCCATGCTCCATGCTGTCAACACAGAGCCTGACCTCAGGCTCGAACTCACAAAAGGTGAGATCATGACCTGAGCCGAAGTTGGTCGCTTAACCGACTAAGCCACTCAGGCGCCCCAGTAAATTGATTTTCTAATAGTGCATACCAAATGAATCCTAGTTAACAACTAAAGTTAAAACTGGAAATAATTAAGGAATAAGAAGAACATAGAAGTAAGTATATATCTGCTTTATCGTTGGGAAAGGAAAGTGCTTTATTTTTATAATTTTTTAAATGTTTATTTTATGTTTGAGTGAGAGAGAGAGGGTGCATTTGTGTGCACGTGCATAAGTGGGAGAGGGGCAGAGAGAGAGACAGAGGATGTGAAGCAGACTCTGCATGACAGCAGAGAGCCTGATGTGGGGCTTGAACTCATGAACTGTGAGATCATGACCTGAGTCACAGACGTTTAACCGACTAAGCCACCCAGATGCCGCAAGGAAAGTGTTTTAAAGCATAACAGCACATACATTATTAAAAGGAAATCACTGATAGATTTAACTTAAAAATTGTCATGTGTTCAGGGGGCGCCTGAGTGGCTCAGTCGGTTAAGTGTCCTACTTCGGCTGGGGTCATGATCTCACAGTTCGTGGGTTCCAGTCCCGCATGGGGCTCTGTGCTGACAGCTCAGTGCCTGGAACCTGCTTCAGATTCCATGTCTCCCTCTCTCTCTGCCCCTCCTCTGCTCGTGCTCTGTCTCACTCTTTCAAAAATAAATAAATGTAAAAAAAATAAATTAAATTAAAAAACAGTCAAGTGTCAAAAAATATAAAAAAAATTAAATTGATCGTAATTGAGATAATATATAAAACGTGTGACAAAGATATTCTCTTTGACCAACTGTACGCAAGTTCCTCTGAATTCTCTTAGTAATCCTGACTTTGAGGCTTCCAGGTTTGTCTCTGCAATGTCCAATGTCAGCAAGAGTCCTCCTAAGTCAGGTTAGCTAGAGTCCCCTATCTCCCATACCTGATCACCCTCCATACCTGATCAGATGCCTCATTCCTCACCACCCCCCAGGTGATGTCTGATCACCCTGGCCAGTCTTCCCCAAAGAATCCTGTTAGGCCAGTTAAGCCAAATCCCCTCTTGGCCTTGATGTTTCCTCTTGGCAGTTTTCCATCCACTGACCCCTACAGTGCTCCTTGGCTAGAATTCCTACCTTGCCTCGCTATATTTGGAGGACAGCCTCATCTCTGTCCCCAGTGCAAAACCCAGTTGCAGTGGTCCCTACACCAATCGTTATGGTCCCTACACCAATCGTTATGGTCCCCCTGAATAAAGTCTGCCATAGTACTCTTTGTTACTTTGAATAATATTGTTTCTTTATTGCGTGCATGACAAAGTATTCATGCGTTTAGAACACAACGCTCACTTATGAACAATTATTGAAATCTGGGCATTGAAATAAAAAAAAATTAAAATAGTATACACAGTTCACCAAGGAAGACACATAGTTGGTCTCAAACCAAATATCAAAAAAAAAAAAAAACCCTTTATTAATATCCAAATAAGTTGAAATTAATTCTCAAGTTACATTCCCATGTTGAAGAGTGTGAAGAAATTGGCACTCTTCTGCACTCTTTGAAGTAACGAAAAAGAGCACCGCATATTGGCGACCAAATTGGAAACGGGCCACAAATGTTTCCTGTATGTTTTTAACCTTTCACTGGGACAGACTCCATTTTTAGCAATATAATTTAAAGAGACACTTAAAGGTGTACTTATGCATGTATGTACAATGATGTCTCCCTGTGTGGATTTTTTTAATGATAGTGAAAAACCAAGACATAGTCCAATGTAAACAATTATATATATATTTTAAATTTTATGAAGTTTTTTTTTTGTTATTTTTAAGTAATTTGTACACCCAACCTGGGGCTCGAAGTCTGAGATCAAGAGTCACAGGCTTCACTGAGACAGCCAGGTGCCCCCAATATAATCAATTTTAAATAAATTGGAATAGTGGTATAAGATTTAGTGCTATGTAGTCTAAAAATACCTTAAACCTTAAAGCCATGGTAAATCTTTATGATTATGTTTTTAAAGATAATAAAAAGTTATAAAATATTGTATATTGCGTATATTACATATTGTATGCTTTACAAACGATGTAAACATGCAGAAAGATATATACCTGTATCTATCTATCTATTTATCTACCTACCTCTCTATCTATAGATATGTACAGGTAGATAGGATATATGTAACTTCTGATGGGATATATGTGTGCATCAAATTGATTTTCTTGGTGATAAAATGATATATTTCCGTGATAATGATAAATAAATGTTACAGAAATACACAGAAAATGCTAAAGCAAAAATAAAGAAATACAAAACAGAGTGAAGAAAAAATACACCTGCATATTCCACATCTTCTAGCCTCTGCAAATTTCATAAATAACATATCTGCTTTACAAATTTGTTTTGCCCCTTGGCCGCTTAAAACAATACGTCCTACTCATCTGGCAGATACAATTCGCATTCCTTCCCATGGCCCATGGCAATGAGTACAATCTCACCTGTCACAGACCTTCTTGCCATCTAAAATCCTCAGGGTAAACCCTGTTTGTTGTTTCCTGCATGCACAATGCTGCTTTCTATCTCGGTACCTTTCTCTATTTTATTTCCCCTTCCTGATTCCAGAACACGCTTTGGCGTCTTCTGGGCCTGAGCAGTTTTGTTTACTCTCTGTGTGCTCCTATGACGACTCCGTGGTGAGAAAATGCCAGATGATACCAGTTCTTGCCCCACAAACAAAGAGACAGGCTGAGGTAATAGGAAACACCTTTCTTCTGTTTTTATTGCTATATGCATAGTTCTTTTATTACTTTTTTTTTTGAAGTGGGTTTATTTATTTTTGAGAGAGAGAGAGAGAGAGAGCTCAGGGCAGAGAGAGCCGGAGATAGAAAATCCCAAGCGGGCTCCACACTGTCAGCACAGAGCCTGGTGTGGGGCTCAAACTCACAATCTGAGAGATCATGACCTGAGCCAAAATCAAGAGTCGAATGCCTAACCGACTGAGCCACCCAGGCACCCCTCTGTTATTACTCTTTGTATCTCTCAAATTTTGGTAATTATTTGGTTACTTCTATAATTCAGCTACTGGAGGGTAAAGTCCTCTAGGACAGGGATGGTTTTATCTCCACCTGCAACTTTTCATTTTTTGTTTTTTTCTTTAAACTATAGACACCCAGCCAACAAATGTTTATTTCAGATTGACTGACCTGAAAATTATTAAGACTAGTATAAAAATGATGCTTGCCCATGATAGGATTCAAAGAAGAACATATTTAAGTTTTTTTGTAAGTTTATATATTTTTGAGACAGTGAGAGACAGAGCGTGAGCGGTGGGGAGGGGGAGCAGAGAGAGAGGGAGACACAGAGTCCAAAGCAGACTTCAGGCTCTGAGCCGTCAGCACAGAGCCCGAGGCGGGGCCCGAACTCACAAACCGTGAGATCATGACCTGAGCTGAAGTCAGACGCTCAACTGCCTGAGCCACCCAGGCGCCCCGAGGGAGAAAATATTAAAAATAAAATCTTTCTGAATACGTCTGTGAATAGTTAAGAAAGTAAAGAATTTTTAGAAGCCAAGGAATCAACAGAGGAAAAAAAAAACCCTCTCAATTCACTTTCCCTTGAAGGAATTTTCTGTATGGATAAAGTTTGTCTTCAGGGACAAACAAATATATATATATATATAGTGGGGATGTCACAGGGAATTGCCTCCCCATATACCATACATTTACGTGTGGAAAGAGGACAAGAAAATTAATCTGTCTTGAACTTTGATACAGTATGGAAGGGAAGAAAAAGCTTTCTTTTATACTTAGTAACGACAGCCCGATGACTTTAGTTTTACTGACTGAATTCATACTTCCTGGGTGGTCTCAATACTCGACATACAAGCATTCAATGTCAAGTGGTCCCTGGTTAGTAGTGCCCTTGGGACCTGGCAGGAGCAAAGAAAAGCTCTCTCTCATAAAAAAACGCTGCAACTCAGGGCTCAAATAATATCAACAATAATATGAGCTGACAGTAAAAGCAGAAACAAAGCAAAGCAAGACAAAATAAAACAAACTAAGCCAGCCATGTTGAAGGCAAACTGGCAGGAAAAACAAAAAACAAAAAAAACAAATCACAGAATGAAACCTGCAAAACATTAGACACTGGCATTATCAGATACAAAACATAAAATAATGGTTGAAAATAAGTTCCAAAAGTAAGGGTCCATAAAGATGACTGAACATAAAATTTGAATAAAATGGGTTGATTAGTGTATTAGACAAAGGTGAAGGGCAAATTTGTGAGCTGGAGAGAAATAGTGGAGAAATTTCTATAAATGTAAGAGAGTCCATAGGACGGAAAACAGAAGAATACAGCTTAAAAAAATAGAAGAGAGAGTAAGGTTAAAAACAAAAAAATTATACCTAAACCTACTAGTTTTTAAACCCCAGCTAGCAGTATAGACAGTAACATTTAGAGTAATGACAATTATTCTGACATGATTTATTAACAGCAACAGAAACAGCTTGAAGTGTAATTATGTATTTAATATACTGAGAAAAAAATAACTGCCAGTGCACTAGAAAAATGACCAGAATGAGAGCAAAATAGTGCAATTTTAAGATAAAGAAAACCTAAAAGAATTTACCTGCAATAAACTCTCACTAAGGAAAAAAAAAGAATACTTGTACTTTAAATTTTTTTTTAATCTTTATTATTTATTTTTGAGACAGAGAGAGGGAGAGAGTATGAGCAGGGGAGGGGCAGAGAGAGAGGGAGGGAGACACAGAATCTGAAGTAGGCTCCAGGCTCCGAGCTGGTAACACAGAGCCCGACGCGAGGCTCGAACCTACGAACCGCGAGATCATGACCTGAGCCAAAGTCGGATGCTCAACCAACTGAGCCACCCAGGCGCCCCCAAGATACCTGTACTTTAGAAAAAAGGCACATCGTGTCGGATGGAAGATTTTTGCCAGGGGTCAATCAACAACTTAAATGTTAACATTGATGATTCCAAATATATACCAAGAGAGAACATTCCAGCTCATTATATAAGAAAGCATAAGCTCTATACAAAAGCATCCAAAAAGAGTGAACGAGGAAGATTTCAAGTCATCTGTTTTGTGACATTGATGCAAAAGCATTTAGTTAAATATTAGAGAAACTAATGGAGCACCGTGTAAAAATTAGGTAAATACTGCTTGGCCAGGTGGCCAAATGCCATAGAAGTTTAATATTAGAAAACCAATGAATGAAATTTACTGTACTAACAATTTGAACAGGAAAATAAAAAAAAAAAAAATTAAAAACGAAGACATAAATGAATGGAGAGATCTAATCATGGATTAAAAAAAACACATCTAAAGAAAGCAATTAGTACTTGAATTCATTGATAAATGAAATGCAATTAAAATAAAAACCTCAAGGGGCACCTGGGTGACTCAGTCGGTTAAGTATCTAACTCTTGATTTCTGCTCAGGTCACGGTCTCACCATTCACGAGACGGAGCCTTGCATCAGGCAGGCTCTGTGCTGACAACATGGGATTCTCTCTCTCTCTCTCTCTCTCTGCCCCTCCCCCACTCATGTGCACCCTCTCTGTGTCAAAATAAATAAACATTACAAAAACCAAAAAACCTCAAAAGCTTATTAGTGGATTTGACAAACTGATTCTAAAATTTACATGAAAGAAGAGAGGGGCACATGATACTTCTGCAAAGGGAAATCTTATCTGATAGGAAAAATTAATATGAAGAGCTTCTGATAGGATATAGAAGGTAAAAGCTGACCATTGCTTCCATCATACCAACTACAAAAAGTGGATAAAAATTAAAATAATCTATGTTTTGAAACGCACTAGAGAGCTATGGATATATAGCTCATATATCCATATATATATGATGGATATATATATACATATATATATATATATATATATGATATATATATAATGAGTAGTATCATGGGACAAATAGAGAACAAATAGAAAACAAAGTCAATAACTATGTGAGTAGGTATATTAAATGAGAGCGTATTAAATATTTCAGTTAAAGGACAAAGATCGTCAGATTAAAATAATAATAAAAAAGAATCATCTATATAATTTTATGTCTTAATTAAGAAGCATAAAATATATATAGATTGAAAATAAGGACTAGATAAAGACATGCAGTGAATACTTTAAAAAATGTATGTGTTAGGAGTATTTTGTCCCAATCTGTGGGCAAACCTTTTGAAATTCTAAATGCTGTCTTTAGTAAACCAAAAGTTTTTAATTTCAGTGGAGTACCATTTGTCAATTTTTACTTTTATGCTTAGTGTTTTCTGAATCTTGTTTAAGAGATTTTGCCTAACCCTAGGTCATAAAGATTTTCTTCAATGGTTTACCTAGACATTTTATAATTTTACCTTTTACACTTGGAGTCATAATCCTTTTCAAATTAATGTTCGAATATGTGAAAGAAAGTGGGAGCCAATTTTATACTTTTCCCCTTACTAACTATTTGGATCAGGAATTCTGGAAGGGCTTGGCAAGATGGTTCATTTCTGATTTATGTTATCAGCTGAAGCACATGGGGCTGAAGGATCTGCTTCCAAAATGGCTTCTTCACTCAAATGTGTGGTGACCTGGCTCCTTGACCACTCTCTCTTGCTCTGTATCTCACGTGGTGTCTCATCCTGAAAAGGGCTTCTCCCGGTATCTCATGCTCAAAAACGGCTTCTCAGTGTGCCTCGGGATTCTCATAGTGTGGTGACCTCAGAGTTGTTGGACTTCTTACATGGTGGCTCATGATGTCAAGAGAACAAGGTGGAAGCCGTTAGTCCACTTATGGTCTGAAATCAGTATAACGTCACTTCCTTCATACTCTGTTGGGGAGAGAAGTCACAGGAAAGCTCAGAGTCAAGGGAAGAGATACTGACCATGTCTCAGTGGAAGGGGGGTCTACAAATTTGTAGCCGTCTTTATTCCCACAGCATCAGACTGATAAGATCATCGCCTTTCCCCCATTGAATTACATTAGCACAGTTTTCATAATTTAAATGAATATTACTGAACTCTTTATTCTTTTAAAGTTAAACATATACTTACCACGTGACCCAACAATCTTATTCTTCACTGTTTTCACCAGATAAATGAAAACCTATATTAACATAAAATCCTTTCCATGATTGTTTACGGCAACCTTATTCCTAATTGTCCAAACCTAGAAACAACTCAGGTGTCTTTTAACCACTGAATGAATAAGGAGATTGTACTACAATCATAAAATAAAACATTTATTTTGCAATATAAGGGAAAGAACTATCGATTTATACAATGTAGATAAATCTTAAATACATTTTGCTAAGGAGACGACACCAACTTCAAAAGACTACATATTGTTTGATCCCATTGACATACTGGAAAACAGATCCATAGTTGCTACGGCAAGAAGCAAGGAGGGATGTCGACAACAAAAGGTCAACATGAGAGGTTTTGGGAGGAGATAAAACTGCTTTATATCACAATAATGGCGGATACGTGGCATTTTGAATTTTTTCTTTTCTTCCAAGATTTTATTTAAATTCAAGTTAGTTAACAAATAGTGTAGTATTGGTTTCAGGAGTAGAATTTGGTGATACATCACTTTCTTATAACACCCAGTGCTCATCACAAGTGTCCTCCTTAATGCCCATCACCCATTTAGCCCATGCCCCACCCCCCACTTTTATTCCAGCAACCCTCAGTTTGTTCTCTATAGTTAAGAGTCTTTTGTGGTTTGCCTCCTTCTCTATTTTTATCTTATTTTATTTTTCCTTACCTTCCCCTATGTTAATCTGTTTTGTTTCTTAAATTCCACCTATAAGTGAAGTCATATGGTATTTGTCTTTCTCTGATTGATTTATTTCACTGAGCCTAATACACTATAGTTACATCCACATCATTGCAAATGGCAAGATTTCATTCTTTTTGATGACTGAGTAATATTCCTCTGTTATATATATATATATATATATATATATATATATATATATATACACACACACACACATATATGTGTATATATATATATGTATATTTATACATATGTGAGATATATATATATATATATATATATATATAAATATATATTCACATCTTATTTATTGCAATCCCTATCAAAGTAATAATAGCATTTTTCACAGAACTAGGACAACCAATTCTACAACTTGTATGGAGCCAGAAAGGACCCCCAATAGCCAAATTAATGTTGAAAAAGCAAAGCAAGGTGGGAAGCATCAGAATTCCAGACTTCAAGCTGTATTACAAAGCTGTAATCATCCAGACTGTATGGTACTGGAAGAGAAAATAGACACAACAATGGAACAGAATACAGGACCCAGAAATGGACCCACAACTATTTGTCAACCCATCTTTGACAAAGCAGCAAAGAATATCCAATGGAAAAAAGACAGTCATTTTAACAAATGGGTTTGGGAAAACTGGATACACATGCAGAGGAATGAAACTGGGCCAGTTTCTTACATCGCATATAAAAATAAATTCAAAATGTACGAAAGACTAAACGTGATATGGAAAATCACCAACATTTTAGAGGAGAAAATAGGCAACAACCTCTTTGACCTCGACCATAGCAACTTCTTACTAGACATGTCGCTGGAGGCAAGGGAAACAAAGGCAAAAATGAATATTGGGACCTCATCAAGATAAAAAGCTTCTGCACAGAGAAGGAAACCATCAACAAAATTAAAGGCGACCTACAGAATGGGAGACGATATTTGCAAATGACACATCAGATAAAGGGCTAGTATCTAAAACCTGAAAAGAGTTTATCCAACTCAACACTCAAAAATTAAATAATCGAGTTAAGAAATGAGCAGAAGGCATAAGCAGACAGTGCTACAAAGAAGGCATATAAATGGCTAACAGACACATGAAAACATGCTCAACATCACTCGTCATCAGGGAAACACAAATCAAAACCACAATGCGATCCTATCTCACACCTGTCAGAATGGCTCAAATTAAAAACTCCGGGAACAACGGATGTTGGCGAGGAGGCAGAGAAAGGTGAAGACCCTTACACTGTTGGTGGGAACGCAAACTGCTGCAGCCACTCTGGAAAACGGTTGGAGGTTCCCCAGAAAGTTAAAGATAGAGCTACTCTATGGCCCAGCAATGGCACTACTGGGTATTTATCCCAAAGGATACAAAAGTGCTGAATCCAAAGGGCACATGCACCCCAATGTTGGTAACAGCACTATTCACAAAAGCCAAACTATGGAAAGAGCCCAAGTATCCATCGACGGATGACTTTTTGTGTTTTTTAAAAAGCAGTAGAACTGTATACCACAAATAATACGTGGCTAGTCTAAAACTAGATACAAAATAGCATTACACAAATAATGCATTGTGGTGAGGAAATTTGTTTCTCATTACAGGTATGGGTTCGCAATTATGAAAGTACTTTATGTAGTATGATTTACATTATGATTGGATAAATAAATAAGTATATTGTTGAAAATGAGAGGCAAGTTTTTTTTTTGGTTGCCTGAGGAAAACCTTACAAAAGGATAAAAGGGAAATGGGAAGAGGGACCCCTGTGGTGTTGGATGGGCGTTGGAGATATCTGTATGAACTTGTGATATATATATTTGAATATTTAATATTTAATATTTTCAAAAATAATAATAATATTTAATATTTTCAATACCTATACTTGCATCTCATTTTCTACAAAATATTTACTTATGTTTTCAATATATATATATATATGCACAAATATATAAATACAGAAATAAATATAATGTATGCATGGGTTAGTATACGTATACATACCTTTGAAATCTATGTACTGAGCAGGTCTAAAAGTAATGACAACCTGGTAGAAATAAGCACACTTGGAACCCAGATCTTGGTTTCTAAATATCATCCTACAGTAGAAGGAACGAGGGCTCCCTGTAAAGTGCTTGAGGGGGAAGGGGAAATATAAAATGCGTTTGGAGTACCTTATGGTGCCAGGAAATAAGGTAGCTCTCAAACAAAACAAAACAAAAATACAAACAAAAAATATCCCAACCCTAACATGGGCTAATTGCATAAATATAATTTTGAGGAAACAAAGATATATTGCAGAATATACAGTAACATTCATTTATATGAAATTTAGAAATAGCCAGACGTGGACATATTGTTAAAGGACGCAGGTGTATGTGGGGATAGATAATCCAAAGAAAATCAAGGACACGGTAAACATGCAATTCCGCTAAAATTGCTATTTCGTTTTATTGGCTAAAAACAAAAACACTGTTTCACTTTCAACAGTTGAATAACTTCCACAATCAGAAAGATTTAGTTTTTCTTCCTTGATCTCACGTACATCTTTCCAATGTTACAATCAATTCCATCTGTTATGGGTTCAGTACGTGTAGTTCTTGCATCCTCTGGGTGGTAGCCAAGCTTAAAATTGAAGATTGATTTTACATTTCTTTCTCTAGAGTAAATAATTCCACATCTTAAAGATCATGTTCTCTAATCATTTAACCATATTTGGATGATTCCTCCGGTCTTCTCTGAGTTTTCCTTACTTCTTGGCTTGAAAATTTTGTTCGACATAATTGACTACTCCTGAGTGCAATGGATTGACGATCTCTTAATTCCTGCCTGCATCATCCCCTATGATTTCAGTGACAAATCCATATGTATTGGTTCCAGATTCAATTTCCAAAAAGGCTTTAATGAAGTATCTCTCTATTCACAATTCCTCAGATATACCCAAGACTGGTGTGGCTGAAGTCTCTCTCTCTCCGCCCCCCTCTTTCTCTCTCTGTCTGTCTCTCTCTCTCTCTCCTTCTCCACTTTCTCAGATATTTCATCTACAATCTCTAGGTAAATAGTCCTTTTTTTGTAACCAGAGAGTTTGTAGCCACAGAAACCCATCTTTCTGTACACTGCGCAAATAATACTATTAATAAACAGGTGGAAATATAAATTCCACTTTTTCAGAGCACATGTGAATTCATTATTTCAATATTTTCATATAATTTTATGCTTATGCTACAAACTCATGTTAATTAATAATAACAGAAAGCAAATGAAAATAATCATTACCCTAGAGGTACGAAAGGTAGTAAAATCAGAAACGTTTTAAATGTTTTCTAAGTTTTATAAAAACTTCTGGCAAGTAAGTGAATTAGATTTCTACGTATTTACTACATGTTTTATATACTATTTTAAAAATTCAAATAAGATTTGTTGTATTACTGAGATTTATTTTCTTTATCCAAAAAAAATATAAACATAGCTTAAAAAAATAATGCAGTAAAATGCAGTGTAGTATCCAGGATTGGATCACAAAACAGAAAAAGGATTATTGGTAAAACCTAAAATCTGAATGAAGTTTGTAGTTCAATTAATCGATTTCTCAATGTTAATTCATTAGTTTTAACAATTAAATAGTGGTCATGTAAGAAATGACATTAGGAAAATCTGAATGCAGGGTATAGGACCTCCCTGTATTTTTTCTTTGTGACTTTTCTATAAATTTGGAATTACTAAAAATAAGATGTTTATTTGAAAAATAACGTGTGTAAGTTTTAAGTAAAAATGTTATTCCGCTAAATGTGTAGATCAAATTTGTTCTGAAGTTTTTTGGTTTTGGTTTTGTTTTTACTTAAAAGGAGAAATTACGTAAGAACTTAGCAATTTAGTTTCTTGGTGAATTATTTAATGTTATAGATTTTATAGATTAATGGTAGGCAATGTAAAATATATGATTATCTATAGAAGATATGAGTCCACCTTTGATTGAAAACACTTGTTTCAGATGAGTCCAGGTATAAATTTCGGATAAAGGTCTCTGAGCATCAATTAGATCTTCTATTGGGAGCCAAAGGACAGTACATATAACTGTGGACATTCCTTAGGGTTTTAACATATAAATATGTAAAATACAAAAGCGGCGTTAAATTTGTACGTTTCCTGGATCTTAACGAGCAAGTTCCATTTGAATGAACTTGGTAAAAACCAAATAATTTCTGAGGCTGCATTTCCAATTTGTAAAAGAGGAACAGTCAATATATTGAAATTCTCAAATATCATGAAGACAAGTCTACGGGGATGTGTCAGCACTATGTGAGCATTCTATTTAAGTGAGCAATAAATTAACTGATTTGTAGAACATGTAAATAGAAAAAAGAAACAATACTTTATCACAGATGCTCTATTGCTTTACTACTGGAAGTGATGGTTTCTTGATGTAATAACAAAATAGCAATGAGATTTGCGTGGTTTAATGGTTATTTTATTTTATTTTTTTCACTTTTTAAAGTTTATTTATTTCGAGAGAGAGAGAGTGCATGCAAGAGTAGGAGAGGGACAGAGAGAGAGGGAGAGAGAGAGAGAGAGGGAGAGAGAGAGGGGGAGAGAGAAAATCCCAAGCAAGTTCTACACAGTCAGTGCAGAGCCTGAATGATGCGGGGCTCACTAACGGGGAGATTGTGACCTGAGCCGAATTCAAGAGTTGGATGCTTAACCGACTGAGCCACCCAGGACCCCTAACCTGTTTATTTTTAAAATGCTACCCTGAATTTAAATCAAATAAGAATCTGACAAAGTGTCGTTTTTCCTATGTTCGTGGACATTTATGTTGATTCCTAAGCAAAGCTCTTCTCCACTCTACAGAGTGAAATGTGTAGCACATCACTGATGGACTTTAATTTTTGTCAGTGTACAAACCCAAAGTGGGCAACCTACGCTTCCGGAGGACAAAGACTTAGAAACGAATTTGTGTTTCATCATACCACGTGACATCGGGAAAATAATCTCGAAGTTTTCTCATGAACACGACGATGCAGGTCGATAGTCTTTCTTGTACAGAATGCGTTCATTTATATAACTGATTGGCTTGTACTCGTCCTTTACTCCAATTACTCGTTTCTCACAAGGAGGCAGTGTTTTTCAGAACGGACAGGTCCAGGAGGGAAGCCCTGGTCCCTTTCTCAAAAGCCACCTCTACCTCTACCTCTGTAGTTCAACGTCATGAACTAAACATATGACCCAAGTGGTGGTGCT
Organism: Panthera leo; assembly: GCF_018350215.1. Lineage (NCBI taxonomy): Eukaryota > Metazoa > Chordata > Mammalia > Carnivora > Felidae > Panthera > Panthera leo. Next base: position 17,763,700 of record NC_056687.1, on the reverse strand, counting down.
TCCAATAAAATACCCTGACTTCTCTTTGGTAAATAAACTCCTGGTAACCCAGATTTTCATTCGGACCCAGGGGGCCTCACAAGTCTTTCCTTAAGAATCTTTAGCTCTCCTTAAACTGATTGCAAGGCTTCCTGCACCCCAGCATATTTGATGCTTATCTCTCCTGTCCTGGCTTGCACTGGCTATTATTTTCTTTTGCTTTACCTCTCTGCCAGCAAGGGTTACCAGTGACCTCCGCTAAGACGGGTGAAGTCTTGGAAGGCTGGTGAGCTGTTGCCTCTTCCGTACTGTTCCTAGACGATATTAAGTCTGGTAACCGCAGCCTCCTTGCTGAATTCCTGAACTAACTCTGTACAGTTTGGCACTTGAGCCACATCCAACAAGGCTGAAGACGATTTGTAAGAGTAAACGTAGCATAAGGTAGAACAATTCCGAATGAAAACAAAACAGAACAGAGGTCAACAGCAAAGAGCAGAAAAGTAAATGTGATCAAGTACTTGACATGATCTAATTACCGTAATTGGGCAGAAAGTTCGATTTGCTTGGAAGCAAAGGGATTGAGGCTAATTTTGTTTTTATAGCCATAATAAGTTCAACGATACAAACTCACATGTGGCAGTTTTGTTCTGTTTTTTTTTTTGTTTTTGTTTTCGTTTTTTTTTTTTTAATCAAATGTAAAAGAAGTATGTGTAAAAGAAACATTAAATTTCAGTGGCAAACTTCTATAGTTGTACAACACACTCTAAGATCGTGTTTAAAGAGACGATGTTTTTACTGACCTGCAAGCTGAAAATCATACGACAAATTTGTGAAAGATTTTGTTTCAGTTTTTAATTTTTATTTTTAAAAAATTTTTAATGTTTATTTATTTTTGAGAGAGAGAGAGACACACAGAGGGAGAGAGGGACAGAGCACGAGTGGGGAGGGGCAGAGAGAGAGGGAGACACAGAATCCAAAAAAGGCTCCGGGCTCTGAGCTGGCAGCACAGAGCCTGATCCGGAGCTCAGACCCATGAAACACAAGATCATGACCGGAGTCGAAGTTGGACACTTAAACTGACTGAGCCACCCAGGCGCCCTGTGAAATATTTTCTATGTCAACTATGTTAATATTTTTTAGGCTTCTTATTTTGCAATGATTTAAGTAGTTACAGGAATAGGACTTTGGGAGTCTGGATGAATGGGTGGGTAAAATGCCAAATAGACTCTTTAACGAGTGACTTCTGGGAGTCAGTGGCAGGTGCTGCTGGGTCAGTGAATGATGTTTCCCATTTCCAACTTACAGCAAAGCCGTCTTGGTCAGTGGTCGAATCAGAACTGTGAGTTTTCAAAACAGCTGAGGCAAGCAGGCAATTCTGTTATTTTGTGTGAAATTCTGAGAGCAGACTTCTCACCTACTTGGGGTTCAATCCACCCCACCAGGACAGGGGATGCTTGTTAGAGCCAATATTTTCTCTGAAGTGGATAAATGTAATTCATAAAACCGGAAGGATGAAACTTTGGTTTGATTTTAGCTCCACTACCTGAAAAATCATGAGGCATCAGAAAAGCCACGGAGTTTTCTCTGGCTGTGTCGATCCGTGATACACGGTCCCTCTCAGCGTCCGATAGTTGTCCACTGAATTTTAAGTTTCCTACCAGGGGAAGAGCAGACGTACTTTAGACCAAAGTTTACAAGGATGTGAGCGCTGGGGTTTGTTTTTGGGGATATAACTGCTGGGATGGACTGGGGTTGAATTCCATGATTTGAAAAGCTCTATGAAAACTTTATAGCTTCCGTTTTATGACAAAATGCAAGTGTACAGATAGTCACTAAACTCTGTATGTGCTGATATCAATAAACTGTGCAGTTAATGGGAAAAATGAAAAGCAGAGACTTAATATGCTAGAGCTTAATTAACACACACACGCGCGCGTGCAGATTTCTTAGTTTTCCAGTTTTGATGTGATATAATAACAAGGCCACCGAAAAGGGGACGCTTAAAAGCAGACAATCATGTGACCTTCAAATAAATGTAATTTGACAAACCTCAGTTTTCTTTTATGCTTTGACGCATACGTTGTCTTCTTAGCAGCTTGTAGGCTAGAGGTGCTGAAGAATGACTTCTTTTTTCAGTCCTACATGAAGTATTTGGAGTTGATTTGAAAGGTAGCTGTGTATGTTTAATCTCTTTTAGCTTTTAAGACCAGTGGCTTTTTTTTTTTTTTTTTTTTTTTTTTTTTTTGGTCATCAGAGAACATTGGCATTTGTAGGTTAATTTGATTCTCTCTAAAGTCATGGCTCTACCATAAACTTCGAATGAACAAATAACCTTATCTGAATCCAAATTAATACATTATTGCATGTCTATGGCTTATGGAAAATGTCAGTAAAAAATATTATGTTAAAGCTGATTTTTATTAGTTGCTTCTTTATTTTTTTTAACCTCTTGGTAAATAACCAAGTTACAGGACAAGTAGATTAAGAATATGATGCGTGTATATTGCAAGTTATACTTGCAAAAATTTATTTCATATTAAAATTTTCTATGAAAAATTAGTGACAGCTGCACATTCTAATAACTGGCAAAAATGTATTAGTGTCATTGAATATTAAAGCAGTGGCGGCATATTAACAATGGCAAAAAGCCTATTATGAATATTGACAACAACTGTATTTAAATAAATAATGTAAAACATATGCTACCTTTGGAGGTTATTTGGGGGATGTAATAAATTGTACCCTACTTCCCACTCAAATTCTTTACCGATTAAGAAATACAATAAATGAGCCAACATATGGAGAACAAAAATATCACCCTTATTACAGTTAAAACTGAAATTGGAGAATGTGTTCTGCATCTGGGAGGATGTGGGCTTCTGTGTACAGAGCTACAGAGAGTTACATGTAGCATTACTCACCTTGTCACGGGAGTGCTTGACCGGGCACTACCTATAAAAATAGAGCTGGCCCACAGAGAAGTAAAATAGAACATATGGGCAGCTGCGTCTCAAGAGAGAAAAAGATGCTGGTTTCACTAGCCCGGGTTCTCTTTCCAAACTCCCCAGTTAGATAAGCTGTGTGGGGTTGAGTGTTGGGGGGGGATGGGAAGAGCTGGGGGGTCAACGATGGAGCACTCTCCACACAGAAGGAGAGGCCATGTGTGAAGAAGGATTGATTGTCCCTCCTCAAATGGTCTTTCTAATGAAGAGCTTCTCGTCCACCATGAAACAGCCTTGAGTATTTCTTGATAATAGGGTGCCGGAGGACAGGGGGGAGTTTATCTTAAGCAATTTCTGTTCTCATAGAATTCTCTCTAATTGTGGAGAACACATGCACCCTCAAAGCAGTGAAACAATGAAATGAAACTGTTACTAGCTCCCATCTTTCAATATTTTTTCTGGAAGCTCAAGGGAATTTGGCTGTATCACATCAGATATGTTCCAGACCATCTTTATTGGTCAGCTAAGCTCAACATCAGTAAATGGTAGTCCTTTGTCCATGCAGAGTAGGGAGCTGCTAATGTGCCTGGGCTTTTGGGTTTAAGATTCTAAGATTATATCCATGCTGCTTTCCGTTTGGTCTCCCACAGCAGGAGACATAGGGGGATTTGTCGTCATAGTCTTCAATTTTTTTTTTTCCTGCAGACAGTAATGTTCCAAAGTGAAACACCGCAATACTTGAGTTGAGAGCTTCCTTTTTTTTTTTTTTAATATTTATTTATTTATTTTGAGAGAGAGAGAGAGAGTGTAGAGGAGAGGCAGGGAGAGAGAGAGAGAATCCCAAGCAGGCTCCACACTGTCAGCACAGAGCCTGACCCGGGGCTTGATCTCATAAACCATGAGATCATGACCTGAGCCAAAATCAAGAGTGGGACACTTAACTGACTGAGCCACCCAGGTGCCCCAAGACACTTTTTTTTTTACACAACTAAGCTGAAATTATTAATACATTTTCTTGTGATGGAAATAGCAAAGCTCACTAAGTATTCTGTTGTTCCTCTGCAGTTCTTGGCCCACTCGCAGCTCGGTGAGACCATGTGAGCTGAAATGAATTATGTCACTTCTGATCAGAGGGAAAGAAAAAATCCCCTGCATCATTCTCTAGTTTCTTTCTTCGCCTGCCATGGCAACTGAGGATAATGCAGTACCAAATATTAGAGGCTCTATTTGCTGGGAAACCTGAGTGATTGCTCAGTAGAGCTATCCAATGACTCACATGGGACATAGAGTATAAATGAGAAATGAACTTTTGTTAAGTCACTGAAATTCGGGGATTGTTTGTTAGCACAGCATATACTAGCCTATCTTGATGAATATAGTTATCCAGAGCTTTTGTGTGCAAAAAGAATCCAAGTTAGTTTATGTGTTTCACTGGAAGCACTGTTATATTATCAGAAGTGATTCAATGGTGGAATAGTGAAAAATTGCATAAATGTGAGATTAGAACAAGCTTTTAGGAGACAGGTAGAATTTGGGATAAGTTGAGAGAGCCTCGAAGGCATATGGAGCAGGGGACTTTGACCAAAGGTAGGAAGGGAGATGTTTGTTACACAGTAAAACTGGCTTGGCTGAAAGAGAGAGTTTAAATTCTAACGTTACACAAGATGAATTTGCATAGGTATGATGAATCTAGAGTGAGAAGGCAGTCTGGGAATCCGTAGAATGTCTTTGAGGAAGGTGAGGAGTGGACGTGGCAAGACAGAAGCAGTAGGCAATGGTTCAGGGAGGTGACATTGGCAGTGATGCTGACACTATGTAGATAAGATGATATTCCACCAAATTAGCTGGTGTCAGAAAAACTTGGCACGTGAGGGATATTTTACAACTACGCTGATTTTGATTTCCTGGAGCATTCAGTGATGGCAGACAGAGACAGAGACAAGGAGAAAGAAAGAGAAACAGAGAAACAGATCTGGTTTAAAGGATAAAAAAAGGGCTGAGAAAAGTATGATTTTGGAGGATTGGTAGTATCTGCAGAAATAGACGGTGGACAGAGGCACTGACATTAGGCAGAAGGTGACAGAATACATTTTGTTTGCAAGAAGGGCAAGCCCATTGGACAGTTGTGTATGAAGAATGGTTGTCTATCAGAATTGAATTAGAAGTGAGAACAGGAGCTACAGATCTGGGATTAATGCTCAGTTGTAATCAATGGCCCAAGACAGCAATGATAGGAAGAGAGAGTCATCCTGTAGAAGAGTCGGCCAAGGGCTGATGACTGAGACCTGTTCATAGTAGAAGAAGGATGACAAGTTCTTTTTTTAAATTTTTTAATACTTTATTATTTATTTTAGACAGAGGGAGAGAGAGAGAGAGAGTATGAGCAGGGGAGGGGCAGAGAAAGAGGGAGACACAGAATCCAAAGGAGGCTCCAGGCTCTAGGCTGTCAGCACAGAGCCCGACGCGGGGCTCGAACTCACGAACTATGAAACCTTGACCTGAGCTGAAGTGGGATGCTCAGTTGACTGAGTCACCCAGACACCCCAGAATGATGAGTTTTTAAAGGATTACCTCAAGTATCTTTTGTGACCAGCACACCCACTTTTTACCATATGCATATTGCCATTTTTTGTCGTTATTACAAATGCCTCTGAAACCATGTTTATGTTATTTTGTAATTTTATCCCATTTGACTCCATCCTATTCCCTTCCATAATAGCCCAATTGTACTCTTGTTTCTTGTACAGCTTTCCATTATTTTTGACTTAATTCTTTTAATCAGAGAATATTGTCAAAAAATGCGGCATCTTTCTTCTTTGGCTGTGACAGATTGGCTTAATTCATCCTTTTTCTTCCATAAAACCAGTTCTGTTGGATTGACTTATACTTCCAAGTCTGCTTGACGTATCAATATGTAAGGTGTTACCCACAAAATGTAAAGCTTTCTGAAAATCCATAGTTTTTAAAAATCTTTTCATGAGAGTTTACGGAGCCCTGAGTCGATGGGAACTTCTCATAAATCTAGAAAGTTTATTTGTTTGCTGCGGTAATACATTTGTTATAATCCAGGGTTGGCGTTTTTAGAGAGTCCTGAAACTCTACAACAGCTAGGTGTTAGGATGTTTCCTGTGTTTATAAATAGAATGCCTTAACATGTATTCTCTCTAGGTCTTCTCTGTTCCCTGGATTTATAAAAGAGGTTCTGCAGGCATTATTTCTGAAAATATTTTATGTGTATTTAGTCAGTCAATAAAACATTTATTGAATGCTTTCACATGTTAGGTGTTCTACCTAACGAAGTATGAATCGGAAGGTTTACAAACCAGAACAGAATGCGCCTTCTAGAACGAAGATGAATCGGAAGGTTTACAAACCAGAACAGAATGCGCCTTCTAGAAAGAAAGGCATACAAAGGAAGAGAAAAAATACAATATAGATTGCTAGTGTGTGTATTACAGTATAGAGAAAGATAATGTGTAGGAGGGGTGCACAGGGTGATGGCATGTGGTAATGAAGGTGGGGGAGCTCCCCTTGGCCCGGAGGGTGGGAGAGTAGGAGTTAGGTGACATGAGGGCAGGGAGCAGGAAGGGCATTCCAGGTAGAGGAGTAGCTGGTGCCCAAGCCAGGAGATGAGATGATGGTTCTTGGAGTATCTGTAAGCAGCTCGTAGCGTAGAGTGGTAAGAGGTGGGGCCGGAGAGACAAGCTAGGGCCACGTCCTGATAACCTTTCCTTTTCAGTTGTTTAGTCACAACTCTCTTTGCTTCCGGAGAGTTTTCAAGTGCCTTGAAGGGCTGTAAATACCAGACCGAGACATGTGAAGCTTTTCCCAAGACGTTCGCCAGCCTCAGGAGAGCAACATGGCAAGACTTGCACTTTAGGAAGAAGACGCCGTCTTGATAGAAGAGAATGGATCAGAAGGAAAAAAGGCAGAGGAGCCATTTGGTAGGTTGCTGCAGTTAAGTGAACCTGAGAAACGCATCATGAGGTGGTGAATTAAAGCCGAGGCTTTGCCAACGGAAAGAGGTAGGAGATGTAACATCAGCACAGTCAACACGGTTTGCTAATAAATATTTTCTCACCGAATGAGTTGTGACTAATTGGATGTGTGGGGTGAGGAGGAGGGAGAAGTCGAGGATGAATTACAGGTTTAGGCTTGGGAAACTAAGTGGGTGACAAGAAAAGTCATTGCTTGGATAATGAACACAGGCCTGCTGAGGTCTTTGTGTGCCTGGGAACGGTAACGTTGCCTGTGGAATAATCTTACCCATAGGGTAAACCCTCTGAGAGCAAGTCAGTGTCTCCCTTTTCTCCGGTAATTTTTTTGCAGCCCTAAGAACAGTACTGATCACACAGAGTGTGGTTATAATCCAATGAATCTGGCATATGTGTTATCCATCTAAGCAGAAGTGACAGGTCCTAATTGAATATTAGTTGGGATTCGTTGGTTACATGCAACGGAGAGGGATTCTGACCGACAGGAACTAGGCAGGGAGAAAGCGAGTGCAGGGAGCCCCCAGAAGTGTGCCATAACACGAAGGATCTAGTCAGGAAGACGCAGTGGAAACGGATGAACCACAACAACTTCCAGTCCTTTTGTCCCTTCGCTCAAGATTCAAATTCCAGAATGTTCTGAATTATTGTCCACCTTAAGGAACATCTCCATTGCTTAAGTAGGAGAGGCTCGGGCCCCTGATTACAGTCCCACAAGAGGGGCGGGGGTAATTCCTCAAACACTTGGAAATCACGGTGTTCTTTTTTTTTTTTTAATATATGAAATTTATTGTCAAATTGGTTTCCATACAACACCCAGTGCTCATCCCAAAAGATGCCCTCCTCGATACCCATCACCCACCCTCCCCTCCCTCCCACCCCCCATCCACCCTCAGTTTGTTCTCAGTTTTTAAGAGTCTCTTATGCTAGCGGGCCAAATAATGACATAGCTGATTCTAGTCTTTATTGTTTTTTGTTTCAAAAAAAAAATTCTTTTTAGATGAAAACGAAGCTCGTGAAGGACGAGCATGAGCAATTCATCCTCTGGCTAAAAAGGACGTGGATATTTTTCAGTTTAGCCACTCTCTTTGACAACAAATTTCATCTCATCTTTAGTCTGTAGAAAATAAAACGAACATTTGGAAAATCAAATGCAAGCACTAAGTTATGGGACACAATAGGAAATTCTTGGTCAAGAAGGAAATAGTATATAGAATATAATTGAGGAGAAAACTGAAGAGGTAGGGGTGGGGTGGGAAAGAAAACAAGCAAGGCAAGGAAGGGAGGAACACCCACAGAAGAAAAATCCAGCCTTATTTGGATAAACTTCGGAACAACATTCAAACCCAATCTCTAACCCTTGAGTGTCTGGAGGGAACACCCGCCACTAATTACAGGACGCAGATATGGAAGCCACTTCAGGGTTGTGGGGTCCGAACCAGCATCCTGATGGCGGCTTTTAAGATGTGGCTGGGGTTGTTTGTTTGGTGGCAGAAGAGAGTTTAAATTTGCTTCCACTGGCCTTGGTAGATGTTGATATTTCTTCCGTCTCTAATCTCATTCCAGAGCTAGGGAGGTACCTGTGCCAACTATGGCTTTGTTTGGTATGCCAGACAATCCCGGTGCTGCCATGGAATCACCGCGAAGGGTGTTTATGGGAGAGTGGGAAACAGGACCCTGGGCCTATTGAAAGTTTTGCTTAGAGATCACTGTGACATTCCTAACCCCATCCCTTTCGTTGATAGAACTGCTTGCATGCTTGTACGGTTGACTCCGAAAACCTTGGAAGCATTTTAAGTTGGTCTGTATTTGAAACCACAATTTTGGTGATGTTTCTGTTTTCTTTCATTTCTGGCAAATTCTTTTAGACAACAACAATTGTTCTTTCTCCGCAAACAAAGTTGAGCTCCACCTTGAGAAAGCCCGAATTCCTTCGTAGGGTAAAAAGGAGACGGGACATCACTCGTGACGTGTGAAAAGTACTTTTGAAAGCCTACTTAGCATTTTCTGAGAGAAACGTGGTCCTGTTGCTGTATTAGACACGGTCTATAGACGGGCTGAATAAATATGCACAGTGAATGTTATAACTCACTCCAGCACTTTCCAGTTTTCTTTTCTTCCCCCCAAGCTACAGAAATGTCTTAGAAAATATATAATGAATGATAGTTCGTTTTTTGGCATTTATGCAAATTTTACTTTTTATGGATTAATTTTTTTCCTTTTTAAAAAAAATTTATTTACTTATTTATTTAGAGAGAGAGAGAGTGCAAGCAAGGAGGGGGCAGAGAGAGCAAGAGAGATTCTCAAGCAGGCTCCACACCGTCAGTGCAGAGCCTGACCCGGGCTTGATCCTACAACTGTGAGATCATGACCTCAGCTGAAATCAAGAGTCAGATACTTCACTGAGCCACCCAGGTGCCCCTCCTTTCTTAAAAAAAAAAAAAAAAAAAAAAAAAAGATTATGGAACAGCAGATGGGAAGGGGTAAATCTTCGAAATTTGGAAATCAGAGAGCAGAACTGCCTAAGGAATAAATTTAAATTATTTTTAACTTGTCACCCCAGGGCGGGGAGAGGGGGAGAAACCCTGGCATATTCCTTCTGCTTCAGAAATGTTTCCCTGTCCTACTGCTAGAAGAATTATTAATACACTGTCAGGGATGATACTGAACACATTAAACATTGATTTGTGAGTTGGACTAGAGAACCTCTTACGTTCCAAAAATGAATATTTATGTTGCTCTTGTGGTCACGGATGTGATCCAGACTGCTCGGATCTGAATGCAAGCTCTCAGCTATGGACTCAGCTACCATTTGTAAGTTACAAACAAGTGGCCTTTTGTAGAGGTACAATTCTACACACTAGTTGATGCAGAAAGTCCTGGAAATTTCGCCTCCCCAGTTGCTTTTTCATTTGATTATTCTGGAGAGAGGTAAGCGAGTGCGGCCATGTGTGTTTTTGTGTACACACATATATGTATGATGACATATGATGTATACCCACATGCACGTATGTATACATATCAATATGTATTTAATGCATTTTATGTATGTATCACTAGCAAAGAGTGGACAGCTCTGATGACGATTGGTTAATGGTCTTGAGGAAAAGTAGATTGATATTCTAATACTTTCTCAACCCATCTGTTGTGGAATATGGTTAAAGCAAGCTTAAACCACTTTCCACTATCTCCTTTGTCTGGCACAGTCTACCTTATAATTTTATTTTTTTTACTGTTTATTTATTTTTGAGAGAGAGAGAGAGAGAGAGAACATGAGCAGGGGAGGGGCAGAGAGAGAGAGAGAGGGAGTCACAGAATTCAAATCAGGCTCCAGGCTCTGAGCTGCCAGCACAGAGTCTGATGCGGGGCTTGAACTCGCGAGCTGTGAGATCATGACCTGAGCTGAAGTCGACTTACCCGACTGAGGCACCCTGGTGCCCCAACACAGTCTATATTTTTATAGTACAGGTGAGACAAGAAGGTAGGTAGAGATCAAACGGAATCCAAGATAGATCCTTATTTGTCTCGTAAGCTCTTTTTCAGTCTATGAGGGAGGGTACGATTGAAGTGAATGTTGAGATATTGTCCCATACATGGCAATCAAGAGAGCTTCTGATATAGAATATGGAGGGGCATATTGGTGATGAAAACCTGGTAATTCTTGGTAAGAATTTTTCCCATAACTCCCTTAGTGATGTCTACCTTCCTTTCAGGTTACCATTTATTGAGAGTGCAGAAACATGTGTGATACTTGGGAGAAATCCCTTGAACTAATTAGTGCAGACTACGGTTGGCAACAAAATTGTGAGGCTATATGTTCATGTTGGGGATTATTTCAAGAGAGGTTCGAAATGGAAGTTGCTGGACCTGAAGCCATTTTGAGCTATCTACCAAAATAAAAAAAAAATGTATTCCCTGAGAAATGCCCACAAAATTGCACTGCATTCATGATTATATTTCCAGATCATTTTTCATGGATAGGAGGTGTCCTTGATTCTATAATATAAGAAAAAATTCCCAACTACAAGAAATGTTCAAGTCTAGCTGTGTTCCAGTATGCAATCAGTTGACTTTGCATGATTCTCTCTCCCTTGCCCCACTCCCGCCCCCCGGAGTGGGAGAAGGAATCATAATAAGTTATCACAAGAAACTTTTAATATTTGGCCTTATTTTCAGAATTTACATTTCCTGTATTGCTGTGTCTTATTTCGGGTAGGATAATACCAATAAGATTCCTTTGGAGTCTGAGAAGCTTACGCCAAAAATTTTCACCACCTTTACACCAAATTTTCAGTAGTACTTATATCGGAACTATTTAAAACCCTCTACATCCTTCCCATGAGTTGATCATCTATTCATGCCACGGTGAGAACTTCATTAACATACGGCAACACATCTAGAAACGGAACGGCAAGGTCAAGTTGAAGTCATGGGTCATGTCAGAGAGCCCCAAATTCTAAACAAAAGCAGCTTACCTTAGAACGCTCTTCAGTCAGTGATGATTGCTTTGGCTTTCTCAGTAGCCTCATTGATAATCTGCCGTTAGAAAGCTTTCAATAAGTGCATTAAAAAAAAAAAAACTGCCCTTCTGAAAGATGAGTAAGAATTTCAGTGATGTAAGCATTAGATACAGATAGTCGTTAAAGTCAGTGTTTTTCAGAAAGTCTCACATCATCATTATATTTAATGCTAGCACTACTTTGTCCAATATAGCAGCCATTAGCCACATGTGATCGAACACTTGAAATGTGGCTAGTGAGAAAAAGAACTGAATTTTCTTTTTTTTTTTCTTTTTTTTTTTTAATTTTTTTTTTTTAATGTTTATTTTTGAGAGAGACAGAGACAGAATGTGAGTGGGTTAGGGGCAGAGAGAGAGACACACACAGAAGCAGAAGCAGGCTCAAGGCTCTGAGCTGTCAGCACAGAGTCTGACGCGGGGCTCGAACTCACAAGCTGTGAGATCATGACCTGAGCCGAAGTCGGACGCTCAACCGACTGAGCCACCCAGGCGCCCCAAGAACTGAATTTTCAATTTGATTTCATTTTAACTTCTTTAAATAGAAACTGAATAGAAAATATATCATTGATAGTTTTATGTTGCCTGTTTGTGAAGATGGTAACTTTTGGGGGATATATTGGGTTAAGTAAAGTATTTTATTAATAATAATGTTACCCGTGGCTTTATACTTTCTTGTTAATGTGACTACCTATGAAAAAAATAAAAATTCCTTTGTGGCTTGCATGATATTTCTATTGGACCGGCCAGTTTGGCCTTGAACTTGGTAGGGCTCAAAGATGTCTGAATTACTTCAGTGTGTAATCTCTCCTCATTTCCTCCCACAAAATGATACTTACGTATCTGGATTTTTTTCATTGATTTACTAACTGGTTCAGGACGAAACGGCTCATTCTTCCGCGTGATTTCCCAGTTCCTTGGAGAGTGTCTTGTCTTTTCTGAGTGTTATTATCAAATAGTGAAATTCACCTGGTCGTCCTTGGCTCCCTTAATCCTCCAGGCTCACTGATGCCAACAGCCATGAGCCTGGCGTTACAAATATTTTTGGCTTCTATTTTAGATGCGGTAATGCCTGAAGGATCTCTCCATTCTGTCTGCTTCAGTCCTGCTAGTATGTTGGCTGCTCCAGATGTCTGAACTTGGCCTTAAACCTCCGCTCTCGCTCTTTGTCACATCCCAGATGCACTTGTTAATCCTGATCGAAATTACTTCCCATGGTTTCCCTCAGAACGCTACTTCCTAAGGAGTGTCATGCCAATTTCACACCCCGACTCTTGGGGCACAGAACAGTGCCAGGCCGGAGGCAGAGGCATTGTTGCTGTTTTCCACCATGCTAAGCACTGGATGCAGCGCTGTACAGGATGACCTGGCTTTTGACCTCCCGTGACCCGCAGTCTAGCGGGAGAGGCACAAAACAAACACTTGTGGTTTTTGTGCCAGGCTGCTGGAACCCGCCTTGCCTGCAAGCACAGAGAGGGGAAGTGCCTGAGAAGTTTGTTTTCCTTAGAACCAGCTCTTAGCCAATGGCTGGCGCACGATGGAATATAGACACTCTGTCCCCCAAGGAGGACAACGGTGGGGTGAGACCTACCAGGGGTGCAGGGTGCCTAAACTGAAGTTACACTCTGTGGGGCTTTGTTACTATCCCACTCTTTTTGTCCTCTTTCCATTTCTGGCCCTGCATCCTTACTCCTTTACTTACATGCTAGAAATATTTGACTTACATCGTTCTCTCAAATATCCTCATCTCAGTATTTGCTTCTGGGGAATCCAACCCGATGCCAGCATTTGTAGGTTCTTGAAGTGGTTCTGGGAAGCTGCCTCTCAAACTGAGAGTCCAGAATTGGGTCTCACAATGGCCAGATGGCAACAGAGTTCCTATTGTTTGTGATCAGTGAAGGGGTGATGACCTCTGGCTTGCGTAGCTTTCCAATTGTTGATACTTTTACCTCTGGTGAATCCGGATGGGATACAAGTGAAAAGGGATGCACTGGGTTGCATAACAGTATATAATTTGATAGTTACAGTAATTAAAAGAAAGTTGGAGATGTCAGGTTGCTGCTAAATTATGTATTGTAGAAAGCAAATACTGTACGTTGGTTAGCCAATTACCACTTCACGGGGGAGGAGGAGATCAAGAATTCTGTTTCTGTTTTATAGATGTTTAGTTTGTATCCAAGGGAGATTTCCAGGGTGTTTATGTGTCTGCAGATGGAATCAAAACTAGAGATATAAAATGTCACATCACCGGGATATGCATGGTATTTGACACAATTTGTGTAAACCAGAGTTCTCAGTAACTGGTAACAGAGACCATTGCAAGAAGCAAAGAGTATCGAATGGACGCTGAGCAACTCACAGAATTGCCAGAAAGACTTAGAACAAGGCTCAGGCAATTGTCATGAGCAAAGAAGGCTGGGAGATGGCCATGACTGCACAAACAAGGCTAATGCCATAGATCCTTTCCATCACTACACAACTTGATGTCTCAGCTTGCCCAACCCCCACTTCCATATCTGATTTCTGGAAGCCACTGTAGGAACCTCTACTGGTGCCCTGGATGATAGATGTGCAGCCAGCATCAGAAAGGATTCCGTACCAACTGTTTCTGTGTCTCACAAGCTCTAAACACTTTTGGACCAGCCTGGGCCATGTGTCCATGTGTCACGCATCAGCCACCATTAGGGTAGGTACCTTTTGAAGCTTAGGGGAATATTGTTGACCTTCAACCATGCAGTTGCGTCAGCATGTAAGTTCATTTGCTTTCTGTTGCCGAGTCCATTGTATTGGAATACAACAATTTGTTTCTATCTTAAAATATCCTTGTCTTCAGCAAGTTCTTAACGGTTTCTCCCTATGTTTACTTTTGGAAGGTTTGTAGCTTTCGATTTCCCATTTTAGGCTTATGATCCATTTTGAGAAAATTGTCTCCAGGGTATGAAGTAAGTGTTGATGTTCTTTTTCTTTTGCTACATAGCTATCTGGTTATTCTACCACTCTTTGTTGAAACGACTCCTCTCCCCATTGTATTTCCTTAGCACATACATTGAAAATCAAATGACCAGATATGTGTGGAACTATATCTAAGACTTTTATTGTATTCCTTTGAATGATATGTTTGTACATTTGGAAAGACCACCCCGTCTTTTTTTTAAAACATTTTTTTTAACGTTTATTCATTTTTGGGAGACAGAGAGAGACAGAGCGCAAGCGGGGGAGGGGCAGAGAGAGAGGGAGACACAGAATCTGAAGCAGGCTCCAGGCTCTGAGCTGTCAGCACAGAGCCCGATGCGGGGCTCAAACTCATGAACCGCGAGATCATGACCCGAGCCGAAGTCAGATGCCCAACCGACTGAGCCACCCAGGCGCCTGAGAAATACCACCCTGTCTTGTTTACTGCAGCTTTATGGGGGAATTTTGGCCATTCTTTCTTTCTTTTTTTCTTTGAATCTTTTTAATTTCCTCTTTTTCTGGCAGTTAAATTGTTCTACAGGTAACAGCTTCTGTTTATTTGTTTTTCAATCTTTTTTCCCTCAGTATTTAGTTTGCATTTCCCACTGCTATGGCTTTACATTCATTAATCTTTTACTGTCCAGTCTCTAATCTGCTATAAAATCCATCCAGCGAATTGTCCTCTCAGATACTATGTTTATCAACTCCATTAATCATGTTTTAAAAATCTTTGTCATTATGTTCTTATTTTCATTTAATTCCTTGAGAACATTTATGCCGTTATTTAAATTTAAAATGTTTTAAAAATGATTTCTATTTAATTTTGAGAGAAAGATCATGAGCGGGAGAGGGGCAGAGAGAGAGGGAGACACAGAATCCGAAGCAGGCTCCAGGCTCCGAGCTGTTAGCACAACCTGACATGGGGCTTGAACTCACAAACTCTGAGATCATGACCAGGGCTGAAGTCGGATGCTTAACCAGCTGAGCCACCCAGGAGCTCCAATATGCTGCGTTAATATACTTGTCTGCCAATTCTACCGTCTGTCATTTCTCAGTTTATTTCTATTCACAAACCTTTCTTCTGACTATGAACTACACTTTCCTGCTTCTTTTCATGTTCAGTATTTTTTGTATGATTATAGACATGGCACATGTTATGGGTGATAAGTGTATGGATTTTGCTGCCGTCATTTCAAGAGCGTTGAAGTATATTTTGGCAGGAAATGTAGAGACTTGTGGATTATTTTGAGCTTATCTTTCAGCTTGTTTGAGGAGGCATGGACTAGCTCTACAGTAAAGACTTTATCTGGGGTGTCTATTGAATGCCTCAGGCACTCGAGACGAGTTTTCTCCAGTTTGAGTAGTCAGACAAAATAGTTTGAGACTTTTTCAGCTTATGACTCTGTTGTGGCTTTTGTTTTGTTTTGAGGGAGGGAGAGAGAGAGGTAGGCAGAGGGAGAGGGGGAGAGAGAGAGACTCTTAAACATGCAGGGCTCGATCTCACTACCGTGAGATTGTGACCTGAGCCAAACTCAAGTGTTGGATGCTTAACCAACTGAGCCATCAAGGCGCCCCTTTCCCTCGTAGCATTTTTTTTTTTTTTTTTTTTGCCCAGCCTTATTGTGTTTTACTATATGCAGGGTTTAACTTTACCCTGTGCGCACATTACTAAGATCTCAAAGGGTCCCATGCAGCTTTCTAGAGCTATTTCTCTGAGCTTCCTCATAATCAGTACTCTGCCTTGGAGATCCATCTGCTGTCATGTCCAAATGTTAATGCCTACCTCATCCACTCAGTGGGACTGCCACGCTTTGCTTGGGCTCCTGTTCCCTGCTTTGAGACTTAGAAAGTGCTTCCAGGGGCGCCTGGGTGGCGCAGTCGGTTAAGCGTCCGACTTCAGCCAGGTCACGATCTCGCGGTCTGTGAGTTCGAGCCCCGCGTCAGGCTCTGGGCTGATGGCTCGGAGCCTGGAGCCTGTTTCTGATTCTGTGTCTCCCTCTCTCTCTGCCCCTCCCCCGTTCATGCTCTGTCTCTCTCTGTCCCAAAAATAAATAATAAAAAATGTTGAAAAAAAAAAAATTAAAAAAAAAAAAAAAAAGAAAGTGCTTCCAGAAGGAAAGTGGCAGTGATCACACAGCTCACTTCATGTGTCTCCCTTCTCTCCATGATCATGGAGAGAAGTCAGTTCATTGTGACCTCATGTTTATTTTGTGACTTTTAACATTTATATTATCAATCAATTTATCAATATTTTGATAGCATAGTTATGAAATTGATCTATGTGAAAATAAAATTAAGGTTTAATTAAAATAAAATTAAGTTATGAAATAGATCTACATGAAAATAAAATCAACTTAGTTCTCTTGAACATTCGCATGTTCTTATTAAATGTAGGGAACATTGCATTTTTTACGTTTTTGTTACAGAGTCCAGACTGAACATTCATTCTCTCTCCCAACTTTTCCTTTTCACATTCTTTCTGTTTTACTCAGTGTCTCTCTGCCTCTCTTTATTTTTACTCAAGGCTTGATTTTGTTGGTATATTTCAGCCTCTCATTCATTCATTAAATGTGACTGGAAGTGAAATTCCAACAGAAGTTTAGCACAAACATGACTGGTTTATTTCAGTGTAAGCCCATCAACCAAAGGCGGAAAAAATTCCAAAAAATTCTATTTGCTGGAAAATTTGCTAATAAGCTTTTGGTTACTCAAAGGCTTGGTCACAGTGTGGGACTTGAGGGTGGGAGGCCTGGGTGGAGAGAAGACACAATGTAATAAACACAACAGAAATTCACTGGCATCAAACTGATTGGAGTGCACTAGGAAAACAAGTTATGAGGGAACGATGAAACCCGACTTTGCACTTTGGAAAAATGGAATATTTCAGAGATGCCGATTATAAAGATTGGAGCTCATAACAGTGCCCCAAAGCAAGGTTTCTGTTTCAGGCCTGCGTAAACACTTTTTATTCTTCATTCCTAAAGAAATCTCAGTTTGCAAACAGGATGCATACCAGACCCCTCAAGGATCTCAGAACTCGATCTACGTGGAGAATTAACGCAAACACAGGCTCTTCTTTGAGAGTGACAAAAGGTTAAGCTAAAATGAAACAAAAGGTGTTTCTTTTTTTCAGGCGTATCTGTTCTCTAGTTCACTTGTTGACTCTGCCATGAATTGAAATAAGTTCATGGTGTGTGCTTGGTTTATTTGACTTTTGATTTTAAAAAGCGAGGGGTGAATTTCAGTCTCTGAATTTGGGAGAATGCATTTGGAGTGAGGTTCTCCTCGCTTCTTGGAAGAAGTGACAGTGAAGTTGGTCCTTAGAAAAAGAGCACACTTTCGATAGCAAAATGGCGGGATAGAGTCCTGCCATACAGAAGGGATGGGGTCCTTCGATACAAGTACATGGGTCGAGGGCCAACTCATTTTAGATGAGTGAGAGTGACCCTGTGGTGCAGGACAAAGGCAAAGGGGAGACAAAGTGAGAAAATCAGGCTTGGGTATGCCCCGGAGTGCCAGAACGGGGCGTTTTGTTTGAAAAATTGACACTCTGTAGACACTGACAACTTTAAGTAGAACTCCACGAAGAGAACGTGGGTACACTTAGAAAGGAGGATTAAAGAACAACCAAAGTTTAAGGAGCTATTCCTCTGTGCTCTTCGTTATACAGGCATACCAAACTCCCCATTTTACAAACAGGGAAAACAGGGCCGAGAGGTTGAAAACATGCCAACGTCTGAACCCTCAGATCCAGGTTTGTTGAATGAACAACGCCTAAGCTTCAGTCGGGACAAGGCGAAAGACATGGCTCAGGACCAGAGATCTGGCATAAGGCACGGACGCCAGGGTCAAGGGTAACAGAAGAGATCCTCTAGCCTACGTCCAGGTAGAGCTCCTAAGTTGTATCTAATGTTACAGAAGGTGGGGCAAACACCAGAATTCTAGCTTTATTACTTTGCTCTGGTTATCAAAGTTAGTAAGATTTCTGGATTATTATGACTTTGTTCTGGATTATCAAAGTTAGTAAGATTTCGACACACTCAGCACGCTTAATAAAATACCTCTTTTATTTTTAAGTTTATTTATTTATTTTTTATTTATTTATTTATTTATTTATTTATTTATTTATAAAGAATAAGTGTGTGAAGAGAGGAGGGCTAGAGAGAGAAGGAAAGACAGAATCTCAAGTAGGCTCCATGCCACCAGTGCAGAGCCCGGCCCAAGGCTCGATCTCATGACCCGTGAGATCACGATCGGAGCTGAAATCAAGAGTTGGAGGCCTCACTGACTGAGCCATCCAGGTGCCCCTAGTCTATCTATTTTTAACTTCCTGTTCCAATACACACAATGATACACAAAGTAGCATGATCAGATATGAAAACGGACGTGTGGCTGGAAAACTTGGCTGGGGTTTAAATGCTCTGAGGACCCATCATCCATCATCTGCTGGATTCCAGAGTCAGGCCCTCCAGGATGAAGAATGAGCCTGTAAATACTCTTCAAAGCGTGGAATCCCCGCAAATGAGAAGCCACTGTCTTTCTAAATGCAACAGTGCTTTGGCAGCTTGTGACTTTGGCCGAGTAAACCTAGCCAAGAAGATTTAGTTAAACATCTAGGAGAACAGGCTGCTTCCAGCATTTAGCTTTGAACTGACAGAAGGAATTAGTCACTCGCCGTCTAGATCACGTGCACAGCGACTCAGAACCGAGGTAACGTGTTCTTAGAGATGGTCCTCAATTCTGATGACTCTTGCGAACATACCAGTCACCGTGTGTCAGATTTTGAATTGAGCCAAGACCGACCCTTATGATTGAGCACCATTTCTGCGAGAGAAAAAACAAAGCACATCAAGAGTGCCAGCGTTTTTTGTTTTGTTTTTTTTTTCAAATTGTACACTCGCTTCTAGAGATGTAGCGTCTTTGGCCTCGACTTAAAAGCTGTGGTGTTGAGTCTTTTAGGAGGTGGAAGGTAATGGCTTTAGACAGCAGAAATAAACGAGAACCTCAGGAATCCTTCTGGTTTGGCATGATGAAATCCAGTGGCAACTACGCGGTATATATCTGAAAATGAGTAATAGCCTCATGAAAATGTAAGCGCACTTCCGTAGTGTGTCCTCCCCTGATCCCACGATCTTACCTGCTCTTAACCACGACGCCAGCGACCTACTCTCTACCACGCGCCCTCAGTCCACCTCACATCTTCCTAATCTTCAAGATATTGTGTATTGTGCTTTCTTTTTGGTTTTGACCAAATTTCCAGCATTTGTACTACTGGCGATTTCCTTTCTAAATTAGGAAACTCTGGAGGAGAAAGAAGGGAAAAGAAAACCCCATCCACCCCCCCCCCCCACCTTAGTCAATTATAACAGCATTAGAGGTATTCTAAAAAATCAGCTTGAGAATGTATATTTTGGCAAAAAATCTTCGTATACAAGCCTTTATACAGCTCTTATCCTTAAAACAATTCTTAAAGAAAACCCTAATATCTATCGTTAGTGACTCCCATCGAAAACTTGAATTGGGATTGTCCGTTGTATTATGGTGTTTTTGTCCTTCCTAAAGTTGTCATACTTCTAAAACTCCCCCAGAAACTGAAACACGCTCATTTATAGCGCTTACTATTTAAAAATAAATAACATTTTCACCTAAACTACAACATCGTGTAAAAATACCCTTGAAGGAACAAAACTTTCATTCTTCTCCATTCATTTCATTTGGCTATATGGAAAGTATTCCACTTGGCTCATTCAAAAAAATGTGCAAACCTGGCTTTGGGCACAATACTAATTTTCTAGAATGGATGGGCCAAGGCTGATCTCCGTGCATTCTTTGTGAGCAGTTGTACGTGGCTGGAAGTTAGACTAAGAGTGATTTATAGTAATTGCCTATCATCAGTCTATGTCATGTTCACCTGAATAATCCGTCGACTGTCCCAACAATGCCCAGGGCTCCGAACCTACCTGAGATTATTTGCTTCACATGTGAAGGAATACATACCAAGTGCCAAGGTCGCAAGAATGAAGCACTGACTCCCCAGCCCTTGCCTCTCTAACTTCCACAGCAGCGAGAAGAAAAGAGTCACAGGCATATTGACTCACATCCACTTAGAAGGTAAGAAGTAGTCCCCTGAGAATGTGTATCACACAGGTAGAGCGAGACGGGAGGGATCCACTAACGTGGTGTTTTTCAATCTCATCGCTACTGACATTTTGAAGGGGATAATTCTTTGTTGTAAGGGGGCTATCCTGTTCTTTGCAGTATCCTTTGATTCTACTTTCTAGAAGCCGGTAACACCCCCCCCACCCCCCACATCGTGACAATCAAAAATATCTCGAGACATTGACAAATACCCTATGGGGATAAAATTTCCCCTGAATGAAAACCACTGTACTAGGGAAAAAGTAAAACTAAGCTTTCATGATTGACAGCATTGCATAATGAATGAATACACGAAGGGAACATCAGTCTATAGGATGAATAAGATAAATATTTATTAAATATACTTAAAAGTAATATATATATATATATATGCACATGCATATACACACACACGCACACACACACACACACACTGCATACCTTGACACTTTAAAAAAATTTAAATGTTTATTTTTGAGAAAGAGAGAGACAGAGCATGAGTCAGGGAGGGGCAGAGAGAGAGAGGGAGACACAGAATTTGAAGCGGCCTCCAGGCTCTGAGCTGTCAGCACAGAGCTCGATGTGGGGCTCGAACTTGTGAATGATGAGATCATGACTTCAGCCGAAGTCAGACGCTCAACCAACTGAGCCACCCAGAAACCCCATACCTTGACACTTTGAGAAATTTTTCACTGGAGGGAGAAGTAAGAAACCTTTATAGTTATGCTACTTTTGAGGCAACTGTGTTTGAAAGAAAAGCTGGAATGTGAGAATGGCAGAAGCTTTTTTCTACATTGGTCCTTATTTTGACAAACTCACTGGTTTTAAATCTACCCCCCCCCCAGTTCTATAAAATAATCATAATTTTTCTTTCCCGTGATAACCTGTCAACTATTTCAAAACGTACTATGTTGTTCTCCAGTTCCTTCCCAACCTTTTCCATCATATGAAATAGAATGTAGTTTGAAGTTCCTCTCTCTTTCCCTTTCCTTTCCCCCAGTGGAGGTGCCGTCTGCTGACACAATTCCTGAATTAGGATTCCCAGGACCAAAACGAGTCCATTAGAAATGCTTTGGAAAGAGAAAATCTAGTAAGGACTTAAAACCTTTAAAAAAAAGTTCCCACTGACAAGAATTTCAAAGGTGGTTGACTGCTGGCATTGGGTGAACTGCTCAAGGACCCACTCTCCAGCTGACCATCTGCCCCCCATTGTTCACATGGACGCAGGAAGGAAGGTGAATGGATGTTAGCATTAGCAGTGTCTACAACGTCCAGAAGAGGAAGAGAATCTGGAAGTTTAGCAGCACACTTCAAGAGTCTAGCTCCTTCCTTGGTGACTATCTTACATGAATGACATTGTTTTCAACTGTTTTGTAGAAATGATTCAACTGCAAGATGATTTCTTTTTTTCTTTTGTTTATTTATTTATTTTGAGAGAGAGAGAACAGGGGAGAGGCAGAGAGGGAGAGAGAGAATCCCAAGCGTGCCCTGTGCCGTCGCCAGTGTGGAGCCTGATGTGGAGCTCAATCACAAACCTCAAGGTCATGGCTTGAGCCAAAATCAAGAGTTGGAGGCTCCACTGACTGAGCCACTCAGGTGCCCCTGCAATATGATTTCTTTTTCACCTGTAGAGACCTCTTTCTGGCTTGAGGTCCTTGAATCCTGGAACTGTGTATTATTTGCTATCATGGCTTATCACAGACCACATTACATAAGGGATCAGTAAATACGTTTTTTAAAAATTATCAGTGTATACTAAATATGCTGTAACCTTAGGAGCAAAATTTTCACTTGCAAGTTATTTATTAGAAACTTGTCATTTACAACATGTATATTTTTCTTTCTGTTACATTGGAATTCATGTTCGGCTTCCGAAATCCTTGAGTTCTCTAGAAATTGTACATAATATTTTGCATACATGTGCATTTATTTAAGAAGTTGAACTCCTTATACAATATAGATTTTTCCAAAAAAAAAAAAAAGAATAAACGGAAGATCAAGGGAAAAGTACTTTAAGAGGAGGATTATTTTCAGGAAAACTGGACAATCAGAAAGAACCTGTGTTGGAGATTTCTGTTTCTTCCTATGATCAAAAAAAAAAAAAAAAAAAAAGTTTTAGGAATCTATCTTTATTGGATTATAGGAACAAAATCATGGGCTCCGGAGACACTCTACCAATATTAAAATGGTTTTGTTCTTTCACGAGGAGGAAGATACAACATCTAAGAATCCTTTCTTTTCTTTCTTTTCTTTAAATTTTTTTTAACGTTTATTCATTTTTTGAAAGACAGAGTTCGACTGGGGGAGGGGCAGAGAGAGAGAGAGAGAGAGAGAGAGGACACAGAATCTGAAGCAGGCTCTAGGCTCTGAGCTGTCAGCACAGAGCCCGATGTGGGGCTTGAACTCATGAATCACGAGATCATGACCTGAGCCGAAGTCGGATGCCTAACCGGCTGAGCCACCCAGGCGCCCCTCCGAGAGTCCTTTCTTAAAGCTCCCGACCTAGAGTTGTATGGGTGGCTCATTCATTAAGCACTCGACTTCAGCTCAGGTCAATCTCACAGTTTGTGGGTTTGAGCCCCACACTGGGCTCTGCGCAGACAGCTCAGAGCCTGAAGCCGGCTTTGGTTTCTGTGTGTGTGTCTCTCTCTCTGTCCCTCCCTTCCTCTTGCTCTCTCTCCCTCTCAAAAATAAATAAACATTAAAAAATTTTCAAAAACATATAAAAGAAAAAGAAAGAAAAAAGCTTCTGACTCATTTTCAACAGTACATACCTTTTAAAATCCGTGCTGATGGATTTATATACCGATTCATCCATAATCTGGTCCCCTGTAGGACCAATGACAGAAGAACTGGCAGGATTAGGAGTGACGTCTGTCCCTTTAAAGGAATGGGAACTTGATCATTGCATTACAGATAGTTGAATTAATGTGCTATTTATAACTCCTAAACAGCTCATTTTCTGAGTCCTTATCCTCCTAAAATAGAGGGGCTTTACTGGCTCGCGAAATGACTTGAAGGTGATTGAACAATTTATTACGCTATTGCATACAGCCGGCTTAATATACTTTGGAAAATAAAGGTTTATTATTTATTTAAGTCCACATGTACCACTGATACCAAAACCTGTCTTTACAACATTAAATTTGGGGCCTTCTTAAGTCAGGCACTTGTGGTCCCATAGAACAACGTTTTAGACATGTTGAAATGTTATTTTAGGGAAAGGCATGCAGATTGGGAAAACAGAACAAAAAACAATAAAAATCAATTCATCTTCCCCACCCAACCCGGGAGACTCCCCAGAGTCAGGGCCGGTACACCAAGTTAATTATAAGACTATGCAACTCCTTGTCTGTAGCTTGCTTATTTTATACAGAAATAAATATAAAGGGTAATGATTTCCACTTGCTTGTTCACTCTTATGCCTCTCTGATTCTGAACAGTGTTGTTTCTGAAACAAAAACCTCCATTTTTATGTGTGTAGAAATGACAGGTTAGCCAGAAAAATGAACCTTAAAGGTTGATTAACCCAACTTCCAAAAATGGCATATTGTACAATCTCTTAACTTTTGGAAGAATCAAGAAAAGGTCTTTGAGTGTTGCCAATTCACACATAGTAAAAAAAAAAAAATGTGTTTATTTATTTTGAGAGACAGACAGAGCATGTGAGCAGGGGAGGGGCAGACAGAAAGGAAGAGAGAGAATCCCAAGCAGGCTCTGAACTGCCACTGCAGAGCCCTACGTAGGACTCGACCCACGAACCGTGAGATCATGACCTGAGCTGAAGTCAAGAGCCGGATGCCTCACCAACGGAGTCACCCAGGCACCCCACACGTTGAAATTTGTAATTAGTTGTGCTAAAATGGGATATTCTGGACCTTCCAAGTCTCAGCCATAAGAAGGCTAGTAGATTCCATTTGGTACTCTGGTAACACCCGCTCTTGGAACCCAGAACCGTCTTGTAAGAAAACTCACAACTTGGTGAAGATACCACAGGGAGAGGCCTAAGACTGCATAAAAAGCGAAGGGTAGGGCTGACCCTGACCTTCTGAATGCTCCTGTCAAGACACTAGGTGTGTGAGTGAACCTATCTTGGCTCCTCCACTCCAGTCCAGCCTGATGCATCTCACCAAATGACCCCAGTTGACCTGTGGAGTAGACATATTGTTCAACTCAACCCTGACTCACAGAATCATGAAGTTCAATAAACCACCGTCTTAAGCTACTAAGTTTGGGCATGACCTGTGAATAGCAATATATAATCAGAACATTCTTATTACATTTTTAACTTATTTGACGAAAACCTCTACATTTATTTATGGCAACAAGGGATTTCTTAGCCGCACTTTGGAAAACATTGCTGCGGGCGGTAGATTTTCCCATCCATCCGCCCCTATCTCTTTGAAACCTGTTTGTGCTTGTTCTTATCACTGTGATTCTGACTTCACACCAAGATTTTAACTAATTCTGTCCTTGAGTCTGAGTGTATATATGGACCTATCCTCTAGCAGCCCAAGTGACTCTATGTCAGTTAGCTTAAATGGGAGTCTCATTCCACAACTTTGTGCGAGTTCTAATAACTCAGATTCTGTGTTTGTCCTGTGTTCCTCCCCCTTGTATTCTAGCCCCAATAACTGGGTCTTAACCTTATTCATTCCACTTAAGCGTCTAACCTAATAGCCTGTCTAATAATCCCTTGTAGATTGGGATCCTTCCTTGTTTTCACCTATGTTCTCTTTCTCTGTAGGTACCATAAAAATTGTCACACATTTAGCAGCTTAAAGCAACACCAATATATTACCCCACAATCGTATCAATGTCTAGGCTCAGCGCATGGCTGAGTTTTTGAAATGAGCCCACCTACAAGTGATTAAGAAATACCCTTTCCTGCTCCCCAAGATTTTGATGTTTTCAATAATGAATAACCACTGCAACCAAAGTCTGTACCTGCAATTCGAGGCCAACCCTGACGAAGGCTGAAATAGGGAGACAAGGTGCTGTGGGCATCTGGAGGTGAAGAGAGAAACCAAGATTACAGCCGAATTCATGAATTCATGTTAGATGGGGCCCTGGGGCTGCTCTGTATCTTTCTCTATTTCTGGGAACGACCCAGGTGGTTGATCATTCTGAGATTTGCTTCTCTTCACCTCGGGAGATGGACACGGAGGGAAATTGAGAAAAATAAAGGTGCACCCTTCGCTTGTGTCTGCGTTGGGACACGTAGTCATTCGTTCTGTGGGAAGACAGGAGTTTAACTGAGCAGACAAAACAATGAGCTATCCAGAAAGATTCCCACAGAACCCAGGAATTATGGGTGATTTGGACTTTTCCAGGGTCTATAGTGCCGTTTCTAACCATCGTTTTTCACTCCACTCCTGATCCAAAAGCACCCCTCAGGACCATTTTTATGCCTGTGACCTTGTCTGAACCAGCTCGTTATTAGCTGTGAAGGAGACTGTAAGGTTAAATACTGCATTTTTTTTTTTTTTAATTCTTCCCAGCAATTTACTAGTTTTCTAAATCAAATTCTCTTTCCTCTCTCTTTAAACAACAAGCTCCTTTGTACACTTGGAGCTCTTGCCTCTTTTCTTGCTGCTTGTCTGATTCTCCGTAGTTTCCTTGCCGTTTTTATTGGAATTTCAGGACTACTCTTGGATTTACTCAGGGGGCCCACCACACACAGGGCATCTAAACACTTCCCTGCACTTCTCCAATCTCACACAGTCTGCCACCCACCCCATAGTCCCCCCACCCCCCAGACTCCCATTCCACAGGGATAGAAGATTCCCAGTGCTTAAAGAGGGTAAAAAGTGATAATAAATATCTAAAGTGCTTATAACAGTGCCTACACTTGGTAACAACAAAATGACCACTAACAGTTATTATAATGGGATCGTCATCTGTCATATTGGGATTTTTTTTTTAAGTTTATGTATTTATTTAGAGAGAGGAAAAGAGCATAAGCAGGGGAGGGGAAGAGAGAGAGAATCTCAAGCAGGCTCCACACGGTCAGCCCGGAGCCCGATGGAGGGCTTGAACTCACGAACCATGAGATCATGACCTGAGCCGAAGTCAAGAGACTGGCGCTTAACCGACTGAGCCTCCCAGGCACCCCTTTACTATGTGGATCTTAGGAACAACCTTATAATGGTCATGGAGAGAAACACATGCAGGAAAGTTTGTGAGATGTTTCCCACAGGTCCTGACCCAAAGAGATGTTCAACCAATCTTAGCAATATTATTATGGTTAAGTTTCTATACCGTCTTTTAAGAGTTTAGGTGTTTGTAACTACTTATTCAAAATCTATATATCCTGCTAAGCGGCACATGTAAAGCACAACAATTCTGAAATATTATTTGGTATACGGGAGAAATTCAACCTGATGCACACTAAATAGCAATGATTTCAGGCTTAGAAGGAATCCGCGTCCTTAAGAACCTTAGTGCCATAAAGTTTTTTCGCAAACAGAAAGGCTTTTGCTAGTGAATGAATGCCAATTTTTTTTGAATTTCCATGTGTGCATTGTTGACTCTTGTCTACCTAGAATAAGTTTATCTTTAAAGAAGGAAAAATGAAGGTGACTACGTTACTTGCTGTTACTAATTTAACATCAGAATTTCAATACCAGACAGACTTTAGCGAGTGATACTCAGGTAAGAAGAACTTGAAGTAAGAATTCCAAAGTCCCGTAACTAAGGTAGAAGTATTGTCTAAGCCAAATGGAAGAAGAATGGTAAAAACTGCAGGGAGCCTGGGACTTCCTTAAGAGCTGGCTTGGTCCTACTCTTATGAGAAAATTAAAAATAAATGGACACTATTTTCCAACTCTAAAACATATTATATGCAGTACATACTTTAACCTAGTTTACAATTAACATTTATTATGCCCACTGAAACCACAAAGCCAGTGTTTAATTTTACAGTTTGAAGACACACATAGGGAAATGCTTTACAAAATAGGATATTGTTCCTCAACGAAAAATATTACAGTATAGGTCCCAAACGAGTCAGTTCAAGTGGTTTACCTGAATAACAGAACTGTCGTGGAATGCAGGCTACAAGACGCGGTAATGCTTTCAATAGCTGATTCAGGTTCAAAATTTGCCAAAGCGGAAGAGACATTTTAAACAAGACCCGTCTTAGTTTTCCAAGATTTTTGGTTTTTCAACTGCATTACATTTACTGAAACATACCATCACTTCTGACAAATTGAAGATAATAAGCAGGTCACATTCTACTGCTTATATACGACGACATGAAAATCTTTGATATTTTACTCTGGCTTGAAATCATGTTTCAAGATATAAAAATCTCAGTTATACCCACTTAGGTTTATTACCTGTCTTTACTCACAAGGCTCTTATATAGAAATCAAAAATTTGTGCCACGGCTCACATCAAATTAAATATATTTCTGCAATCTGTTTAGTTATCTGCAGTCTATTTACAAAGCATGTGCATGATTTCCTCTAATAAACATACTAAATGGAAGCAGTGTTTGTCAACTCCTACATTGATGTCATGGCTGAGCGTGTAACGCAAAGACACCATCCGGAGACAATATATTTTTCTTAATCGAAAGTCACGTCTTACAAAGTCACACACAATATGATCTCCTATTCTAATTATACTCTCAGTCTGAGGTGTTTCTAATATGCTGTGGGTTGTTAAAGAAAAGACCAAGAAAGAGTTGCCAAGGGTTTACCATGGACATAAAATATTGCAAAGCTTAAAAAAAAAAAAAAAAGTCAGGCTAAATACACACAAAAGCTTGTGTATCGGAAACAAAAAGTTAGTTTGAAAGGAACACGGATGGTTTAGTAAGTGCTGAAACACGACTCATCTAAAAGTCTGTTCCTCTAGCCTGACACTCTTCAAGTTTCCATGTCACCTTAAACATCCTGGATGTACCTATAGCTTATGTCACTGAACCCTGCTGATCAGGCTGACCATTTGATGCATTTCCCAAACATTGAGTATCAAGTTGTGCCCCGCCTAGACCAAAAACTTGAGTTTTTTTTTTTTTTGCAAATTGAAAAATCATGTAGAATAAAATAGTGAGTCCGAAGTAACATATTTGATAGTTGGTCACTGATCAATATTAGCACCTTGATAAAAATTACATTGGATGTGCCAAAAAGAAACTGAAAAAAAAATATATGCTGTTTTATTTACAAATCACAGTTTTCCTCACAGTGTTAGACTTTGGATCACTCTGATGTGGTCGTGCCTTATAAGATGATGGGCCATTTGGTTTTTCATTTGACCTATGACAGTCCACATGGACCAGTTGGTGGAGCTCCAGGATAAGAACCACAGGTAGCCAATTTATCGCTAAAGTGCTACTGTATTTGGAAGGTGCAATTAACTGGGTTGGCTAATATGTACATTTCAGTCTTCCTCTCTTTTAAAACCAACAACTTCTAGCAACTATACCTTCATTATTTTCCCCATAAAATCTGCATTGAGAACTATGGTATCATTACCCCAGAAAGACATTTGGCAGATGAATATTTTTCTGATCTGAACATCATGTGTATTTCCAGTTTCTTTATCTCACTAATGTAACGGGTTCTTGTTTCAATATGTTCCCATGTGCTAATTGATTAGAATATAATTATGCATTATAGACTGATGTGTTTCATGATCCTATAACTTCAGACGTCATTTCTCTAGTTCGTGCTAGCAAGGAGGCTATTAGGGAGTTTTCTGGTTTTTTTTCAGTGTACTAATTACCTAAAATGGTCTGTTTGACAATCTAAAACTATAGGTGTTGGCAAGTGAGAAAAATGATAGAGAAAACATACAAGTTCCTTTCCTCTGTGTTTAAATGATAGACTGGCTCTATGATAGCTCTGGACGACCATTTCTATACTCATGGTTATTTATTAACTTTGAAATGTTAAAAAAATATAAGGTATTATCACCTCCACTTAATCATAAATAGATCAGTAATATTCACCAATCCTCAGCCATAAACTATTAGCAAAATTTGGCCATTATTAAATCCAATCTTGTTTCACAAAGAGTGACCTCTAAGTCATACACAAGTCCTGGACTTCATTGAATCTGGCTGCCGTGCTCACCTAAACCATTACAATGACCTTGTTATTAAGGAATGAGTCAGTGGGGGAAACATCAGAGCCAGAGATGGAGCTGGTCAGTTGAATATCCAAAGGTGCTTTGCCTCATTACTGTGACCAGACTGAAATCACAGTCAGAGGCAAGCTGATGTGATAAAAGGTGTCCTTGCTTGTCCCAAGTCCTATTTTCACTCCGTGAGATTCATTAGTAGTACAAAGTGACATTCTATCAATGGAGACCCCATATCTGTAGCAATGTTCATGATTACTAGTATTTAAATCACTTAAATGCAATTTGTTTACTCTAACTATAGGATCCCGCCAATGCTAGAGAATAAATGGTATTAATTTTTAAGGAGTGTTTTTAAAGCAGCAAAGGACAGTATTTGGTTTTATCATCACTGATAGCTCTTGGACATCGTGTGCACACAAATTTCACGTATCAACAGCTTCCTGTCCGCGTTTATCACTGGTATCAGGGATTCTGAACTGTGTCTTAGCTTCTGTGGGAAGCTTCCAGGCTATCTATACACCAAGTTGAGAACTTAGGCTTCAGTTGCTTGAATAAGTGTTTTTCTTATCTGTGACTTGGAAAAACTAGTATTAATGAAACCCAACAGACTTATTAGTGTAACTACAGTAACGAATACCACTAGTCAAGAAAGGGTAAGTTTAAAACTTCCTTAGAGAGGAAGACTACAGTATCAGAATAAGGATACGTGAGGAATATATACATATACGCCTGTTTCACGCAGAAAGCCTTCTGTAAAAAAATACAAAAGCAACCAGTGCTGTATATTATGTAAACTCACAAAGTGTACTTTATACACAAACATGAAGCATAAATTAAAAGTAGGACAACAGCAAAACTTTTTAAATATAGAATTTGCACATATTTTTGTTAAATAAGAATAAATACTTTTATCACACAAATTCACATACCAGTCGCAAAAACAATAAATTACATTTTTTTTCAGTGCTGCAACTTTATTTTTGTTTGTGATTAATCCCTTCATTCTTAGTTTCATGGGATAAAACTGTTTCCACAGGAAGGCAAAGGACGTTGAATTTACCGAACAAATTCAAACAATGCCCTGAAACCTTTGAACAACAAGGCAGGGCTTAATTTGGCCTTTTCTGTTCCAGAAGAAAGAGATGTCATTTTCTTCTGGGCTCCCTTTATTTAGTGACACTGAATCCGGAGTGTTTAGTTTTGTGGGATTAGATTCTTACTATCCTGAGCATTTTCAGACAAACTTTTTTCCTCGAGGAAGGAGCCTCAGCATCGCGAATCCTGGACTCTTCATTCACGATGCAACTACAGAAAGGGGAAATGCATAGTCCAACATTAGACTGGACTGAATTAGATTTCATTATGGGGGATTTTCCCTTTATCATTCCTTTTATCTATTGAACACTCCATTTCTCTGAATTTCAGTTTCCAGTCTGTATCGCTTTTCTCAGGAGTTTAGATAGACATACATTCCTCAGTCAAACTATTGATACTCGTATGAAAAAACTAAAGAAAACTCCTTAAAAGCACGGAATAGTGGTTTATTCCTTTTAAGCTCTCTAGGATTATTTCAATGAGAAGAATAAAACTTCACTGTTTGGGGGGAAAATAAATGATAAATCATACTAAAAAAAATCTATGAATACAAACATGGCTGCCCTTCAATTATTTTTTTTTTCATGCTGCTACGAATATAACAAAAGATAAAAACAAATTTTGTCCCAGTTGAGTTACTTGATTAAAATTATTTTGAAAACTGGGAAATAGTCAGGTTGGCCTGGCTATTAATTCTTTTGGAATAGTCAAATAGTCGGTATGATTTAAAATTCTTTTCTGAGTGATTTGAATAGCATGGTTTCCTGTCCCTGATATCTGGTGACCTCCATCAAATGTAGGTGACCAGCTCTATATAGGACTCATTTCTCTGATGAATAATTTATTAAGAGTAAATGACCATGTCTAAAGCAAAGTCAGTCGATGAGAAGCCAAAGGATGATTAACAGTTTTGTAAAACGTTATTTGTTTCACCAAATAATTTCTTAAGAAAATACTTAAAACAGTGAGACCTCCATTCTCCTCACCCGCTGAAATCAATGTGATCTAGCAAGATCAATTACATAATTATTTTATATTAAAAATATTTTCTAATAAAAATAAACTCTGGTGAGCTTTAAGGGAACTCAAACAATTGTCCCCTAATATCTTTATATGCAAATCTCTAATAATAGGCACATTTGGTACAATTATTATAAAGTTTTATATAAAACAATTGGCTTTGTAATCTTTCATAAAGAAAAAGAAATCCCGATGAATTTGAACACCTTGGATTTTCTGAGCTATGGGGTAGAGGGCTGCAGTTGACCGTTTAAAAAGAGATTTTTAGGCAGTCAATTGTAAAAAAAAATTCCATATCTAACACCCAAACGTACAACCTACCTAGACAGGCTACGGAAACAGAAGCAACAAACTTCTCAAAAATCGTCCCGTTTCATCAAACACTTACTGGTACAACCAAGTGCTTTCCAACTGGGAAAAATCTTACGGACAGTATCAGTATACTTGGATTTAAAAAGACAATGCAAAGAATCGCTGCCTGTATGGTGTGGAAACAGTCTTATTAATATTAACCACTAATTTTTTTTCCTTTTGCAAGAGCCACATATACGATGATCACTTCTAGATGTGGCTAACTCCAAAGTGATCTTTAATACTCCTATCAAACTAAATCAACAAGTACAAAACATTGCGGGTCTTACAGAACCCCTGAACAAAACATACAAGCGAAAACAAATGCATTTTCAAGGCTGGCTGGTAAGAGGTATACCAGTGTTGAACGTGTGGGATGCGATTAGAAAACTCTCTGCCGTGTGTTTTGTACGAATATTACACAAGGTAGGATATTAGCTGGAAGCCTCTGAAAGGGCAAGCAGTGTGAAGATAGAAATCGAAAATTTCTATTTGTGTGTTTTTCTTCCTTTTAAATTCTAACATGAGGAAACTAGTGTTTAGACTCTTGAATACGCCCAACATACACACACGCAAACACTACATCTACGTCCTAATTATGCATTCATTTGGCTGGCTGCCTGAAAAAAATACAGGCAGTTGACGTTTAAGTAAATGGATCGGTGTATCTATTTAAATGACCAGCTACGCGGAGATCCTTTTCCTTTTTAGAATTTCACAGAAGATGCTTCCTGCCAAAATGGTTTTTGACCAAAATTTGATCTCCTGTAGTCTGAAAGTATGTGAAATCTTGTGAAAACAGCAGCAGGTTCTTAATTTCCAGTAAATCATCCACAGCTCTTTCTGGAAACTGGAAGGAGTTGAAATAGCTGCAGACCTACTTTGGTCAAACATTTTTTATAGAAATATATATATATATATATATTTTTTTTTAATAGAACCAAGTGATATAAAGTGACATACCAAGGGAGAATGATTTACAAACAGTAAAAATAAGCTACTGTGTATTATGGATGAGAATGATTATG
Organism: Panthera leo; assembly: GCF_018350215.1. Lineage (NCBI taxonomy): Eukaryota > Metazoa > Chordata > Mammalia > Carnivora > Felidae > Panthera > Panthera leo. The sequence goes on along the minus strand of NC_056687.1, from coordinate 17,730,591 downwards.
ATGCCTTTGAAGACATTCTATAAGAGGTAGGTGACAAAGGGGAGACTGTTCTGCCATCTTCAAATGTCCCCCGATTCTACATTCACCAGTGTTTTTTCATTCTTGTAGCCCAGGGGATGTTCAATAACTCCCAAGTTTTTCTGTATTCCAAGGTCACTACTGTCGCACGAAGCAGTGCACATCTCCATTTGGTCACAGAGAGCAGATTCTGCCCATAATTAGACTCCTGTTGACAATGACATTGAAGCGTGACTTTCTGTGCTTCAGGCAGACCTCTTGTTTACCACGACTGATCACCACCATTTGCCACGACTGATCAGTGATGAATCACCCAGTTAGCTCTGCGTAAGCTCATGACCACAGGCTAACATTTCTTTAGCAAACATTGCTTAAACGCAGAAGGCCTCTGAGAGAGAAGGCATCCCTTCGCTAACTTCCGGTTTGCATCCTGGCACTGGACCGTCCGGGTGTGCCAGCCCGTATCACAGGTCCTGGAACAGGCGAGCCATGGGCCTGTCACCCACTGCAACTGTGGAGTGTGTGAGCCCACTTTATTGCTGCCGTGGCTAGTGACAGAGTTTACTTTTTGGGTGGACTTCTTGGGAACGAAAAAACTGTAGCGGACATCTAATGCTTTCGTTGGATCTGTTGCAAGAATCTGCACTATCAGAATTTCCTTCGTGGCTGAGTAGCCCATCCCATGCAAGAAGTCATCCCTGTGGCTCCAACCACTGTAGTTCATGACTGTTCCATTGATGTCGATGATGGTTTCCGAGGTGGAGATCATGTACTTCCCATTGATAAGGTACTCACCATTTTTCTTCTTCAGGGCTAAGTAGGCAGTGAATCGAGTCTGGTCTTTGGCTTTGAACTGTCGGACTTTTATGTGGGTTGCCCCTTCGGGGATCCTCACCACATCAGTGTAACCCTTACTGGAAGCAGGAATGTCCACAGAGGAGAGAGAGGGAGAGAAAGAAGGAAAAATAAGTCAACACTTAGTAAATGGATAAACAGATAAGAGTTCTCTAAAAGTCTTACCTTACCTTCACACGTTTTAAGGTAGTGAAGAGATTAGTTAAAAATTGGCTTCAAAAATTAGTTTCCTTATAACAAAATTGTGAGTAGACTATGAGAGTATATATATTTTTATTGGGATGTTCAAAATTAGGATGATGTTAACAACCTGCCTTCGTTTTAAAACGTACACCAACTTTATTGAGATTTTCAAACACATTGCACACTCTTACAAATCCTATCATCTTTACAAAGCTCCTTTATGTTCTTTTGGCACAAAATGGGATATGTGTAAATACTAACAAAAATCTGCCCTCGATCTCATAGAAATCTTTAAATTAACGAGTCTCAGATTTGTCTGCAGACTAAAATCAAGCGGAGGTCTTTTAAAAATTTAAATCCCCAGACCCCAGACCAATTAGATCCCATCTGTCAGGATGGGAAGAGACAGCAGGATTTTGGGAGTCGTTCCAAATGTGCAGAATAGTTGGGGAACCACGGATTTAACTGCTGAACTAGAGACACAGTAGAAGTTCTGTTTCTGTTTCTACTAGAACTCTGGATTCTTTGAGCAGAACACCAATGAAATGTAAAATTCTGTAAGTGGGTAACCATCGCTGACTAGTATCATCAAAACAAAACAAAAAAAAGTGAATCTTTAATGCCATAGCAAATTTCCTCAAATGCTGTGTCCGTGAACCTTATGACAGATAAAGTGAGGCTATGTGATGGGTGACGAATAAGGTAGGTCTCGAATGACCCATCATCTGCTCCGGAATATGGGCAAAGGCATCAATATCTCTAATATCCACAGCTTTTGAAAAAGGCTAGGACAGAAATGCTAACTGAGCACCAAGAGACTCTACGTGTAAGGACTCATCTTTGTGAAAATCTCTGCCTCCATAAGTAATTTGATAATAAGGTCCCCATATGTTTTACTTTCTTAGTTATTTGAATAGAAACAAATTGCCGTGTAGTTTGGTGTGTGTGAAATTTAATGACCTGCTGCTAAATTCTTACTCAGGTTGAGGGGTTACGGGGCAACTAATTCGTACCCTGAAAATCCCTAAGGTATTTGCCCTGCCCAGGCATTTCCTCTGAATCCAGAGAGGGGCTCCTCCCCAGGGAAATCCTTTTGTGTGTTGGGAATCTGATGGACAGCGACTGCCACTTTCTATTGTGTTGGGAGAAAGAAGATGCAAGGCTGATGATACTGCTTACCCATCCAACTGGACTCCTTATTTTTATTTTTGTAATACGTTTTGCCTTAGAATTTGTTACGGGACTTACTTTTTTTGAAATATCTAGGATCAAGAGATCATAGGCAAACCTACCGTGGCTTGAAACATAACCTGGAGGGGTGTTGGAGAGGATATCTCATCTTACGTAGGAAGCATATAAAGTGGAGGTATATTAAAGTATTTGAACAGGTGCACTCCAGAGCCGGTGGCAGTGCTGGGCTCCAAAGCCATGGCCCCTTACTCTTACTTTATGCTCCTTTCACAACATCCCCATGTGCGACACCCTTACCTCTGCCAGTCATACTTTATAACTGTTACAGGAAAATACGTTCTGATTATATACAGAGTTTAAGTGACGCCGAACAGGATGTCAAGAAAATAAAGAATGAAGGGTAAGGGAATCAGGTAGGAGAGCTTTTTTGTTTTGTTTTGTTTTGTTTGTTTTTTTGTTTTAAATCCTTATTCCTTAGAGTTCCTCATATTCGTGAGAATCAGTTGGGATTATCAGCCATTGCAGGAGGTCTTGAGACTGACCTTCCCAAGGCAGCGGGAGGTAGGAGGCCTAGTGCCTTGATTTCTTAGCGCCTCAATAAAATATGATTCTCTTACTCTCCTGATACTGAGCAAGAGGAGGATGGAGCTGCCATTTACTGAGATGAGGAACATTGAGGGAGGAGTGAATTAAGATTAGGGTCGTATTTGTCAAGAGGTGTGAGCTTGCTGAAATATTTTAATATGCATCATCTCCTCTGATGCACACAGCAATATTAACTTGCAAGATAATTACTATTAATTCCATTCTACTCTCAAGAATTCTGATTGTAGGGCGCCTGGGTGGCTCAGGCGGTTAAGCATCCGACTTCGGCTCAGGTCATGATCTCACAGATCGTGAGTTCAAGCCCCGTGTCGGGCTCTGTGCTGACAGCTCAGAGCTTGGCCCCTGCTTCACATTCTGTGTCTCCCTCTCACTTTGCCCCTTCCCCGCTCATGCTCCGTCTCTGTCTCTCTCTTTCCCCAAAGTAAGTAAACATTAAAAAAAAAAGAACTCTGATAGTAAAAAAATAAATAAATAAAAGCGACCCTTCAAAGATCACATGATGTTCGTCACTGAGTCAGGGCTTGACTGCCAAGATTTCAGCTCCAAGATCAATGTCCTTTCTCATATGTCACATTTGACCAAGGTAATTTATCTGGAATAGTTCAACGGTCATATCACACAATATAACCTTGGTTAAATCAACTGACAAGCTGCTCTGTCACCACCACTCGTCGCTACCATGAATTTCTTCATCTTTTCATGGGACAAGAAACATGCAGACATTGGTTGTCAATACAGAGACAAAATGCTAAATTTAGCACTTAAAAAAGTGGCTTCTAAGCTTATGTAGGAAAAATGCATAGCATATAGTACATAAGGTTTTTTATTTCTTATTTGATTCCTGAACTTCTTCCCTTCCCCATTCCTTTTTTTTTTTAAACAAGATAGCCTTCTCATCTTATGACCTAAGGCATAGCCTTTGCTTTAGCATTTAACAACCGTGCAAAATTAGATAAGCCCTACACTCTCAGAGTCCCAGTTTCCTCATTTGTAAAACAAAAAGGTATACTTCATCATTTCTAAGGGGTCTTGCACCTTGGCAATATATACAAATGCAGTATGTAATTGACACGCAGGGTATTTTACAGAGATGGCTCAATACAGTCCCGATGAATCGCTAGCAAATAAGATTAGTAATGCATCTTTTAACTCAGAATAGATTCTGCAGACATACAATTTTTTTTTTACTGTATCAAAGATAATTTCCAGCGGTGCATAATAACATGGCATGTGACTATTTTAATAAATCCTTATTGTTAATCGGGTTTGCATATTACCTGCCGGTAAAGACAATACAGCACACACATCAAGAATGTATGCGTACCCGGCCAACACTACTCAGCCAAAGAGTGGTTTGACAAAGGGAAAAGACAATCCTGCATTCCAGCAGACTTTTTAGCCTGCTCCCTCCTCCTAGCTGATAACATAATATTTCATGCCAAAAATTGGGTACTTTATTTTTATCATTTTTTTAAGTTTATTTATTTATTTTGATAGAGAGAGAGTGAGCAGGGAAGGCGCTGAGACAGAGAGAGAGGCGGAGAGAGAGAGAATCCCGAGCAGGCTCTGCACCATCAGCATGCAGCCCGATGCGGGACTCGAACCCACCAACCATGAGATCAGGACCTGAGCCGGAACCAAGAGTTGGGCGTTGAATGGACTGAGCCCCTCAGACGCCCCCCACAAAACTGGATACTTTATACATTTACATACTTAAAACAAAAGCATAATCAAGGACCATGACAGGAAGCAGACGTTACTGCATATATTTCTTTATAGAGAAGATTTAAACCTGCAGAGGTCACTATAAAATGGGATTGCTGTCTCCATCACCGCCATTAACTTACAGGTCTTCTCAAGAAAAATACAGCCTAATGAAAAATCCTTTGTAAAGTGAAATCGTTATGATGCAAACTGGCCATCCTTCCCTAAATTATGCTTCAGAAATAAGAGATGCTTCAGAAATAGCGAGATGGCTAGCGGGGACCCCACCGACTTTTCCTTCTGGGTGTTCCCACTCTGCAAGACCTTGACCCTGATCAGAGCCATTGCGGTTCATTTGCCACCAGAGGCACCAGGAGCTTCGGCTCTGCAACCAGAGCTTTCTCCTCTCCCTCCCCGGTTCTCAAGTGGACCCTATGTTACTGGAGCCATGCTGGACCCCTCCACGGATGGCTCGTGACATAACATGAGTCACCCTTTCAGTTTCTCAAGGCTAAAGCTTTGTCCCATGCACGTAAGGGCAAGGGTTCTACCCCCTCACCTTTTTTTATTGAAGGTCCCGACCACCTTGGTGCAACTGGAGTTGTCTCCCCCGCACACTGCACACTTGTCATACTGCAGCCTGGAGCCGATGATGCCGTCACAGCCAGTCCGGACACACTTCCCCCGGACGCACACGGAGTTACTGTACGGCCTGCATTCGGTCCCATCTGTCACCTGAATAACGACGCTCACGTTAGCGGCGGGAGATACTTGTGCGCAGGTGGTTTGGTTTGCACGGTAAGAGAGCAAGTCCTAATGTCGAGTTTTGAGTTTGATCGGGACAGTACATCGAAAAATGAACAAACAACCGAAAAAGCATAGTTCCCAGGAGTATCTGACCGAAACATCCTCGACATATTGGCAGAAGGAAGATCTGAGATAAATCTCAGTTATGCACTTTCTCTCTTGAGCCTAATTCCAAATGTGCCAGGAGACCCAAGGTCGTCCTCTCCCTTTCTGTATCCCGAGCATGTTCCCCTGGTATCGTCTCGCCTTTTTACATTGCTAGAAACGATCGTTTCACTTCGCATGTGGGACGTGTCCCTTGTGCGGAAAATGAGCAAGCTCAAGATGGCAGAGATCTGGGGCGCCTGGGTGGCTCGGTCGGTTGGGCATCTGACTGCAGCTCAGGTCACGATCTGGCGGTTTGTGGGTTCAAGCCCCGCCCTGGGCTCTGTGCTGACAGCTCAGAGCCTGGAGCTTGCTTCGGATTCTGGTCTGCCCCTCCCATACTCATGCTCTGTCTCTCTCTGTTTCTCAGTAATAAATAAACATTTTACAAAGTTAAAAAAAAAGATGGCAGAGATCCTTCTTGGTGGCATAACTGTTACTCTAGTGATGCATTTGAAAGTCTACACTTGACATCCAAACCTCCTTGTGGTTGAAAAGCATGCCCTATCGTGTGTTGAACCGTCAGATATTGAAATAGACACAAACATATTAGTGCAGAAAGGGAGTCTGGGGAAATCAGAGCAAAGTACTTACTAGAAGATACTGAATGCATTTGGAATGAAGGAATCACACCCAAAAATAGTATATATTTTAAAAACTAGCTATAAAATAGTATGAATATGCACTTTGTGGTTTGTGCATGTGAGTGTATATAAATAGCATATGTAGTCATATGTATAAATAAACTTGTATTTTGCATTTGGGTATCTACTACTATTTTCATATATGTGTGTGAGTATGTGAGTGTGTATATGTGTGCAAAGTGAAGTGGGGTATACTTCAGCAGACCCACAGGTCTCCAGATGGTGGCATTTCCAGGTGATCTTATTTCTTTGTCAGTTTTTAAATGAAATTGTATTATTATTTTTTTTCTTAAAATTTTTTAAATTCTTTTTTATTTATTTTTTGAAGGACAGAGAGAGAGATAGAGCATGAGCGGGGGAAGAGCAGAGAGAGAGGGAGACACAGAATTCGAAGCAGGCTCCAGGCTCCGAGCTGTCAGCACAGAGCCCGACGCGGGGCTCGAGCCCACGAACCGTGAGATCATGACCTGAGCCGAAGTTGGACGCTCAACCGACTGAGCCACCCAGGCACCCCGAAAATGTATTATTTTACAATGAAAAGAGAAAGTACTTTCAAAATGACTTAAGGTGGATGTTAACTTCTGTTTTCAGTAATATGTCACACATATCTGAAGGCCAATTTCAGAGGTAGTTTTAAATGCAGCACCTGTTTACAAATTAAACAGTGTTTTAAATTGTTGCATACCATTCACTGTGAGAAATAAAACTGTTAGTAACTTAGCAAATGCTTTCCTGTGATAAATGAGGGATAATTTCATGCACATATATCATAACGCGTCTAACTATAGGGATATGAATTCATATTATGGGTGTAAGACATTTAACAGTCTGGGTCAGAGATGATGATCTTGAAACCGACCTTCATGAATCACCAAAGGAATTTTTTTTTTAATTTTTAAAAATGTTTACTTATTTTTGAGAGAGACAGAGTATGAACGGGAGAGGGGCAGACAGAGAGGGAGACATAGAATCTGAAGCTGCCTCCAGGCTCTGAGCTATCAGCACAGAGCCCGACACGGGGCTCGAACTCACAAGCGGCGAGGCCATGACCTGAGCCGAAGTCGGACGCTTAACCGACTGAGCCACCCAAGGTGCCCCGCCAAAGGAATTCTTAATTAAACAATGGAAAAATAGAAAGCTTTCTTGCTTTCAGTTCCCCATACAAACATACCTCGGAAATTCTAGTTGTTTTCATGCTTATTTTGAAGTTAAAGTCAAACCACACCTTCCCTGACGGAGAGCTACGCTTTTCAAAAGTAGCTTTTGAAATATTGACTTGTTTTGTTTGTACAGAATAATTTCTTGTTCTTTGTGTTAAGGTTTGAGAACATAGACCTTCTAGAGATGAAAAGAAAACCCTCCAAAATCTAGCCACCCCAGGAATAATGGCTGTTTATATTTGGTAGCTCTAGGTTTTATTCTACCAAATAATCTCCAGCAAGGCTCGACTGCTTCCGGACAGGCAGTGGGCAGTTACCTTTGGAGAAAACACCACGTAGTAACCAGTCCCCTTGGCTCTGCAGGTCAGTTTGCACACATCCCCCAGCAGGACACCTGCATATTTGGGGACCCATTCCACAAATGTCTTGACTCCTTTCGCATCAGACTGATATCCATTTTTGGCCTCACACTGTTCGTGACGGAAAGATTTCCCTAAAACACAAACAGGTCATGTGATTACTTTACCTACTCTGAACCTGAGACATAATCTTGTGCTTTTAAATAATTTTCAGGAGAAGGCGCAAACTTCTTTCTTTGCGAGCCTCTTGACACACAAGGGTGGAAGGGTTTTATCTGTACATGGAATTGAAAACAACCATTATTTTCTTCCTACTCTCTGAATACCGAGTTACTTTTAATAACCATTTAAAAATCACTCATGCATCTGTTATTAATTCGCACACTGGTGGAACCGTGAAGTACAAGATTAATAGTCTATTTCTCTAGCCTCCTTTATTTATTACTGCTAGAATACAGGTTACAAGTGCTACATGGTGGGTTGCTGACACTTGGGAGCAGCGTACCGTTCGGTGGGCAGGGCGTGACGCTGCAGGAACGGTAGATGGCCCTCTTCCCCGTGCAGTAGCGACCACTGTTTCTGGGTGCGGGGTTATTGCAATGGCGATAGGCAAACTGTACTCCTCCCCCACACGAGCGAGAACACTGGCCCCAGGGCCCCCAGGATCCCCAGTTGCCATGGCTTGATGTCTGAAAGAGAAAATAGAAGATATTTCTAACTCAGAAAGGAGAAAAACATTCAAGACGTACATTTGGAAATCTTCTGCATTCAATGCCATAGTGGAAACCGCATCCCAGGTGTAAATTTTCACTGAGTTGGGCATGGTCACAGATATTGGACCTTCTGGAATGACAGTGCAATTCCAATTCTAAGCAGTTCCTCTTTTCTGCTCCCTGCCGTCCCATGGCACTAGGATCTGAATGTTTCCCTGTCAGTATTGAGCACACTGCAAGGATCACTCCTGGTCCCTCTGGGCCTTCTGATACTGCCCATTTCCGTCAATAACCACGGCCCTACAGCTAACTTTTTGTCAGCTCTGATTCCGCATTTTTAGCAAGCTATACGTCGCTGAGGCCTTTGCACGATGCCTGGCATGGCTGATCGTATTTATGTTTTTCTCCCTCTTTAGCACCTAAGTTCTGCATCCCTTTGTTGACATCACGCATCCCATCTGAAGCAGATCCCCTGTCACATGCATAACCGTATTTGACGTGAGTTTGGCTTAGTTCCTGATAAGCCTGGAGTCCTTCTCTGTCCAGAGGAAATATGACAGATATCGAAGAGCACCCACACCCCCACGCACTCACGCCACGTGTTAACTGCACCACAGGGAATGATTAGCTCTGTTCTGACGCCCTAGGGGTCTACGACTCTGGCAACTGCAGCAGGAAGATGAGAGGGGCCGCAGGGAAGAACGCTATAAACTCCTTTGCGGGAGGAACGGGCGAAGAGCTCTGGCTGCTGTCGGGGCATCTGAGAATGCGTGGTTGTGTGACAGTCTTGAAAGACAAGCACTGTGCGTGTGTACGTCAACGCTCTCCTCGGGACCTTGAAAAGCGGAGGAGACTGAGCAAATGCTCCCCTTGAGCCTTTCAAGGAAAAATACCTTCACTAGGAAATAAAGCCTTCTGGTGATAGCACCCACACATGTCACCGGAATGTTCTTCAGATCCTGCGTCCCCAGGCATTGCGTGACAAAATCACTTACTGAATAATATTTTTTCTTGGTCTTGTCCACACACTTGCCCTGCAGGCAAATCCTCCCTTTCCCACATGGCGTCCCTTCCACGGCTGGCAGCTTCTTGGTCAGACACACCATCTGGCCCTGGCGGACCACGGCACACCACAGGCGCGTGCACACATCCATGCCGGGGCACACCGAGTACTCAGGCCCGAACGTCAGGTTGCACTGCTGGGTGGCATCATACGTCTGTCCGGGGAGCTCCTCAGGGCCCGATATCTGTTGGCGTGGTAGATCTAGCAAACAGTTACCTGAAAGAAAAACCGAGATTGACCGCCGCTCTGTGTTTAGGCTTCTACCTACGCAACTCATGGGTCTGAAAACGCAGCGCCCCAGCTGGTGTGGGAGCATAAGCCGGCCACACGTCTGCAGGCTGATGCCCGGGGGCAGGGGCTCCACAGGAGAGGGACGCGGGCGCCTCTCTGCATTCACCAACTAACTACCTCCCGGATTTTCACGGGCCACGTACGTGCTCTGGGGCATCTGTGACGATGACTGTGGGATGATCAAGTGAAATTATTTTGTAATAATGAGCTGTAAGAACAGCCGCTGTGCTGAGGGGTGAGAGGAAATCGGGACGGACCCGGAGGAAACAAGACAATGGACACAACGACAACGGCAGCAGCAAAAACAATACTAATAAACGAGCATTTACAACTCTTGAGAAACAGAATTTGTCCATGCGCTCTGTTTATACCCTTCTCCACTGTCAGCCTAGGTCTTCCTCATGTGCCCATCCACGTCCCTCTCCATTAATTCCGTAAATAATTACAAGGGGAGACCTCATTCATTCACTACATCAACAAGCATTTGGTCAGCACCTACGATGTCCCAGCAAACGTACTAGATACGGGGAAAACACGAAAACGACCCAGATCTACGCCTTCACGTCTCCCCCAAAAGTGAAGAAAATAAAAGAAATGAGGCGTTTCTTCTAGACTTATGTGAATTTTAACTACAGAGCACTCAAGAGCCGCAGAATAAAGGAGCAGTGGGCAAAGACAAGACCTAATCTTTGAAAATTTGGGACAAAGCCCTTCTTTTAATTCTTCTTCTTTGTCTCCCATTTGGGTCTAGTCTTGGATGCACCTAGTAGCTGTTGGGTGCTTGAAGCGTGTCACACAAATAAGTTGGTACTCTCCTTACATAGTACTGTGAGAAGCATCAAGGAGTGACGCTGGGGAATCCGTAGAAGTGGGCATACATGCAGGAAATGTGAACTCATGAGCTGATACACGCCTCCCCTCCCCTCAAAAGCTTCCCGTAAGTATCCCTGCTCAGTGAGTTAGCACCATGAATTGTCTCTGGGCCTACAGGAGCATGCCCATTACCCATCGGTTTCTGCACGTTTTTGTTTACTTGATTTTAGGATTTGCTCGCTGATTATCAATAGTACTAAACGTAACAAATATTTACACTATTCTCACTTCTTTCTTAACTTTTTTAAGGTTTATTTATTTTTGAGAGAGAGAGAGAGGGAGACAGAGCACGAGCAGGGGAGGAGCAGAGAGAAGAGGGAGACACAGAATCCGAAGCAGGCTCCGGGCTCTGAGCTGTCGGCACAGAGCCCGACGCGGGGCTTGAACCCACGGACCACGAGATCATGACCTGAGCCGAAGTCAGATGCTTAACCGACTGAGCCACCCAAGCACCCCCTCACGTCTTTAAATGTACTCGCTTACTTAATCCTCACAAGAACTCTTTGAGGCAGGTTCTAATATTTTCTTTATTTTACAGATAAGAAAACTGAGAAATGAAAACACAGGTCACTGACCCAAGGTCATGTAGCTATTGGGGGTTTATGCTCAGAGCCTGCCTTCCTCATCATATTCCTTCTCGCCTCTGCTTAGCATGTGGATAGATTTCTAGCTTTTATTGCTGACCGGGCAGGCTCGTGGAGGAATCTTTTAAATGGTGGATACCCTGCCTAATGGTAGAAACACCTGGTCTAAAGTCTAATTCTGGCAAAACACGAAGTGGCTGAGTATTCTTGACCAAGCTCAGTTAAGCTTTCCCTAATTTTCAAGCTCTGTGGAATGCTTCTCTTCTCACTAGGACACTGTAAGCATAAAATCAACTAACAGAAATGTAAAGGGTGACCGGAAATTTACAAAACAATGACAGTTGACTCTATGCTCAACATTATTTAACAATTTTAGACACATTCAAGTCATTCTTCTCACTTAACAAAAGAAAATCACATTTCAATCCTACTTTCCACTGAGAAAAGGAACAGTTCAGCACATTTTAAGTATACTGCAAATGTTTTCACAACCACGGTCAAGTTTCTTCAAAGTGAATACCTTAGAATTCGTCAATCTGATGGAAGCATTATATGAAAATGAATAAAGAACAGAGTTCCTATTTAGTTTCCGAGCCAGAACGTTTGAAGAGGTAAAGCTTCTGAAGGCAAGCCAGAAAAAGCATTAAAAATAAGCATCCAGCCAAAGAGAACTCTGGGAGAAAAACATCGAATTAAAAGAAAAACATCAACATCAAGTCAATAGGAAAGAATGATAGTCAAACCTCACCAAGCTTTGTTTGGAAGACAGTAAGACTAGGCACTGAGAATTCCATGAAAAGCGTTATCTTCATTGCTACATGAGAAGAGAACATTGTATAAACCAGGGAATGCTTGACAGGTGGCTGATGTTACAAGAACTGTCAACAAACGTCTGAGACAGCAAGAATACTTTCCGATTCTTCAAAAGTGCTGTTTCAAGAAATTTTTTTTATTTTACTGAAAAGCACAGAACTGTAAGACTGCGTAACTAAGGATTAGGCAGGGGAGCCTTTAACGTGTGTGGATACATGTGGCCTGGGTGAACTTCGTTCGTCTTGAGCCAAAATAATTTACCACTTCTTTGTGGGCTTGCAGTCACTGACGTCTTTTCACCTGGCTAGGAGATGGTGAGCAAAAAGAAACATAGAATTCAATTTGAAATCAACTTCTAACAAGGAGACTTTGGGATGTGGTGTCGCTTTAAAAAGCTTAATACCCAAGCGTTAAGTTTTGTTTTGTTTTGTTTTGTGTGGAGTAAAGTTGACACATGATGTTACATTGGTTTCACGCCCAAAGGGCAAATTTTAAAAATGAATAACACATTTGCTTTGTTATTAAAAATATGGTGTCTCAGGGGCGCCTGGGTGGCTCAGTCGGATAAGCGTCCGACTTCAGCTCAGGTCATGATCTCGCGGTTGGTGAGTTCGAGCCCCACGTTGGGCTCTGTGCTGACCGCTCGGAGCCTGGGAGCCTGACTCAGAGTCTGTGTCTTGCTCTCTCTCTGCCCCTCCCCCACTCACACTCTGTCTGTCTCTGTCTCAAAAATAAATAAACCATAAAAAAAATTAAAAAAAAAATATGGTATCTCAGTTCTATGGTTTTCCCTTAGAAGTCACCTGGGGATGACTTCTTGCTTAAAATAAAATGATTTATTTCAGAATGGCCATTAATTTATTATTCCGGTGTTTTCATCAGGATTTGTTGCTGCATTAGTTTCTGTGTGTCCTGAAACATACAGTCTATCAGTTTCATCTATATGCTTAATTATGTCCTTTTGCAATATAAAATAGGTATGGACACCTCTACCAAATGGAATGCTTGAACAACAATAAAAAAGAAGTCAGCCTAGAGCCTGATTCTGAATCGCACGGTATACAATATTTAAAACCTAAATCACAGTGGGTTGGATATACATTGTCCGTTTTTCTAAAAATGTGTATAATTTGGGCGAAGAGCGAAAGAGGATATCTGTCAATCTTTCGGCATCATTTGCATTGACCTCTAAAAGCAGCCATCTACGGTTGACTCTTCTTAATGTGTTTGACTTTTATACTCGACCACTTCTTCCCATCTATTTCCCGTATTTTTCAATTTATCCTAGTCTGAAATCCTATCTGGGCTATGCTGGGCTCTCTTCCACAAATTGCCAAATTGTTTTTTTCTTTTCCTCCCTGCTTCCTTTTTTTTCCCTTTGTGTTCACATTTTCTCCATAGAAGAATGGATAGTTTCTAGAAGAAAGGCAACAGAAATGTGTCCATATTGCATATTCGTTTTTACCAGCCCTGTTCAATTAAATGCTTTAAAGGTGAAAATTAAAAAATGTAAAAGGCAGAGATTCGTGATGAGCTATTAAAGGAAAGACGGTGGTAGTCTCTCCATGGCCACAGAGAAGGTTAAGGGGGATGCCAGGTCGGCCAGGCCTCCAGGAAATGGAGTAGAAAGATCTCTGGCTTTTTTCTATCTGATTTCCAGCACTGTTTGTCTTTCATTTCAATGATTAATGAAAATCATCAGATCAAATGTGGTTGTTCTCTATTCTTTTCATATTTTCTTCTCTGTTTCTAGCACGATGGTAATTTCTCTGTTTTCTCTTCCTTTCCAGTAGCACAGGCATGAAATTAAGCATCGGTCCGAATACCCATGGTATATCAGAAATCAATGAATATTCCCAATGAAACCTGTCCCCTTTCACTTGCAAGCATATCTCCCTGGCAACTCATAGTTCTTTTAGGTGTTTATTTTTTTTATATAGATTTAAAATGTATGTTTATTCTTCATAAACCTATAAAATGGTCTTGAAGTTATTTTGGCCTTTCATATCTTTTTTTAATTATGAAATTTATTGTCAAATTGGTTTCCATACAACACTCAGTGCTCATCCCAACAGGTGCCCTCCTCAATGCCCATCACCCACCCTCCCCTCCCTCCCATCCCCCATCAACACTGTTGGTGGGAATGCAAACTGGTGCAGCCGCTCCGGAAAACAGTGTGGAGGTTCCTCAAAAAACTAAAAATAGATCTACCCTATGACCCAGCAATAGCACTGCTAGGAATTTACCCAAGGGATACAGGAGTACTGATGCATAGGGGCACTTGGACCCCAACGTTTATAGGTGTTTATTTGAATGGCTAGCAGTAGAAGAGGAAGTGATGTATTACGGGCCAGGTGACAGAGACACCTTGAGGCCATTGACAAGGCACAGACCATTGTCGCTAACCAAAGGCAATTCCAGGGATCTGTTGGTGACACCGTCACAAGCTTGAAGTGCACTGTTTAGCAAATGTTACGCCGAGGAAATTAGATGAAAAAGTCTCCTTGTTACAGGGTGAAGCATAGCTGTTTAAAAATACCAGTCCTTTAAATATGTCCTTATTTGCAGACTCTTTTTAAAGAATACATTTGCTGTGAAAATCAAGATACTGTCATGATGGGCCTGGAGTTTTATGAGTGTTGCCTTAAAAACTGAATGTTAAGATCTTGTTATTAGCGTCATAGTCTACACTGGATTCAGAGAACTGGTTCTCTAAACCATTTTATCTCCAAAGTTCCGCGTTTAGTAGATGGCTGTAAACTTAGCTCTTTAAGTATGTCCCATGTTAATATTTCAAAGTTGTCTCTAGATTTTCCTTAGCAGCCTGTGTCAAGGGTCCTCTTGAGCTGCACCTGTTTGGGGGGTGGCCCTCCTCATCACCTGGCACCGCGGACTTCGGGATATAGTGGACACAGCTATCGTTTTTGGCTTCACGGTTATTAGCCTTTGAGAAAAGAAATTCAGCAACCTGCTTTCACCGCACAATTTCTCTGCCAGTGCTTACCGTGATTTTGGGGGATCACAGTCCTCGCCAGCTTGCATAGAGCTAAGTCGTATAAACACTGCAGAATGTCTACAAGTATCTTGGCGAGGCTGGTGGGGAAGTGCCCCTGAGACGTGGCTTCTCCTTTTCTGAATCACAAATCGGCAGTCCAGTCATTTTAGCCTGTGCGTGTTGACTTTTCAACCATAACCTAATTGTTACATACTTCTTGTTGGAATGAAATCAGGAAACACTCAGTATTAATGAATTTAAATTTGGCAGTGGGAGAGTGCTACAAATGTCCAGCTACTTATGGCTAATAATTTTAAAAACAAATCAAATCATGGGAATTTAACTGAGCTTTAAGACCTCATTTCTCTAGCACCGGTGGGAAGGAGACGGATGAGCTCTTTATCCATGAATAGATTTTCCAGACAAGGAACTCTTTAGACACCATCTAAAAATTGTATAAATTTTGTGAGAGCATCTCCTTGGCTTTGCTGCCTTTATATTAGTGTCACAATTTAATCAACTTAATCTTCCTATAGAGCAAATCATTTTTTTCTGAGCATCGATCATTGTATCACATGGAACATAGAGGTACCTTAGGGGATTATGGTGATATGATACCATTTTTGACCTTTTGGCAAAAGGTACCAGACCTCTGAGCTTTTAATGTTTTAGGGCTACATTTTACAGCTTTTCTGGTTTCTCCTTCATTGTCAAACGATACCCCTTCTTGCTCTCAGTTTACCTGCCAGAAGTTCCCCCTGGCCCCTGCCATGATGACCATTTTATTGCTTTAAACTGTTAGCGGCCTAGAAAAGTAGTGCAGAAAAATAGTAGAACCATTTCTATTAACTATGAATGAAAGGGCTTTGCATGGAAGTCTGAGTCATTTCCTATAAGCAAAGTAAAAGGATTTTACAATATGGTTTCTTGGTATCAGTCTAGTCTTTTGAGAAAGATGTGTTTGTTTGTTTGTTTGTCTTTCCTCTAGGATTTTGATGCTCTTCCTGGTTTTCTCCCAAGCTCTGAGGCTGAAATGTCAGAGCCTCAACCATCTCAAAATCAGGCTTACTGGTTCTTTTTTTTTTTTATGTTTATTTATTTTTGACAGAGAGAGAAAGACAGAGCATGAGCGGGGGAGGGGCAGAGAGAGAGAGGGACACAGAATCTGAAGCAGGCTCCAGGCTCCGAGATGTCAGCACAGAGCCCGACGCGGGGCTCGAACTCACAGACCACGAGATCACGCCCTAAGCCGAAGTTGGAAGCCCAACAGACCGAGCTGGAGCCACCCAGGCGCCCCTGGGCTTACTATCACTGCACTTTCACCTAAACTGACTTAACTCGATTTTTTGGTGGCAGTGTAAAAGTTATTAAGTTATTTGAATTCCCACTTAAATCACAGTACATAGAGGGTATCACTGTTTCGGTATCTGTGTGTGCTGTTTTGAAATGAGCGTAATTGAGCTTTGCAATTGTACCCTACTCTCTTTGGCTCTCCATATTCTGAAATGACTTTATTCATTACAGGCTCCTGATAAAAATCAGTGTGTGTGTGCTTTTGTGTGTGTGTGTGTGTGTGTGTGTGTGTGTGTGTGTGTGTTAGTCATAACACAAGACTGCCTGACCAATATATTCAAAAGTGAGAGAGTCTAAGCTTCATGAAATGAATAAATGAGGAAGTAGACTATGAGAATTTGCTGTTCCAAGAATTTTGGTAATTTAATCAATGTATTTAACATGTGAGTGGGAAATTCAGATAAGATTTTATCAACTCAAGTGATAAGATCCACGTTGACTAACAGTATGCTCTTGGTTGCTATCTACCATGAAGATCTCTGGAATGGACATAGAGACACACATGTAAACTATGTAAATTTGTTGCAAAAGTTTTAAAAATCTGAGCGTGGACGCTTAAATACAGGAGTGATGTTTAAAAATGAAGACAATACTGAAAGCCTATTTGCTGCACAGAAAGTAAGATCATGAATTCCACAAACATGAAATAAACGACTCATTCCAAAATTATGGCAATAAGGAACACAATTCTGCACAGCATTGTAATTAGCTGACCTAATACTTGCACAGGAAAATGAAAATGGTCCCGTTTTAGCCATAAGTATTTGCTGCCTTAGCAACTAAATCCATTCATTTAGGGATTCAAAGTTTAGCTCAAACTTTTGGAATGTGTAATGTGGATTCTGAACTAAAATATTAATGCTATCTCATTTTCAGAAAACCTGGGAAAAAAGCAGCAGAAGTGATATTAAGAGCGGAGACTAACGCCCCACCCAAGAGGGACTTTATTAGATACTGACTTGTTCAATGTGCACAGGCAGAGAATTAGGCAAACATTCAATTGCAGGACTTTATCATTTTTAAGTCAGCATTGTAAACTGAGCTGCACTGAAAAATACCCCTTATTATTAGTCTTAAGAAAAAGCCTGACACATGGATTCTTAGTATTTTTTCCTAAATCTTTGAGATACTGGGACGTCCATCCAATGAGCAAAGAGCAGCTTCTACTGAGGGAAATTTTAAACCAGGCTAGGCCTGGGTTGTTTCAGGAATAGGATATTTTAAAGAGTTTAAAGTAGCTAAAGCCATTACTGGTTCACCACTAACATAGCAAAATGGAGTTAATGAACAGATTTTGCCTCCAAGATACCAAAGAACTTGGTAGCAGAATTTCTTTGAAGGATTCATCAATTGTTTTGACGTTACTTAGCCGGTGTTCAAGATGGTCAACTCACTAAGATATTATGAAATGTTACGCCATTAGTTTTGTGGAACCAAGAAAAACAACTATCACGGGTCCTCTTCAGCTAACTCTAAGCCATGCATCATGAGATAATTTTATGGACAATTATTACGATCAAAAATTTCTGTCATATTCAGTGCAACCACCAGTTTCGGAAAGAGACAAATTTTAAGAGGAAAGAAAGGAATGAGAAAATGTCCATTTCTATAACCTGAGAAAATTGTGAACCACACGGTCTCTGTAGGTCAACTACCTCAACTCTAATGCATCTATCCTGTGTGTCTAGAACTTTAAAATAATAAAAGATGAAAAAAATAAAGAAAATAAAAAAGGATGTTAGGAAATTAGCAACAGCTTGTTTCAAAAACTACTTAAAGGTCAGAATTTATTATTTCTAAAAACTGTGACTTCCTTGGTATTTTTATATAATTTACAGGACTAATCCTAGATTTACAGAATTTAATAAAGTGTGCTATGCTCTTGAACTGTATCTAATGGATAAAACCAAAGATTTTCCTTTGAAGTTCTTAAAGTATTTTCTCACCATTCAGATTGATTTTCTTGTTCTTTTCTGTAGTTTTCATTCTACTTCTAGGAGAATCTGCTGTCAGGATAAAACCAGATTCTTCCAGTGAATGCAAATCTAAAGAGCTTCCTTTCCTGTCTTTCTGTTGCCGTGAAGAGGATCCAACAGACTGGTCACCTACATTTTAACCACACCCCTGTGAGAGGCATGTAACAAATAATTCTGAGAGTCATATTAATAGCAGGGAAACAAGATGTCTGCCAATATTCTCACAGGAAGCTAGTGGTGAAAGAAGGAATAGAAGCCAGGCTTTCAGGGCACTGGCTAGGCATTCTGTGTGGTCTCCCACACTGTTTCTCTTTTGAACTTTTCAATTCCAAAGCAAAAATACCATAGCTATAATGCCACCAAGGACGTTGGCATTGTGCAACAACAGACAGTCCCTTTGGTCCTTTTCTGACCCTACCTAAACAACCACCGTCTCACAGGGCGTGGTGGGTTTCGTGAGGACGTAATAAAGTAACACTGGTAATAATCCCCCCTAAGTTTTGTGACTGAGCCCGTGTTGTCTTGAATGACACATACCATGGCCATCATCCAGGAATTCTGTGATGGTGGCTGAAGTGCACTTGGACCAGGGTTTGGACGCGTCGATGCTGGTTAGGATGGAAGACATTAAGCGCTTATCTTCTGTGGAACCAAAGTTCTCTTCACAGAATTTGGAATCATCATGGGAGAGGCCGAGTAGATGTCCTAAGGGAGAGAAGAGCGGGAGCGCAGATAATGAGCGATTTTGCATTTCTACGTTTCCGTGACAATTAGACTAGCACTTGGTCTCCCTCCCCTGTCCCCAACTGTACATGAGTTCATTTTAACCGCTTTCTCATGCACAGACTGGACCCCCAGGGAAATTAAAGCTGTGTGTAGTCAGAGCAGTCACTTTTGGTGAACGTTTAGAGGAAGACTGAAAAATTACACGAAGGAATAGACGGTCCCATAATCCATCTGGATCACACATGCTCAACGACATGTGGAAACAGGCCTTATTTAGAATCTAGAATTTGCAAGGCAACTGTGGGATTATGTCATAGCCCTGACTACATATTATTTTGATTACTTGTCTAATTTTCCGCCTTCTCTGATCAACCAGGAGCCCCATGAGATCAGAGAACATCTCCTCCATCCACTGTTGAAACCTCTGTATTTAACTCAATGTTCTGCAAGTTACAAACACTTAATAGATGGTTGTTGAATGTCAGTGACTTCTGTTTTCTTGGCCAAGTTACCAGGTAGCTATCCAAGAGATGACAAGGGGGGGAAAGAAAGAGGAGTGACATTAGTAACGTTCTGGCTCCCAACAAAGGTAAGCTTGCAGTCACCCTTTCGTTTCCTTTGTTTAGAGAGTTCTGCATGTTTGCTCATCCCCCAAATAAATGACAGATTTTGAAAAACGTACCCATTGAAGAACCGTCCAGGGCACCAAGACGCCCATCGCGGCGTGTTAGAGCTTAAAGAGAGAACAGCTACTGGAAACGTCGGCGATTGTCCCAAACCACTCAGCCCCGTGGGTGCTCGTGCTCCAGGTCACTATGCGTGTTCCCTGCAATCCCAGGCTGCCATTTCCAGTCTATCAAGCTCGGTGTCCCAACCACATTCTTATAATCTAGTCTTTTTTTTTGGTAAAGTTTTATAGAATCATACACAAAGGATCAAAAAAAAAAGGGTGTATAAAATACTATAGAAAAATGATGACTGCATTGGGTTCCTGGATGCCAAAGGCAGGGACTTTGGTCATTCTGCCAAAAAAACAACAACAACCAAAAAAAACACCAAAAAAGTTCAGTGCACAACAGTAAAACCCAACAGAGATGAAATCTTTCATTCCACATTCCGGCTACTTTTGGCCAACTTGTTAAATCACCAACACCTCATAACAAAACTGTCCACCAAGCAGCTGCTTGCTGTTGTGGCTGAACTTAAGTGGCCAGGGCTCAGTGACCTTCCAAAGCTCCACATTTTTATGGTATTTATACAGTTATTTACTTCAATAGCATTTGCCAGCCTAGCAAGTTTTCTGTGGGAAACCCTCCTGCTCTCACGTTTTATTTCCTCAGTAGCACGAATGTGCATCAGAGTCTGTTAAGTATGTCCCAAATAACACGCAAAAGGAGACGGGTGGCGGGGGGGGGGGGGGTTGTCCAATTTTTGGATGGTACATGGAGTTTTCTTCATGCAACCCACAGCTCTGAAAAAAACAGGGCCTTTCACCATGTCCTGACCAAAATTGCTTAAAGTTACTTAGTGCAAAGAACACTTGTGGAGAAGGCACTCTGTGCTTCTTGAACTTTTCCGTCGTAGAATCTTTATCAGCTAATGCTGTGAGATTTGTGTGGAAATTTCACACTTGGGTTTTTTTTTTCCCCCTGGCATAGAAGAGAGAGAGGGAAAGTGGCCTAGGGTGACCTCTGCCACTTAACATTTATTTGAATCCAGGTTTTATATTTGAGAAAAATAGGTGATTTTTCTATTTCTATTTTTCTATTTCTGCATTCTATTTCATAAGATATTCGGATCTATTTAACAAAGCAATAGTCTTTTCCTCCAAATGTGTCGAAACAAATAACACTTTCCGTATGAATTTTCATTACAGCATCAGGTGATTTTGGAGGGTAAATTTCAGACTTCTGAATTACAATACAGGCTGGGGCGCCCGGGTGGCTCAGTGGGGTCAGCATCCAACTTTAGATTTTGGCTCAGGTTATGACTTCACAGTTTGTGAGTTCGAGCCCTGCATCGGGCTCCGAGCTGATAGTGCGGAGCCTGGATGGGACTCTCTCTCTCTCTCTCTCTCACAGTAAATAAATAAAAACTTAAAAAAGGGGAAAAAAAAAAAGAATAGATTACAGACCATGTGGCAAATACCAAAGTACCTTTGAGAAGCCCTGAAGAGTACCTCAATTTTTTCTTTCATATAGAACAGCGACACATATAATTTTTTAAAGATTTCAATTATATAAGCAAAACAGTTTATTAAAAATATTTTGTGGGGCGCCTGGGTGGCTCAGTCGGTTGAGCATCGGACTTCAGCTCAGGTCATGATCTCATGGTTTGTGAGTTTGAGCCCCACGTTGGGGTCTGTGCTGACAGCTCGGAGCCTGGAGCCTGCTTTGGATTCTATGTGTCCCTCTCTCTCTGCCCCTTCCCCGCTCATGCTCTGCCTCTCAAAAATGAATAAACGTTAAAAAAAAAAACAAAAAAAATATTTTGTTATAGTTTTATGAATCTTTTGACATGCCACTTGGCAGGATATTGTGAATCTTATGCTCCATCAATTTCCTAATTTATCAGCGTAACTTAGTTGCTGCCGAAGATACGTATAAGGAATTTTTATATGGCGACCAGAAAAGATTGCCATTCTGAGCAGGAACAAATCCTAGTTCCACTCCAGTAAGAGCTAAAAGAAGATGTGAATTTTCTAAGATCTGCTAAAGTGAATCGGGAATGGACGGCTTAGGGGTCAAGGGAGAGACAGAATCTTTGGAGGAATATTCTGTTCTCCATGAAGCAAGTCTGTCGGCTGGTTGGGAGAAGCATGCTCTCTAAAGGACAATAGGAGTCATGGCCAACGCGAAGAACATTTAAGCACCCACAGAAACAGGCAGTCAGTTCCAGTAGCTGGAAGCAGGGCACAGTGAGAGAGACCCATGTGACTTCCCTTCAGGAGCTGGACAGGAATTAAAATGGAAGATCAATGTGAAGAATGTTTGGATGCTCTTCAGGAGAGACGTGACAGCCATACTAAAGGCCGTGAGCAGCAAAAGTTGTGGTATTTTCAAATGCGAGTCCCCCGATCATTATGCTAAGACATTAATGTCAGCCTGAGGTTTGCCAATATCTCTGAGCCCTGAAATGCCAAGATACATATAAAAGCGCAGGATATTTTAAAAGGACACTCCCATCAGAGACCACACACTATGGCACTAAACGCTTATTAACATAGAAACATCCAGAATCCAGGAAACTTAAGATATAATGTCGTAGTGGACAATAATGCATTTCGAGTCGGTGTTGTGAAAGGTTTAATTAGAATGGATCACGATGTCCCTGATCTCCTAGGACATCTGCCTTTTCCAGTGAGAATTCGTTCATTAGTCACCCACGGGGATGTTGAAAATTGCAGATGTGAGCAGAGACGGAGCATTTCCCTGAGAAGCAGCCTTCAGCAGGATTAGCACAGCTGGGATTTGCACAAATGTGTCCCAGAGATTAAGACAGCAAATGAAGCCTATGAAGCCTTGGTGGAGAAAATGTTTACAACGCCTAAACTTAGGTGTTGGTTTATCAAAATGCATTTTACGAGGAGTCTTTAGAGCAATACAGAGCAGAGTTAGTTGAGGGGTGAAGTCCTTGGAGGAGGCCGAGTGATAGAACCAAGGAACCCACAGAGAAAGGCAATTCTCACCCTCGGAAAGCCAGATAGTTCTTTCCAAAGTCCACGTAGAAAAGAAGAGTGGAGGGCACGTGGGAGACTCAGTCGGTCAAGCATCTGACTCTTGGCCTCGGCTCAGGTCACGATCTCAGGGTTGCTCAGATCGAGCTCTACGTGGTGCCCTACCTTGACAGTGAGGAGCCTGCTTGGGATCCTTTCTCTCCCTCCCCCTCTGCCCTTCCCCCTTTCTCTCTCTCTCTCTCCCTCTCAGAGCAAATAAACTTTGAAAAAAAAAAAGAAAGCAAGAAAAGAAAAGTAGAGTGAGGAGGAGTCAAGGCAGTTTTGAAGGTAAAAGAAGAGATCTGAAGAAGCTCTTTGAAGGTAAAAGAAGAGATCTGAAGAAGCTCAACCAAGCTCCTAGAGTCAAACCCCTACCGAGAAGAGACAACGCAGAAAGTAGACAGAAGGCGATAACTCACTGTCAGGGTTTCAAGTAGAGGTCCCAAAGTCTCGCTTTAAGGAGGAATTAGTATTTGCATTTGCAAGAATTAGTGTTCGTATGAAAACTAAAATTGGAAGTATTAGTGTTTGTAATCAGTAGACGTGCAAAAGATTGAAGAGCAGCTTGCTTTAACTACGTTAAGTCATCTTGTTTCCAAGGCTAGCTTTTGCAGTCGATCTTTAATTCTTTTTTTATTATTAATTTTTTTAACGTTTATTTATTTTTGAGACAGAGACAGAGCATGAATGGGGGAGGGGCAGAGAGAGAGGGAGACATGGAATCGGAGGCAGGCTCCAGGCTCCGAGCTGTCAGCACAGAGCCCGACGCGGGGCTCGAACTCATGAGCTGTGAGATCATGACCTGAGCCGAAGTCAGAAGCTCAACCGACTGAGCCACCCAGGCACCCCATGCAGTCAATCTTTAATTCTTGATTAACGTAGCTGGAAACCTTTCACCTCAAATCTGGAGGCAATGAAAGGAACAAACACACTTGTGTAGTGAGTGCACGTGTTAATGACATTTGCATTTATATATGAACTAAGAACATGAAAGGTATTACAGAAGTCAGAAGGAAGCTCGGAGAATAATGCACCTGGGTAATCCAATATTTTCCCAAGTGCTACAGACCTCAGAACTGCCGCTTGTTCTTTGAAATCATTATTAAAAGTCAAGATGTAAATTGCAAATGCTTTTGGAGAGAATACTTATCTATTCTTAACAGACATTCCATCATATCACAAATACAACAATCTTGCTCACGAGTGCCCATCACACGAAGTAAGATCTGGAAGGAGCTTATTTGGATTACACAAGGAAACAAATTTCATGGTGAATTATGTCAAAGCAAAGTCTGTAGGGTAGGAGTTTGAATTATACTGTTATCTCAGAAATAGCAAACAATTAGTCACCCGGTAATTTCTCTAGTACGGTAATGGTCTTTTTAAAGGCAAAATGAGTGAGATCTCATTAAATAAATTTCATCTTTGATATTCACAGTATAAAGAGTATCTTGCCTCCTTAAATTCACAAATGACTCTGATGTTAGTAAATCTGAGAAAATGCATATACACTGGGTGAAGACACGTTACCAGAAAGGGAAATGTTGGTCCAGCGTCTTATTTAGCTCAGGCGTTACTCTACAACTAGGGCTAACTTATAATATTAACCTCAGGAAGGAAATTGGGTTGTTCTTCTAAACTTTGGTCTGAAAATTAGACAGCATTTCAAACTCTTGTATCTTGACCCTAAGCTGACCAACAGACAAGGGGACAGAGCACCACATCCTACAAAAAGTCACAAAAAGCTCTGTAATGTGTTTACTTAAGAAAGAACAGCTCGGATGAAGCATCTGTTTCTTAATGAGGTCATGTTTTTATTTTACCTAATTTTCCAGCTGGGATTATTGAGGTGTAAGAAGATCTTGCCAGGGGTTGAAAAGTGAGCCAACAGCTCACGTGGGATCCGAATCCAGAATCCTTGAAGAAGAGAACCAGGAGCTCCAGGAACTGGATCCTACATGTCTCTTCAAATGCAAAGCCTTATGCAGAAGCGATAAAACCCTTACAAACTCCCATTTCAAAACGTTAAGCATGAATGGTAAGTGTTGTATCAGTTATAGAATTCGGAAGGAAGAAAACTTCATTTGGGGGCCTTCTAGCTAGCTGTGGATACAAAGGATATTGAATCCTTTGTAACCCAATTCAGGATTATCTCCTGGAAGATCAACACTAATGAACCATTATAGGATAGCATCAAAATCTTGGGTTTTAGAGCCAAGTGAATTGGGTTCGCGTCTTACCCTAGCAGTATACTAGCTGTTGACCTCAGGCACGTTTAGAAACTTCTTAAAGATGCTTACATCTCTGTGTTTTTTCCTTTCTTGGGTGACTTATTGATAGTGCTTACCCCATGGCATTTTGTGAGAATTAAATAATATAAAAGATGCAAGGTGCTTAGAAAATACGCTTGACAAGTATCAAAGGCCCAGGGATTGTGAGCTGACTTTATTGTTCTCACTGATATCCCCGCTTTGTTATGCTCTTGAGTACTCTAATCTTAAGTAGTTTTGATAAATTTTGATATTAACAGACAATTGAGGAGAGAAGGAGACGTTTGCTAACCATTAGAGGGGGAAAAAAATCAAGCATCAAGTTTGTGATGTCTTTACTTTTTATGTGACCTTCAACTTGGATTTCTACACATGTGGCAGGCAATCTAGAGGCTTCCACAAGAGAAATGGGAATTGGGATAGGATATAGAAAACACAGAACCGGCACACAAAAAACCCTAAATCTCTCATTGCTGCGGGACGTAGAGTCGAGACCCATTTCCACCTTTCATCTGGGGGCCAAGAAAGACAGTGTGGTATGGCTCCAGACTAGATAGAAACTAATAATAATAATAATAATAATAATAATAATAATAATAAGTTTAGCTCATGTTGATTAAAGCTATACGTTCGGGTTTAAATCCAAGTTTAATCCTAGCTTCGTTTCACTCCACATTCACAGTTGGTCCTGACATCTGATTCTGTGTGTTGGCTTCAGTCTATGGTGTTTCGAGGGCCTCTGCAGCTTTTCAAAACATGGCCTTGTTTAATCTAATCATCTCTGGGAGCACAGTCACACACATCAGCGCAACCAAAGAACTCCCTCTAACCACAGCAAAACAGGGGCAGCCGGGCTGCCGTGTCTCCACCACTTACTTCCTAAGCCTCCAGCTGAATACTTGGCTTTGACTTTTTAAGTTGCCTGACTTTAGCTCAGGAAGCATTTTGGAGTCTTTCACGGTGGAGAGATTCCCTTAGCACATTTTATAATTAACTACGATAAAGCAAAGCTTCAGCAAGTTCGCAAATGATGGATTTCATTAGCCTAAATAAAATCAGATTGTTCTCCCTCGCATGTGGGGAGCTGGCCCAGCATCAATAAAATTATTATTTTGGAGAACCATGTGTGCAGCAGGTGAAATCTTTATTATTACAAGCCAATAATAAAAGTTTGACAAGTTAAAAATATAAACTCAAAATGTAAACTTACATTCACTTGCAAACTTTCCACAGTTCACACTTGGGTTATAAAATGGCCATAACCCCATTCTTGCCTCCACTCAAGGCACACGGATGAGGACTGTGTTCCCGAGAGTTTAAAGCAACTTCTTAAAATGTCCGAACAATTTAGTCGATGTTTACATACACAAAACATAGCAAGGAGGAAGACAAATTATTACTGCCTGTGTAGGGTCTATATTTATCAAAATCTATTTTCCAGAAGCCTGCACTGGCATCGGTGGACTACATATCTCCAAAATCTGGCTCTTTTTATGGAAACGATTAGCAGGAAAAGAGAAGTGCTCACATTAATATCTGGTCCAGGGAAAGAGTCACTTTTCAGAATTGTTCATTGAAGCCATTCTGATTTTACCCTGATGGACAGAGAAGCTGTAAGATGGGTCCTTCAGGCTAGTTCAAGTACTTCACGTTAATTTTCAAGTTCGGAAATATTTTAGATAGAGGGGATAAAAGACCAAAGAAAATTGTGATTCAAATATGACTCTCTATTTTAAACCACTAGGTACAGAAATAAGCAGTGATGGGGCATAGCGTGAGAAACTTTAAGTCCGTTAATGGAAGCATTATTCTTTTCCTTCCTCAATTAAAAAAAAAAATTAAGTTTATTCATTCCAAGACAGAGAGAGTGAGTGGGGGAGGGGCAGAGAGAATGGAGAGAGAGAATCCCAAGCAGGCTCTGCACCGTCAGCGTGGAGCCCGACCTGGGGCTCGAGCTCACAGGATGCGAAATCCCAACCTGAATCGGAATCAAGATCCGACCGAGCCACAGGCACCCCTGAAAGCATTTTCCTTCATCAAATACAGTAAAACCTTGGTTTGCGAACATAATTCGTTCTGGGAAAACACGTTTGTAATCCAAAGCACTCGTGTCTCAAAGCAAATTTCAAGAACCACTGGCTCGGTTGTGATCATGCGATGTTCAGCCTCACGTACTACTCGTATTGCAAGACATCGCTCGGTTAGCAAGTTAAAATTTATTAGACCTATTTGCTCATCTTGTGAAACACTCACAGACCAAGTTACTTGCACTTCAAGGTTTCACTGTATATCCTTTTACTGCTTATAGAAGAAATAAAGTAGAAAAATTATGGGAACAGCCTAGAAATTTTCTTCATGGCTTATGCTTTAAGCACAGTAACATACCTCCACAGTCTGTGTGCATGAAGCAAATTGCACATTTTGGAATGTCCTCAAGTAGATTTCAAAGCACTCTAGCAAAAACTGAGGTCACTTTACCACTGTCCATAGCCTATATGTATAACCTCCCAATCTGGAAAGTGGTAAATGTCTAATAAAAGGAAGGGAAGAAATCACACGAGAAGAATGAAGTGGAATTAGAATCCAGAGCATGGTTAGCTCAGACCCATGGTTTCATGCAACAGTCTAAAAATAAAGTGCCGGAAACAGCTCAGCGAGTGGCATTACCAAAGATCACACTGGCTGCAGAGGCAAGACTGTAATAACAGACAGATGATTAGGAAATATTTTGTGGGGTTATTGTCTCTAATTTCTTTAAGGCTCGTACTTTATAACATATGTTCACAATATCTAGGCAAGAGGTGAAATTAAAGAATAATAAAGCAATTAGAAAATAAAGAGAATGCAAGCCAGATCCCTTTGCGAAAGGAAAATTAAGTCCATATCCCCTTATCCCCAGATCTTAAATTTCTCACATTAAGCTATATGTAATGCAGAAAGATAGATTAAGTGGGCAGTGTTTGACTGAAGAATGGATTATAGAGAATTCTAAAGAAGGAAATAGAGATGACCCAACCAAGAAATTAAAGGGAACAGAGGGCATGGTCACATAATCAAAGATTTGGGCTTGAGTTTTTCACATAGAAGCCTATACTTCTCCATCATTGTTCCCTTGTAAAACTGCCCAATACTGTACCATGAAGAAAAGTCCTTATTGTACATATACAGTTTTAATAAAACATTTGTTCTCATCAGCACCTGTCTTCCTACTTCTCAGGCTGCTGGGCCTGCCCACGTTTACCCTTGGTTTAGGAATTCAGGAAGGCTGGGAAAGGTGATGCCCGAAGGTTCTTCATGCCAGCCCAGTTGTCTTGAGAGTCTAATGCATCCCCAAAGAGACTTAATTTACTGCCACAGCGATACCCTTGCAGAGAAACCTCCCAAATGCTAGCAATGCGTGATAACAGACCATTGCAGGATTAAAGGGAGAAATAGCCCTTCCTTCAAGAACTTTGTAATCTCTTCTTTAGAAGATCAGGATGTAGGGCTCATAATCTTACAGATGGCTGATGTCACAATCCAACAGTGTCACTTACTCACAGAGCCTGAGATGAAGCAGCCTCTGCCTACCCACAGATACAGAACATTTCTTTCGGAACTTCCATCGCTCTGAATAATGGTGATTAACTACTGGGGTACTTTCAAAATCATCTCTGCTTAATGATAATCCTCTCGAGCATTTGGGCTAATTCTTCTTAGCTTCTGCTGCACGTTCAGAATGTTGCCTTGGGCAGCTCTTGTGTTTTTCCCACTTACTCACTCGTGCACATCTGTCTATAGGTAATAAATACCGATTAAGGATCTATATTAGGCTGTATCATTATCAGCTTAATAGGTATAAATGAGAGAGAGATAAAGACATATTCCCAGCTCAGAGAGCTCAAATAGCATATGTGTTTTAAAAACCTTTTCAGGCTTGCCAGGTCTTTTTTTTTTTTTTTTTAATGTTTATTCATTTTTGAAAGACAGAGAGAGACAGAGTACAGCAGGGGTGGGGTGGAGAGAGAGGGGGAGCAGAGAATCAGAAGCAGGCTCCAGGCTCTGAGCTGTCAGCACAGAGCCCGACGCGGGGCTCGAACTCACAGACCGCAAGATCATGACCTGAGCCGAAGTCGGACGCTCAACCGACTGAGCCACCCAGGCGCCCCATTGCCAGGTCTTTTAAAGTAGCACACATCTCATCATTAGCCCACGTTACAGACAAGAAATGGAGACTCAGTGTCTGAATCTCTTGCGTGAGACAAATCAGAGACCACGGAGGCAGAGATGAGACTCCGTCTGGAGGCTACAGATGCCCAATTAATGTGTAAATTAAATTATTATCAGTGATGCTGTAAGGTGGTTATTTATGTTAAGGCTTTTATGTCCGTGTGCTGTTTTTTTTCCTTAGATAGTAAGAAGAGTGTCAGTGAAGAAAATCAGAGTCGTGATTAATACTTCAGAATTGAAATTTAACCACTGATCTCCACTTCACTGTTGCATTGTGCTGACTTACACAATTACATCTTTGATTTGAAGTTATTTGACTCTCCAAAGAAAACACAGCAGCCAGAAACCTGCCCTCTGTGAAATGTTCTCTGCCTACTAGGAATGTGAAAAAGCAGCTTTAATTTCTGTTTAAAAATTACAGTTTTAGGTTAAAAACCTCAATCTGTTTAAGAGAAATAGAGCAAAAAAAGTATCTGCTCCCAAAAAGATGATGCTAAAAGGTGAGCCATACATCTAACGTTAAATGAATTTGCTACCTAAAAAGCAAAACAGAAGCATACGTGGTTATAAATAACAGCTGGTATCTGTAACCTACCCAATTTGGACCCTAAAATAACTCCATGAAATCGGCACCATTATGCCTATACTTCAGATATGAAAACAAGCTTTGAGAATTTAAATAATAAGACCAATGTGACACAGCAGAAAGTACTTTAGGAAGAATTGAGCCCAGATGTGTCTGATTCTGATATCTAATTCTAAATACTAAAGTACTCCTATACCTAGGAACCTAGGTCACTGCCCGGGAAACACATTTCCTAACTGCTGGGATATTTTTCAACAATTAACTCCGTCCTAAATTCCCAATCTTAAGATTTAGATGTGTCTCTTATGACACACACATCGGGTGACATTTGAAGACAAACCCTGTGGACTGCTGGTCTCAGTTTGTCTTTGTTATTAAAGACGAGATAGGACTGTTTATTATAAGCTATTATTTACCTTTGACGGGAGCTATTATCGCTCACAGTGGAATAAACATGACAAATCTCTGTGCAAAACTGATTAGCCCTGGAGGAGTCAGGAGACTCTTGGGTAACTTTCAAGAGGCACCTCTCTGCATTTCATAGTCAACTGTGACAAATTCCATCTCAGAGTCATTGATGGATATACGTCACAGGACAGTAGCTGTCGCCAATTTCTCTTACACGTTTAAATGACACTGTCCACAGGCAACGTCTCCTGTGTGCCTGACTTGGCCTTCCTTCTCCCTAACCAGTTAACCCTAAAAGTGCAAATATAAACACATTTAATCCCCAGCAGTACATCTGAACCTGGAGAGATCTGGAATTAATTGCCAAGTATTTTGGTTCCCGTTGCAGCTGTTACAAGTGTTTGATTTGGCGAGGGAAGAGAAAAGGCGCTGCATACCAATTTCGTGAGCCACGGTGAAAGCCGCATGGAGGCCATCATCTTCAATCACAGCACAGCTGCGCTCCGGGGAACATATGGTCCCAACGTCTGCCATTCCCAGGGTGTCACATGAATGATGCCCACATAAATCCTGCCGGGGAGAAAGAAAGAAATCATTAAAATCAATTTACATCCAGAAGGAGCCACCTTGTCGAGTCACTTGCTCACTCCAAACAGCAAGAGGGGGATAGGTTTATGGGATCACCTGTTCAGCTCTGGAAATGCTCCAAAGACAGATGAGTGGCATGGACTCTTCTAAACATCTCCTGGCCCCAGAGGGGATGGGACTCAACTGCATTTAAAAAGAAGTCCTGGGATTGTAGCTTGTCCCTTACAAGAGCAACCTCGGCTCTCACAAAGAGGTACAGCATATACACAGGCACTTAACGGCCAGGATCACTTTCACATACAGTCATGCTCACCAAAGCCCTAAAATTCTGACCGAAAGTCATGCTAAGCTTATCAGAAGCCCGGCCTAATAATTTATTTTGCATCACGGGCAAACTGCAACCACGTGTTTGTGGCAAAATACAAGTATATCCGTAACTTAAATAGGAAACTAAATTGTAATCCAAAAGCGTAATCCCTTGAAAGATTGGCTCTTCATTTCCAAATGCAGCTGTAATTTCATTGGTTACGTCTTCAAAAATGCGTACATTCTTACTCATAGCATCCGATGCAGCGTTTCTCAACCTGATCAATCTGCGGAAAATATGTGCAATATATTGTGTTTATAGAAGTGAGTGGGAGCATTTTTCTGGTGAGAAGTTGTATAGCTTTGAAAAGCTTCTCAAAGAAAAACATGGTCATATCCCATTAAAATGATCATTAAATATGATCGAGTTAGCTGAAAGAGACATCATGAGACCACTTTAAGTTATGAAGCATAAAGAGAAAATATAAGCCAGGATTTTGTACATGATCGATCTGTAATAAGCCTTCCCTTAAATGCTATTTGAGTATTAAGAGACATCAGAACTTCTTGTGTTTGACCACCGTCTTCAATGAAAATTAATGAACATTGTGTATTTCTACATCCCCAAATGCAAGATAGTATCCTAATGAGCCATAAATGAATTCCAGAAGAAAAAGGTGGTTTTTTTTAATTTTTTTTTAACGTTTATTTATTTTTTTGAGACAGAGAGAGACAGAGCATGAACAGGGGAGGAGCAGAGAGAGAGGGAGACACAGAATCCGAAACAGGCTCCAGGCTCTGAGCTGTCAGCACAGAGCCCGATGGGGGGCTCGAACTCACGGACCGTGAGATCATGACCTGAGCCGAAGTCAGACGCTTAACCGACCAAGCCACCCAGGCGCCCCGAAAAAGGGTTTTTTTAAATACCATTATAAAAGATGACTATTTACCGGTTGAGATAATAAGTGTTGTTTCCATCATAGCTATTATCTTTGCATCCCCAACTACGACAATGTCTGGCTCATTTGCTTAATTGAGGTGAACTGGGACATAGAGTCAGATGCAACGTAGACCTTGCACACCTTCAATACACGGTATGCTAGAAAGCTCTCAGCAGGTTCCAGGAAGTCAGGACGTTCCAGGAAGCACGACGTTTTTACTACATAGCCAATGTTACCCACTCCATGTCAACATAGTCATCTAACTCTTCCCTATTTTGCTGCATACAAATCTAACCAAGGTAAAGAATATTTAAAATATATACCCTACGATCTTCTCTCTACATTTTCAGGTCCTTATTGTGTTCCATAGATTATGAGATCCCAGCTGTGATGCATTACATTGTAGCTTCAGACAGTGGAAATCTCGGCCAAGCAGCCTTGGTGAATCAAGTCCCCAAACCAGCAATAGCCTCCCCAAGTTTCCTGTGTATCCTCATATGTCATCCCGTGGGATCTCAAATTACAGCTGTTGAGAACAAATTAGTAGTTTTTAAAATTGAAACTGGAACACGCTTTTGCATAATAATCAGTCTTCGAGATAATAATATAGCACAATACATTTTCAATCCAGTTTTTCTCCAATCATCTCAGTCACGTTAAGACCAAAGACTCACTTGTCATTGCTAGACACGACAGGCTTTCCCTGCACGCATTTTTTTTAAACCCAGAGTGACGTGTATCGTCACAATGTGGGGGTCGTTATCTTCAAATAACGAAATGCAGGAATTGTTGCCCCTTCTTACTCCGTATGTCGTTCAGCAGCTCAGACGAAGAGTCACATCAAATGGAAATGGCCCTCCTGCTTTGAACAAAGTTTAAACTGGATTCTTAATATCTCTCTGTGTGCTTGGGTCAATTGCTCATTAGAGGCTATCAACTCTCCTTGTTATCCGTGAATTGCATTAAATGCGCTTGGCCCTTTGCCACAGAAATGTGTGCATGTGCCAAAATCATGAACAGAAGCAGTTGTTCTTTTTTTTTTTGTAAGCACAACTGATTACACCCCTTGATGACATGGCCATACTTTACATAATTTCGTAACTATAATTATGTAAACTGGCAACCTCTCCACTTCATTCACGCATTTCAAACCTTGGCAACCCAGATACAGTTTCATCCCCAAGATTTCGAACGAGAAGTCTGTATTTCGTTGTGATCCGATGTTCATGCCAACGTGTAAAAACTCAACTTGTGCATCAAATTACTGAGAATACAGCACATCACACCTATACCTATTTGTGGTAGAGATTTATGACATTTACAGGTGCACACTTTATTTGAAGTTAGTAGGATTTTTTTTAAATGTTATTTCAGATTAGGAGTAAGGAGACGAGGGGGCGATAGCATCTATCTGTCTATCTATCTATCTCTATTATCCATCCATCCATCCCTCCACCTATCTGTCTTCTGGATCTGGAGGCAGGGGATATTAAAAAAATGGTGACTCATATATACTATCCACATAAAAGGTAATTAAGTGAAAACTGTTTATAAGAGTTTCTGCTTGGTCAGTGTAGATCTGAAGGTTCGTTATAGTTTTGTTATGTTAAAGATGGCCCTTTTCATGCAGGATCCAGATCTTATCACCATGGTGTAGATAGCACTGCAAAGGAAGATTAGTAAAATGTAAAAGTTGGAAAAGCATGCAGAAACTTAACAGGTGGCTTGTGGTGTAGGCCAGGAGATATGACTGGGACATTGGATCTAACTCAAAAATAGAGCTTAGATGGTCAACAAGATCGATGAAGACTTGACAAGGAAGTCATTGACATGGTGACCACTCACCAGATGTGGCCATTTAGGGGATTATGAATGTGTCAGCATCTGTGATTCATCGTGAAATTTAGGACTAGCAGCACCCCAGACCTATTCTTGGGGATGGAGTCGGGGGGAGGGAGCCAGAAAAGTATGCTACCTGGAGAAGCAGATGCCCAGAAGATAGTACAAATCCCACTTGACCCACTGGTCCCAATGACCCCTTAGCAAATCCCAGTGGTCAGTAATGAAGCAAGAAGACATGAGAATGTGCAAAGAGGAATGAATAGCGGGAGCCATGGGATTTCTTGCCTTGACTGGGAGACTGTCTCTCATGCAGCATAAATGCGCTGTGGGAAGGAGCCAAAAAGCAACAC
Source organism: Panthera leo (assembly GCF_018350215.1). NCBI lineage: Eukaryota > Metazoa > Chordata > Mammalia > Carnivora > Felidae > Panthera > Panthera leo. Next base: position 17,696,318 of record NC_056687.1, on the reverse strand, counting down.
AAGGTAAGAAGAGCAGCCATCATGACACCTGCAGCAATGGCAGCCCCAATTAAGGGAGAGTTCGTCGTCCAATGGAATCCTGAGTTAAATACCAGCAACTTCTGTTTATATAAATATTACCATCTCATAAGGGCAAGCATGGAGCTCAAGAGAAGGGCACAGAAGAGGGATTAATAAGCCTCAGATGCCTGTCTGACTTCCCAATTCCTATGAAAAGGGATTAAGATAGAAGAATTCATCTTGCATGGTACATATTTTAGTCTTAAGTACTATTCAAACATATACACCATAATGCAGATTTATCTGTGCATCCAATTCTTGAGGTGTCATGTGCCTTTCTGGCCACCTGTACAGCAATCCCCAATAGTAGAGGTCTTGATTTAGATCTCAAGAGAAACTGGGTTCATCCGGTCTGTTAGTCCGACCATTATGGTGACCCATGGTATACTATCTCTGTCCATGCTTCTGGACACAACTAGGTGATACAAATATACCGAGACCATGGATCCAGATGCATTGATTCCTAAAACAATTACGACGTGCCCACAATCTGCTGACGCTGTGCTCAGTGCTGACACTGTGGTAAATAAATAAGATCTGATCTTGGCCTTAAGAAGCATCGCGATCTAGTGAGCAAAACAGATATGCCAAGAAGGAAGCAAATTGTGACAAGCTATTACAACTGATTTTTGAGGGAATGTAGAATGAATCTGAATCAATCAAAGTGTCTCAAAGGAGGTGACTGATATTGAGGGATGAATAGAAGTCTGAAAGTCTTAGAGGAGGGGTATCCCAACCAGGAAAGATTGGTCAATACATCAGGGGATGGTAGAAGGCAGGCTCTGTTTGGGGGGAATGACAGGAAGTTTGTCATGACTGGAGAATGTAGGATTTGTCGGGTGAAAGGCAATCAGGGGAAGCTGGAAAGATGGTGTGGCCCAAGTTCCAAGATGGGACATTTCGTCTGCTAAAGGTAAAGTAAAAAGAAGGGAAAGACGGAAGCAGCAAGCTGGAGGTTAGGGGGAGGAAATGCTTGGGAGAGTCCTTTTGGAGAACAGGAATGGAAGCTGATTAGACACAGTCAATGCAAAGTAGATCACTATTTTTTTGAGGTTTTATTTATTTATTTTGAGAGAGAGAGAGAGAGGGAGCTCGCAAGCAGGGGAGGAGCAGAGAGAGAGAGAGGGAGGGAGAGAGAGAGAATCCCAGACTCTGAGCTGTCAGCACAGAGTCCCACACGACCAGGGGCTGACCTGAGCCCAAATCAAGAGTCAGTTTTAACCAACTGAGCCACCCAGGCACCCTTAACGCAGATCACTTTTTAATTCTAACACTATTAGTCAGAGTCATTACATAAGTTGTTTAAATGCTTTGAGACAAAGTTCCCTCATCATTAACATAAGGAATTTGGACCAGATGATCCCTAAGTCTTTCCAGCTATACCTGTGTTGATATTAAATGGAAACACTCCAATTTATAGGTGGAGAAATTAAAGCTCAGGGCAATAAATGTCCAAAGTTGCAAGCCTGAGACGGGTGAAGCCAAAATTTGAACCCGCATCTAAACGCCCCAATTCCTAAACCACCTTCACCATGGTACTGGTAAGGCATCACACATATTTTTCTTGACAGTTCTGTTACCTTTTACATTTATAGCCTGTGCCCGGTCAAGCAAATTCTTTCCTACAACAAATAATGCAGCATGGTCTTTATCTCTATGGTGTGTTCAGTAAAACCCAGCAATTTAGAAGCATACTAAATGTATAAAAAGCACTGAGAAAGATATTCCAGAAAAGAAGAAAATGGAAGGGCTGGATAAGAAACCTGGACTTCAGGTACTTGTACTTCTCTCTCTCTCTCTCTCTCTCTCTTTCTCTCTCTTTCCTACCACATCTGATTGGTCACGTAAGTCACTGATCCCGCCTACCAAATGTCTCCTCCTCTTCCTTCCATTATGGCTTCCTGCCTGTACCATCATCTGAGGCTTCTAAGTGGTCCCTTTGTCTCCTGTAACTGCCCTGCCTGTACGCGGCAGTCAGTTACCTTCCAGAGCCCAGATCTGATTAGCATGGCATTCAACCTGCAAGCCAGGCTTCCTGTCAGCCTCCACTGCACTGCCATGTCCCCTCTTGTCCACTATTTCCTGCATATCTTATCAACATTTTGGGGCCAAACCTTAGCCCAAGCACTCCTTCTGTTGGAAAACGGCTAATTGACTCACAGCCCCCTCATTTTAAAATCTCTTGATTTGGTGCCTGCTTCTGTATTTCTAATGCCGTTCTTTTCATTTTGATTATCTCAAGTCTCCTTTTGAAGGTTACTGATGGAGCCTGCAACGGCTCCCCCTGGATGGAGTCCAACTACTCCCGCTGGAAGGCTCATCCCAGAACATACTCCTGGTCACGGCCGTTTTACATCCGTAGATTCCCAATGGATTTAATTAACAACTTAAAATCTGAAGTGTGGTGCTTTGGACTGACTTGTGTCTCCCCCAAAACCTCAGATTCGTATGCTGAAGCCTGAATCCCCAACGTGACTGTATTTGGAGGCAGGGCCAAAAAGAAGGTAATTAAGGTTAAATAAGATCATAAGGGTGGAGCCCTAATCCAATAGGATTAGTGTCCTTCAAACAAAAGACATTGAAATCTCCTCTCTCTCCTCTCCCCTCCAACCATCAATGCCGGACCCTGGAAGAAAGGCCATGTGAGCATACAGCGAAAACGTGGCAGGAAGAGATCTCTCACCAAAAACTGAATAGGTTGGAACCTGGATCCTGGACTTCCCAGGCTCCAGAACTGTGAGAAAATGTTTCTGTTGTTTAAGCCCCCCGATCTATGGTATATATTTTTTTTATGGCAGCCTGAACAGACTAGATACACATGACACACAATTTCTTCTATAATCTAGTTGTCATCGTCTTCTCTAGACTAGACTCTATCAACCTCTGCCTTCATATTGTGTGATGTATCACTTCCAACCCCCTTTGTCCCTGGGCCATTGCACATGACAGCGGGCAAGTTTGCAATGCCTACTTCCTCCTTATGGTCTGGTTAACTCTGAGACTTCTTCCAAATTGAACTCAGCTGGGTTAGGCAACCTTCTAACGCATTTCCATGATATCTCATGGGCACATGTGTCATAAAAATCACCATGCTATATAGCAATTATCCATTTCCTTGTCTGTTTCCTGGGACAGATTCTTAGGAAAGGGGCCACGTTTTAAATTTCTGAATCCCTCTCTGTTTATTAGGAACATACTGACAGTCTGACTAAATTAGTCATACTATTTCATTTAGAGAGCATTAGACAGGACTAAGTTCTCTCTCTGCCACTTGTCAGTTATTACTCTTAGAAGACTATTTCTTTTCATTAATGTCTTCATCTGTCCAATTATGGTGATATTTTGGTTGTATAACACAATGATAGCATGGTATCACATACACAATGACATTATGTTAAGATCTATGGGCAGAATTGATTATTCCTCCCTTCTCTTTTCACATACTTTGTTTATAACTTGGTCACAACATTTGCCCAAGTTTTCCTTAATCAGAGTGATATATGTGTGCACCTGCTGCTTTTCCCTTGGTGATAAGCCCAGTTGGGCAGGGAACAGGTATATTCCACGTATGCTGCATTCAGCTGCATCAATGAGTACCTCACACATAGAAGGTATTCATATCCATGCCCCAAAAGTGAGAGAAAGAGAGAGAGAGAGAGAGAGAGAGAGAGAGAGACAGTAATTGCATAAGTCCTGTGTGTTTTGGTATCTTGTCTGTAACGAACCTTAGATTTTTTAGAATATTCTTCACTATATTTATTGGTTTATTTATCAATTGAGATATAATTGACTTATATTAGTTTTAGGTGTACAACATGAGGATCTGATATATGTATATGTTGTGAAATGATCACCACAATAAGTCTGGTTAATATCCATCACTATGCATAGTTACAATTTTTTTTTCTTGTGATGAGAACCTTTAGGTCTATTCTCTTAGCAATTTGCAACTCACGTTTGTTTTTTTCTTTTTAATGTTTATTTATTTTTGAGGGGGGAAGGGGCAGAGAGAGAGGGAGACAGAATCTGAAGCAGGCTCCAGGCTCCCAGCTGTTAGCACAGAGCCCAATGCAGGGCTCCAACTCACTAACTGTGAGATCATGAGCTGAGCCAAAGTCCGATGCTTAACCAACTGAGCCACCCGGGCATCCAACACGTTTTTTTAAATGTCTATTTACTTATTTTTGAAAGGGGCATAGAGGGGGTGGGGGAGACAGAGAATCACAAGCAGGCTCCATGCTGTTGATGTGGGGCTCGAACTCACGAACTCTGAGCTCATGACCTGAGCTGAAATCAAGAGTCTAAGAGCTAACTGATTGAGCCATCCAGGCACCCCTACATTTGTTTTTAAAATGTCAACTACAGCTGCTTAATCTGCTCCCAGTCTTCCCATTTCTGAGTTATTTAGATGTTTATTGATCAGGATTGATCTATACAGGCTAGGAACCCTGGCTAAGAGTTCACTTTTGACTTTAAATGGGATTTGAACTCAGATGTGCAAGTGAATTAGTCAATCTAGTCAGCAAGCAAGCTGACTTCTTCCTCCTAGCTTCAGGTCACCCTTTAGGGGTCCCTATTGTCACAAGCTAACAAGGGGCTGGCTGCTGGAGGAGAAATGCTCTCTCATTTCTCAGCACTGCAGAGCAGAACATAAGGAGAGGTGTTAGTTGAGAGACAATTGCCTATTAACTGGCAGAGTGTTAACTAATGAAGGCGAGTGCACCTTGTATATTGCACAGTCTGTAGCTGGTTCATTTTCAGTCGAATGCTTTCGATCTGTGTTAAGTTTGGGATGAGGGGGGTCTTAAACAATCTCCAATTTAATTATCCTGCAGGTAGGACATTTGTTCCTAAAGAAGAGTGTGTGGTCTCCTAAATGGGTTTAAGAGACTGTCTTTAAAGGACCTAGTTTAAAACAAAAGAGGAAACCAGGGACAAGGAAAGGATTCTGGAAAGCAAAACGAAATCCTGGGGAGATCAGATGTCTACTGTTTGATGGCAGAAGGGGTGCGAATTCCAGCATGAGCGCTATTCCAGGATGAAATGGTTCCTCTGCCAGAAAAATGACTGGTGCTAAGTTTCTCTAATTAGAGTGCCAGGTAAATGAATTACTAGCACCATTCTGCTGACTCCCAGACACAACGTTCAAGGTGGCCTGGGCCAGTAAACAGGGGCGGAAAACATATCCTCACACATTCACTTGGTGCCTGAAAAACAAGCAATTTAAGAGAAGACATCTGGACACAAAATTTGAACGGTTCTCAGAGCCCATCAAAACATGGATTTGATGGCTTGGCGTCTGGTTGCTAAGCAACGTACTTCTTACATTCAAAACAGAGTTGTAAAAGTAGGTTCCAGGTGCCAACTTCGGGTATTTCTCATTGAAAAAAAAAAAAAGCCATGAACGTTTCTCTTAGGTCTTAGGGTACCTGATTTCCACGGTGGAAGGGCTCAGATGATTTCTGCTCTCGTCCCCTTATTTCTCACCTTCTGAAGCATTAGGTGCAGTTTAACTTTACATTTCAAGGTACTCTTACTGGATGCTGCATAAGGGTCTTGTCATATTTTTCTCAGCCCCCCAGTGAACAGCATTCTTTGAAATTAAGTCTATATAGTCACAATACACATGCTTTTTAAGTATTTGGTTCTTCTCAAGTTAGATGTATATACCAGAGGGCCAACCACAACCTAAGTGAGATTTGCTTTACCAAAAGTATGCTTCTGCTTGGCAGGGAGGCGACGGAGGGCCATGTAAAATATTTTCCATGTGCAGACTCCTTTGGAAAATGTTATGTTATTACAATACTCATTAACATTAAGATAGACCCATTAATCTCTTGCTCCCTTGCCTTTATCTACTTAAAACGTACCGATAGGTTTCAGAGCTTGGAAAATAGGAATTGTTAACTTCCCAAATAAAACACAAATCCAGAAAAGCAATAGGCAGATCATTTAGAACCACTAACGGATTTCCCTTTTTTTTTTTTTTTTTTTTTTTTCTGGGAAGCAATTAGGAAAATTATGGGGCAGGAGGAGGTAGGGAGTAATGGGGTCTTCTATTAATTTTTGTTTGTTTTAAAAATTATGGAACGTGCATTTGTATTCCAAAATGAAAGTGAACTATTAAAATGACCTACTCATTTGGAGTAGTGTGCCTACAAAAGTATTTTTTCCTCTGTCTCTAGAGAACTTCCTTCCATAAACTCTCTGAAGCCTTCTTCTTGGCAGCTTCTTGTGATGCAGCAGAGCAAGAAATCCAGACGTGGAAAATTGCTTACAAGAAAAAAAAAAAAAAAAGTCTTGGAAACCAAATAAAAAAGGACTAGTTTTACAGGAGAAGTTCACTCCATACAGAAGGCTACAAAACGAATGTTCTTCCATTTCAAAGATTAATGTAGCGCAGAGAAATTACAGGATGGTTTTTAGATCACTTAATGAGAAGGAAGATTTTCCATCGTGCGTAGCCTCATGTCCTGCCAGGTTCTTCCTAAACTGTTGCCCTCTGGCATCTTTGTTTACATGTGGTTTGCATTTATGTCCCCCCCCCATGGACCACAAGTGTTTCTCCATTCCAAATTTATCGACACTTTTCCTTCATACCAGGGGTGCCTTGGTAAAAACAGAGAATTAGGTGGTGGAGCCCTATGATTCTAAAGCCTCCAAGCCATCATGGCATCTTCTATCCTAGCTTTGGGCACTCCATTTCATACCATGCGTTTGCATGATGTTTCAAACTTTCAAATCCTTCAGCTACCCTGGGTGGATCCCAAATACTTAAAGAATGAGCTTTGAAAGGCAATTCTTACCAGGCAGCCGAGAGGCATGGCTTAAAACTGCCAATCAGAGCACAGTCATGAAGCAGGCTCAGAGCTCTGAGGAAGCCAGGCTCAAAACCAGCCCAGGCTCCGTGTCTGAATGTCACATTTAGGTGGGGACTGAATGATTGAGCAAATAGATACTGTGTTCTTCCCAGAACCTCCGGGCCTATAGAGATCAGTTTCTTTCCTTCCCTTTAACCATCTTCCTTAAAAGAGGGAAATCCTGGGAAAGCATTCCTTCCTCGTGTCTTGACTCTTTGCCCAGGTCTTTCCACACTGGGGCTTCAGAAACACGTTCATCCAAAACCCAAACATGCAAGCTGGATGTGACCCTTCGCTGACAGCTCCGGAGGGACAGGCAGTGCCTGACTGGAGGACTAGGCAAAGGAGGCACTAAGGATCCTGACAAGACTGGGTTATCCTCCTTGCCCTCCCGAATCCCTTCCTTACCAGAAACAAAAATTCACCAAGGTGGACACGTTAAGAACTTCGTTAAAAAGCCAAACTAGAAAAAGAGTCTTTCCCTTGAAAAGTCTTTCCTCGGCTTATGCCACAGGAGTGGTTCCAGTAAGGAAGTATGGACACTGACAATGAGAGGTCACGGATAAAGGGGCTACAAGGGATGAACCAACAAGCCCCTCCCATGAGGTTGCACCAAGTCGTATATTTAGGCTCACTGAGAGGTGGAAGATCCCCCTTCCCCCACCCCCACAAAAGCAGAAGAGGGAGGAGGAGGAGAAAGAGGAGGAAGATGAAAAGGAGGAGGAGGAGGAGGAAGAAATGAAAGGAAGAAAGAAAGAAAAAGAAAAAGAAAAAGAAAAAGAAAAAGAAAAAGAAAAAGAAAAAGAAAAAGAAAGAAAGAGAAAGAAAGAAAGACCACCCATTCCAAAGATAAATTTGCTTTTGAGGTGCCTGGGTGCCTCAATCAGTTAAGCATCCCAGTTCAGTGCAGGTCATGATCTCCTGGTCCATGAGTTCAAATCCCGCATCGGGCTCCGTGCTGACAGCTCAGAGCCTGCTTCAGATTCTATGTCTCCCACTCTCTCTGCCTCTGCCCTCCTCACGCTCTCTCTCAAAAACAAACATTAAAAAAAAAAAAAAAAAGATTTGCTTTTCTCCTTCTCCCACTTAGCTCTGTACATTTTCTCAACCATTCTAGTCCCTTCTTATCCTATTTATGCCTCTAGGACACCGTATCTCAGACTAGAGACACCCAGCCTGATCGATCGTCTACGCAGGTCTAGCCATTCAAGGCAGGGAATGCTTCTGGGGACACTCAGACCACGCGAGCAGGGCTGCAGGCTAGCTGGGTTATCCTGCAAGGAGCACGCCAGCAAATCCGCAGCGGCAGGCGGCGTGTGGGAGAAGCCAGGCGGTCAGCAAGGCTGAACCTCTGACCCACCTCCTTCCACGGGCGCTCGGCCCACCCACGCAGGTTGGACTCACCTCCCGCGTGAACAGAATGGCCGCGTCGTGATGCTCCTCGTGGTCATCCTCCAGCTGGTTGTGCTGATGCTGCCACTTGCAAAAGTTCTTGAGCGTGGTGGCCGCGTTCTTGCTCACCTCCAAGCTCTTGTCCTTGTCACCCAGCACCACCACCTTCACCACGGCCAGGCGGATGTGGTTCTCGATGCTGGCGTGGCTGTACAGCCTGTTGGCGATGGAGGCCAGGGTCAGCAGGTAGTGCTGCAGGCCCCGGCCGTACATCCGCGCCATGGACGCGTCAGCCACCAGGAGAAGCTCCACCTGGCGGGCCCGGGAGATGGAGCGGCGCCGCCGCCGCCACCACGTCTGGGGTCCCTGGGTCCCCTCGGAGGAGGGAACCGTCTGGTCCGGGAACTGCGGGGCCAGCTCCCAGCGTGGGTCTGGGCTGCCGTGCGCCGGGGGGCGCTCGCGAGGCCCTGGCGGGGACGCGGGAGTCTCGCAGCTAGCGCGCGGCGGCACGGCCTCAAAGCTGAAGCCCTCGCGGGTGTAGACGTGCAGGATCCGCGAGGACCCATCTCCGTACACTCGCCCGGCCTCGGCCTCGGCCCGGGGCCCGCGCAGCAGCGGCTTCAGGGTGTAGCGCGCGTGCTTCACCGCGAAGAAGCCGTCGAGCCCGCCGCAGAGGTCAAAGACAGCCAGGGAGCGGGGGCTGCCGTCCACGGTGCCGCGGTGGAAGCAGTGGTCCCGGTGGCGCCGGCTGGCACCCGGACCGCTTCCCGCGGGCGCAAAGCCAGCGGCGCCCACCGAGCCATCGCGCTCCAGGTCCAGGAGGAACCTCCGGCCGCCCGCGTAGACGAGGTAGCCCACCTTGCCGCCGCCGGCGTAGATCTGGTCGATGTTGTGCACCAGCCCGCCGCTCCTGCGCTGCGGCGCCAGGGGGTGCGTGTGGCCCGGAGGCTCGGCCCGCTCCTGCGCCTCCTCCCCCTGCCGCCCGCGGGGCTGGGCGGCCGCTGCGGCAGCCCGAGGCTGCCCGGCTGTATCCTGGGCAGGTGCCGCGGCGGGGCCGGCCGCGACCGGGGGCAGGCGGAGCGCGCACAGCAGCAGGGACGCCCACCCGAGCAGCATAGTGCGCCGCCCGCGGGGAGGGGCCGCGCGACGGGGACTTGATGGGTATCTGTTATTCGGTGTGGAAGTGACCGGGGCGGGAGGTGGGGGGCTCAACACACACTTGCTTGCAAGGCTGAGTCAAGTGTCGGAGGGAGGAGGGCCTGGCGGCAGCGCCAGCCGGTCCCGGCCTCGGTGCCAGCGTGCGAACTTTTCTTTGTTGCTTTGGAAAATGTTTGGATGCGTGCTCCGGAAAAAAAAGGGGGGGGAATAAAAAGGAAAAAAAAAGGGGGGGGGACGCCGGGTTGTGGAGGTTCCGCAAATTCAAGGAAAGGGGGTGGGGGGGGAATAACCCAAATCCAACCCCCAGTGCAGCCACTAACGGTGCACGACAAAAAGTACGGATGGTGTCGCGCACCAGGCTGGCAACTGGTGCGCGCGGCCTCCCGCCCCCTCGCTGCTCTGGACCCGCCGGCAGCGGGGGTTCCAAGCTCCGGAGCCCAGTCCTTTTCTTATTCTGTGGGTGTCCTTGACTCTACTAGAACCAGGAGGAAAGGAAGAAAGAGAGGGAGAAAAGCCATAAAAATTGAAACAAAAAATGCCAGGCGCGGCCTGCGGGCAGCCAGCGAAGCGGCGCGTCCGTGTCCCTTCGGATGCAGTGTCGTCCTGCCCGCCGTCATCCCCAGTCGGCCGCTGCGAGCGCGGAGAGCAGCGCGAGCGCTGTGAAGATGCGAGGAGGTGGAACAATGAATTTATAGCGGCATGCCATCCTGCAATGGCAATTTCAACAATTCGTCACTGCAAGCTGCCTCTTAAAGGGAGAGCTTCCCCCACCCCTCCCACCCTTCCCGGTCCGCGCCTAATCAGATGGGGGAGGGCGGGCGAGGGGGGGGGGGTTGGGGGGTGATCGAGGAAAGGAAGACCGAGAGGGACCCGGCGAGGTGGAAGGAGGAACGAGGGAGGGAGCAAGGGCGAGAGGGGGGAAAAAAAAGTATTGGGGTAAGAAAAACAGATTTCCTTGGCCTCATTTAAAGCCACAGTGGCTCCGGGTTTGTCTGATATTTCACAACCAATCGGGGTTGGCTAACCCCGGCTTACCTCATCTCCTGAAAGGGGTGTTTTGAAAGTTACTGAGACAGTGCAAGTCTCTCCCTGCCTCCTTCTCTCCTGCTCCTTCTCCCAGGGTAGGAAGTTCCTGCCGCAAGTTTTTTTCCTCGGTGCACGCCCGTGCGCTCCCGCCTCGAAGACCTTGCCGCTCCGTCCGCCCGCCCGGGGCTTTCGGCTGCCCGTGCGGCCCCGCGCCCTCCTCGCCGGCCCGCCGCCTCCCCCGTTCCCGGGGTGCCTCCCCTCCCCAGGTCCCCGGCCTCTTCGCTGCGGGACGCTCGTCGGGCTCGGGCTCCGGGTGACTAAGTTCTCCCAGCCACCGGCAAAGGGGCCGGGCGGCCGGAGAGCCGCAGGCGCTTCCTGGCGCGTCGCTGCGCCCCGAGTCCTGCGGTGTCCGCGGCAGGGTCGCTCGCCGTCTGGGAACTCCGCTCCTTTGTGTGCGAGCCCGGGGCTCACCCCCCACCCCCCCCCGCCTTTCTCCGCGCGCCGATCCTCGGCGCCCGCAATCTGTCACTTCATCCCGGGCGACTGGAACTTCCTTCGCTCTGCTCTAAGAAGGCAGGGCGAGAAAGAGTTAACTGTGGTAGAGAATTGAGCTTTTTTTTTTTTTTTTTTTTTTAAATAAGCTTAAAAAAAAAATATGTGCCCATACTTTCTCTTCTTCCTCCTGCTTAAATGAGAATCAGATACCCGTTATTTGTATTTATGTGTCCTAAAACAACCGCTCATCGCTCCAGGCCCTGACCTACTATCCTTCTCAGAAATTCCTGTTAGGAGAAGAAAAAAAAAAAGAAGACTGGAGAAGAGGGGAGAGGGGGGTGCAGGTCGGTGCTTATTGGTAGGTGAGTGGCATAGTCATTTTGACTAGGTTTCTCCTAGTTTCTTTGTTTCCTGTCATTATGGACCCTAATAGAAACGGAAAGAACATCCCAGGGCGTTCTGACCACTATCTGGTAATGGGTAGAAGATCTCCTAGAACAGGAGCACCTCCCACTTCCCTTCATTCTTCAGGCTAATTAATGAATCCGTGGGTAAAATGAATTCTGTATAATTAGCACTTTTCTGCCTTTCTTAGCTTTCACTTACAGAGATGCGCAAGATAGTGGGCCTTCCTCAACGGACCCTGAGCTACAGGTGGTTTCCCCAGATCCTTGCTAAGAGGTGTGGTCGCTTTTTCAGGGAGTGGTTGGAGGTCCTCAGAGTGGCGGGGAACCCCGTGTGGGAAGCTCAGAACTGCCCAGCAATGGTGCCCAGTGCCCAGTGCGTTGAGGACCCTCTGGAGTCAGTCATGGGGGAGGCGGGGTGATGCATATCCTGAGCATTAGCTCATGTGTATAAATGAAATGATCGCTTGGGGACCCTGGACCACCCAACAGCCCCTAGTGGATTCTGAAATACCTCCAGACTTGGCAGGAAATTGCTGTTGCTTAAGGCCCGTCATCCCCTTTTTATTCCACACCCCCTGGGTCTCTCAGTGGTCAGTTGCCCAAAGCCAATTCTACCAGTTGAATAGTTGGAGGGACCAGAGGTGTTCAGGATCAGGATAGATGGAAGCTGTCTTCTCTGTCCCTCCTCAAAACCTTGTGGTCCTTCGGTCTTAATAGAGAGCAAACTTTTTTTTTTTTCTTCCAGTTTCACTGAAAAGTGAGCACCAATACTCGGCACTCAACACCATCTCTAAAACAACTTTGATTTACTAATGTTAACCATTTCATCATTGTTACTCCCAGAGGATCATTTTGCGAGATAAGCATTTTGGATGACAGTGGCTTGAACTTGTGAATTACAATTATTTGCCTTCACAGGCAGGAAATGTCTTATTTAGCACTTATGGGAATGCCAGCCGAATTTTCCTCTTAGTGAAAGTTTTGCTCCTCTTTCAAACACACGGTATTTCTCATGTGAATCATGCCTCTGAACTTTATGCCTTTAAGCTTAATTACATAATGACATTTGTCCTCAGAGTATTCAAATGTTTAGAAGTATGTTGAAGAACAGGACAGGGCAGAGAAGGCTCCAAACAGGAGTATCAAGCACTAAATATTTATTAGAACCCCATAGTCACAAAGAAAGGCACTGTAACGACAGCTTATAAATAGGATGAGTGGATTCTTACATAGTCAGGCGATTTCTACTTGGGGGTGATTTTAACTTTTCTGTGAAAGTAACTTGGATACTTTAGGAGGTTCATTTGGTAATGCTTTTCAGATATTCCCCTCGTGGATTAGGATGAAGTGCTAAGTTCCAGAGCAATGAATGTCTTGTCAGTCCAAGGAAGTCATTTGTCCTGGATGAAAGTAGTCCAAGTTGTTATTTTCCTTTTACAGTAGAAGGCTAAAATATATTAGCAGTCGTGCGTAGGTGGGCTAACTGCTACTTCGGTCTTTGATTATTCCAAAAATACCGTTGGATTTGTGCATTTTTAACCAGAACTTTTCGCTGCGTTGGTGGAGGACATGATCACACCTGATAACGTAATTTTACATTTCCCAAAAGGGGAAGGAGACTTGCTCTGCCGGCCAGTGGGAAGTTACAGTTGAAATTTATCCTGGTGATCACCTAAGGCCGCTTCCTCCGGGTACCAAAGAGGAGCTGAGAGCAGAGACCAAAGCGATTGCCTGCGGTTAACAAGTCCGCCGGTGGTCAGCTCTCCTGAATCCTGAAAACTTGACTCCTTCAGTTGGTGCTGAATCGACAGCACCCCTTAAAATCTATCCAGTTTCGCAAATGTCTGTCGAGGGCTGGCTACCACGTGCTGTGTGAAGTTCTCCGGAGACACATAAACATGAATAAGCCATGATTGATGTTCAGAGAGGCTCGCGGCTCAGAGAGGAGCCAATTGTACCAGGAGCTGCTTGGACTACGGGCTGGAAAATGCAAATATGGCGGGAGAAAGGCAAGAGAGTAACTAACCCCTGCAGGTGCTCTGAGCTATGTATTTCCAGGACAGCTTCACTCCATAGGACTTGTGTATCCTTGTAAGTAGTATTTTCTCACATTTCCATTTGCTGACGTGTCATTTCCTCCCCTCCCCCATCTATGATTTTAATGGTAAGGGTGAGGAAATAAGTGACAATAAAATACTCCCCCTCTAGCCAAACACCTGCTCCTCACCTCCCGTGCAGGAGAATCACAGCCTCTCAACTCTGCGCAATAATTTTCCTTTCCCACACCCAGATTCCCTACCCCAGGCCTTACTGTATTTCAAGCTTCCTTAGTATCGTCTCCCTTTGGGGCCTGATGGTGGATGCGAGGAAGACAGCCTCTCCGTGGCTACTTAAGGCCCTTTATGCATGCCTTGAAGACTCTGGGCCAGCCCTTTCCTTGGGGGGGGGCACTCAGCTTTTCAAGTTCTAGTTCTCAGAAGACATGCTTCAAAACCAGAGGTTATTTTTAGTCCCTTCGTGTTGTGCAATTAGGCAGTATGTGTCCTTTGGTGATGGCCTATTTCTCTTACCGTAACGCCTCCAGGTTCATCCGTGTTGTCACCTATAAAACAGTCAAACTCCTGGAATCAGAGAGTAGAGTGATGGTTGCCAGGGCCCAGGGAGAGGGGGAAATGGGGAGTACAGATTCAGTTCTGCTAGACAAATTCTAGAGATCTTCTGGACCACGTCGTGCCTACAGTTAACGATACTGTATCGTGCACTTAAAAATGTATTGAGGGTACATTCCGTGTTAAATGTTCTTACCACAAAGCAAAACAAAGCTAAAGATGACGCTGTAGGAATGTGGGAAGGAGTATATTTACTATACTAGCTTTGATACGAATCCTAAGTGTTTAGAAGATGAAGCTATACCCGAACGGTCCTCTCCTTTTCCAGCCCTTTAACTCCGTCTCCAAATCCTCTTATATCTCAGGATGGTCTAACATGCATCTGGACCGGCCGATACACGTGCACAATCTCCCACACATTGAGCACACAAGGCACGTCAGCATGCCTGTGCGCCCACACACACACTCACCCCTAACTCAGTGTCCCCTCTGTGCCGCACTGGCCTGTGCAGAGCAAGTTCTGATCTGATTAGTTACACCAATTTCTCGTTGCCCCTCGCAAAGAAATCTTTCTTGCGTAGTAGAGATTTTTTTCCAGCGAAGTTTGCCGCAATCCTGGTAAAGCTATTGTCTCTGCTATGTGCCTAGGACATATTACAGAACATTCTATCTGTTGTGATGGATAACATACACTTCAGAATCAGTTTGCTGAAAATAAAAAATAAGTTTTTGGAAAAATAGATTTTCCTTTTTCTTATTCACAGAAATTGTAAACTATAAAAAGTCTTCGAGTGAATAATGTACACGTGTATTATTTAAGACATACAGGTGCTATCTGTAAAGTAAAACCAACAAGTCAGTTTTTATGTTGACCAGCTGGGAAATGTTGTTTTAGCTTTTCTTACACAATTATGCGCATATTACTTGCTTTTATGAGTTACTCCAGTTCTCTTTTTTTTTTTTTTTTTTTTTTGCCCCTTTATTTTCCGGAAATCATCTTGAAATCAAACCTTACTGGAAACACATGGAAAATCAGGAATTTCCAGCCTACAGTAATTTGAAACATTTGAGGTCTTTATTTTTCCCTTCATGGAGGCAAATTGAAGAAAAAATTTCAAACTCCTTAATGAGTAGTAATTGTAGTAGGTAGGAGTTGTTGTTCTATAGCAACAATTAATTGTTTTGTTTTGTTTTGTTTTTTAATTCAGGTTACATGGTAACAACACCTTGCTCAAGCTCCAGAATATTACAGTCTTCTTTGAAAGGATTCGATCTCTCCATGTTAAATGTATTTACCTTATTCTGGTCAGTAAAGTAAGAAGAGGAAATTAGTCTAAACAAAGTTGATAGACACCAATTGGTTACTGTTTCACTCCCCACTGGGCAGGAAGGAAATGGACAAGGTGACTGTGGAGTCAACAAGCTTTCCTCCCGCTCACCATGCTGAGGTCACTGCAAGTTGCTTAGATGATTTAAGAAAGACACTCAGTATCCTTTTTTTCATGGCTGTCCATAGGCTAATACATATCTCTCTAACACACATCTTTCCCAGTCAGGTACTAATAGATGGAAAAGCAGATGATCCTACACGCAGATAGGTGTTCAGATGAAGGCACTGAAGTTTTTAGTTACTTTCTTTTACTTAGGAGGTGATGCTCATCCTATACCTCTCTTTCTGTCTCCAGAATCATTTTGGAAACATGAAATGAGACTGCCTGAATGACGATTTGATTCTACATCGCAGGAAGAACCCTTCCTGTCAATCACCATCAACTCAACTGAGCCTCCCAAAGTGGCTGAAACACTCCAGTCCCAGCAAGATTGCTACATCTGGGGGGGGGGGGGTGGGGAGGACGCTTGGGTAGCTCAGTTGGTTAATTTTGGCTCTGGTCATGATCTCTTGCTTGTGAGTTCAAGCCCCGCATGGGATTCTCTCTCTCTCTCCCTCTCTCTCTCTCTTTGCCCCTCCCCTGAGCATGTTCTCTCTGTCTCTCTAAATAAAGAAATACATATAAAAATAAAAGATTGCTACCTCTGATCGCTGAAAATAGGAGCAGATGAGCCTCAGGCAGCAGAAGAGACAGGGAAGTAGAGACTGATTGATTTATCTAGTTCAGGGATCTGTTCCTTGACCACATTTTCCTGCATTCTTCCCAAAAGCTAGACTCCTGCTTTTGTTTTTCTCCTTTCAGGATCTTCTTCCAACCCATCTATACCCTTTCCAGTCTAGGTAAGTGATGAAACCATGATTCCCTTTGTCCTTCAGGAATGGGGGACATCAAATTTTTAGAGACCAGATCTGGGTAGGAAAGGATAAAGTTGCCACTCAGTAAGACTCAAACCTGTGTTTTAAATCATCCTGTCAAGGGGAGTCCTCACCAGATCTGCCCACAAAGGTTATCACATCCTTGACGGCCCATGTCAGCTGAAGCCCAGATGATTTAGGGGACTCTGTTGAGTGATACCTGAAAGGTTTCTTTTTGACTCATTACTTTAGAATTATTTACCAGTCGTTGGATGTGAATTACTGAACACACATTGACATGTGATTGTGTAATCTCTAGCCTGGTTCTCTGCATCTCAGATCTTCATTTATTTCTGCCACTGCGTCGATCAAGTTGTCATCATTTCATTACACCTGGTAGTGTATGAGGTGGCGTTCTTTGAGGAAAGTTGTTTGAGGAAAACGGTGCATATTAAAACTGAAAAGACTGGAGGCACTTTCAGAGGGAAACTGTCAGTCGGGTATGGCACAGAGAAAGCCTCTCGGGTGTATTCCACAGATAAACTCTATGGAACCTGCAGAAAATTTAAAAATGACTTAAAAAAATCGCTGATGGAGGGTTAAACAGCAGACGATCCCGTGGCCTCTCTCTTAGCTCCCAGCCAAACAGATTACCCTCCAAGAAATGCACAACAATGTCTTGAGACTATGAGGTGTCTTGGAGTTTTATTTTTCCTTCGCCGCATTTGATTGTAAACCTTGTTTTCCTTTGATCACTGACAAGTCTCACGGCTGGGTCCCTCCTACACAAGTCAATTTTGGCATGCTGAATGTAGTTCAGTGTCTCAGAATTATTCTTGTCTTTCCCCCTTCCTTCCACACTCTTTCCCTTTTCCCTGCCCTCCCTCCCTTCTCTTTCTTTTTATTTTTTTGATGTTTATTTATTTTGAGAGCAAGAGATCGGGGAAGGGAAAGAGAGAGAGGGTGAGGGAGAGACAATCCCAACCAGGCTCCTTGTTGTCAGTGCAGAGCCCGATATGGGGCTCTAACCCTCAAACCATGAGATCATGACCTGAGCTGAAATCAAGAGTCAGATGCTTAACCCACTGAGCCACCCAGGTGCCCCCTCCCTCTCTTTCTTTATGTCCCGCTTCTCCACTGGAATGCATGCTCCATGAAAACACCAACCTTGCTTGTCCTTGTCACTGGTGTAACTCCAGTTTCTAGCCAGGAACAGGCACCTGGAGGCATGAGTAGACATGTGCGCTCTACAAAATATGTATGCTAATTATTTTTTAAAGTCTGTTTGCACGTGTTCACTGAAATTCATCTGACACCCTTCTTAACCATCTTCTCTCTAATAATAAAGCCCTGTCTTTTCTGAGAAACCCATGGCACGTGTCTGAATGATGATGATCTTCTTCCTGCCCCCTTCCCACAAGCCTGGGCACTGGATACCCAACCTGGCAGCTCAGAGCACCCACACACATGGCCATCGCGGTTTGTTCCAGAAAGAGCTCTGCCCATTGGAGTCCCATGGGGGACATCTGCCCTAGTCATCAGCCAAATGTACTCTTTCTCCATGATCCGAAGATACAAGGACCAGGCACGAGAAAGAGAAATCTAATTGCTATCATAAACACCCATAAATTCTCCATGGTTTCACACAATTGAAGTTTACTCTAACCATTGTAATCAACACCTTCAAATTCCCAGTGCTTTTGCACAATCACATTGTAGTCCTTACTCATATCCTATTTCATTGTGGGTCGATGGCAGGTGGAGTTCTACTGCTCCATGCAAGCATTCAGAAATTCAAGCTCGTTCCATGCTGCAATCCTACCCAGTCTCCATCTGTTGTCTCCAAGGCTGACTTAGAAATGGAAGGAAGAGAGAATAAGAGGGCCGCCCCTCTTATCTGCTTCTGCCTCTAAGTAGTGTCGTTCATTGCTTGCAGTCCCTTGGCAGAAGTAGCCATGTGGTCCCATCCAGATGTCAGGGGAAGGCGGGAGCTGGGGAATGGAAACAGGTATGAGCCCAAGAAGAAAGGGGGAGAATAAACGCCTAGCCAGAGATGCCATCGAATGGTAGAAGGCGAAGAAGGAAGCCAAGCGGTAGAAAGGAGAACAAGAGAGAAAAGAGAGAGAAGATAATGCCATCAGAACCCTTGAATCTGGCGAGGTCATTAAAATCTTGATTTTTGTTTACTTTCATTAGGAATTCTGTCACCTGAAGGAGAATCTGGATTCACACACTTCTGTTTCGTCGCGTTCTGTCCAGTCCCCAGCTCAATGCTTTACATACAGTAGGCGGTCTAAACATTTTCTGAATTGAAAATAGTAAGATCGCATAGCCAGTATTATTATATTGGTCTGATGTTAGCGATCAGGCTCATCCCATTATCCCGGAGAACTGTAGTCTCAAGTAACTAATACGTGTGCACCACTGGTTCTATTAGTGGTTTTTTTTTTTGTTTTGTTTCGTTTTTGTTTCTCTGATTCTGATCTGTGTTACCTGTGCATGTCTCATGCTGGTCTGGATCAAAATTGCCCACACCCTCTATCCCAGCCGATACGCCAGTTGCAGAACTTTCACATTGAGGATTAGTTAAACCTGACTTCAACTGTATTTCTGTTATTCTAGGTCTGTCACATCCTAGTCCCTACTGCAAATGTTTGCCAAATCTTACAACATAAGGGTACGCACACCCCTCTGAGGTGTGCTCTGAAGGGATGCTTGATTCACCTGCCCCTTCTCTGTGCCTGACCCTGGGGTGTGGGGAGATGCCGATCGTGTAGCTCGTAGAAGTTAGAGCAAACCGCCAGAGGTCCGCATTGTGACAAAAGTCTTCTGCCAAACTGTGACGCAAAAGAGTGGCTGAAAATGTACTTGGTGCTAGCCTTCTGTATGGTTGAGCACACCCTCAAAAAAAAAAAAGAAAAAAAAAAGACAACTGTTTTAAAACAAAAACAAAAACACAGCAACGAGCCAAACCCCCAAGCTCATATCCCAGTCTAGGCATGATCTGTGATCCTGGGAAAGTTATTTAGGCTTTTGGGATAAATAGACACCTATTTCCTCATTGCAAGAGAGGAAATCTTGTAACACATACCTCCCTAAGTTTTTATGAAGGTTTAGAGTTTAAATATGTATGAAGTGCCTGGTACATGGCAAATAAATATGATTACAATGACGATTGATATTGTTATTAGTTGTGGGTTAGTTTTAACTGTTTTGTGTTCACTTAAACTTTGGCTCAAAGAGTGTATCTCTGACTTTGCCCTGATGGGAAGTGTTGGACGAGAACTGTGAGAGCTGAGAAGAGTAATGATATCGAAGACATTCATTCCAGGCACTAAAGTTGAAGAAAAGCCTGATGCAAAGTGGAAACTCCAAAAGGGTTCAGAGAGATACGTCTTCTCATGCTCCTTACCTCTGGTGTCTGCGTGAACCATAAAGATGAATCTGAAACAATCAATGTGGGGCGCCTGGGTGGCTCAGTTGGTTAAGCGACCGGCTCTTGATCGTGGCTCAGGCTGTGATCTTGTGGTTCATGAGATCGAGCCCCAAGTGGGGCTCTGCCCTGAGCGTGGAGCCTTCTTGGGATTCTCTCTTTCTCTCTCTCTCTCTCTCTCTCTTTCTCTCTCTCTCTCAAAATAAATACAAACTTAAAAATAATAAAATAAAGCAAACCAATGTAATTTTCTCATCCATGTCCTCTTGTGTTTATATTCCCTGACAGTATTAAAGTTGCTGCTGTGCTTGTCCCTTTGTCCCTCCTGACGTGCGCCATACTGTCTGTCACAG
The DNA here is from genome assembly GCF_018350215.1 of Panthera leo. Classification (NCBI taxonomy): domain Eukaryota; kingdom Metazoa; phylum Chordata; class Mammalia; order Carnivora; family Felidae; genus Panthera; species Panthera leo. Next base: position 17,676,280 of record NC_056687.1, on the reverse strand, counting down.
AGTGTGAGGACTGTTACCGCTGCACGTGCCTCCAGCACCCAGGCAATGTCAGACCTGTGCTTAATTGATTTCAGTGGAATCATTCAATCCCACAGGAGTTAAGTGAAGAGAGACAAAGCAAAAACCAACAAACAAAAATGTAATTCTTGTTTCTTCTTCACGATCTTGGCCTGAGTTGAAGGCAAAGAGAAAGCATTATAATTTATGAAGATAATCATGACTCTAGCTCAGTTTAATGGCAGCTTTTGCGTTCTAGACCCCGAATCCAGAAGGGAATTCAGGTGGCAGCAGTATGGTGTCATTGTTGGTCCTTGAGGGAAGACTCCATGACCCTTGCCTTTCCCACCACATGATGTAACATATCACCCCCTCAGACCCTTACGATGAGTGGGTATGGTATTGACATTTCCAATCACTGGGTGGTTCCCTGAAAAACTTAATGTATATAGTATACAGCAATTTGTAATTTGAAATGGGCCACCCTATGCAGTTGTCTGGCATTTCTGGTTCTCGGTTTTGTTTATTTTGTTTCGAATAGTCATTATCATGTAACAGGCAACTAATGTAAAGATACCGAGCAAAAACTAAAACCCCAACTCCTTGTTTCTTTGAAAGAAACCATCTGAAACCTCACAATGTGACCTTGTCTGGAAATAAGGTTGTGGCAGATAGAATTAGTTAAGATGAGGTCGTATGCATTAGGCTAGGCCCTAAATGCAGTGACTGATGTCCTAATAAAACACAAATACGGACACACACAGGAAGACGGCCGTCTGGAGATGAAACAGAGATTGGGGGGACGCAGAAGCTACAAACCAAAGAAGGTCCAAGGAGTGCTGGGGGCCACTAGAAGCTGGGAAGAGGCAAAGAAGGATTCTCTCCTAGTGCCTCCAGTGGGAGTGTGGCCTTGCTGACACCTTGATTTTGGACTTCCAGCTTCCAGAATGCGAGCGAATAAATTTCTGTTGCTTTAAGCCAAGCAAACAAAACAAATCTACAACCACAACTTTTTTGTTTTTAATTTCTTTTTAACGTTTATTTATTTTAGAGAGACAGAGCGAGACAGAGTGCGAGCAGTGGAGGGGCAGAGAGAGAGAGGGAGACCCAGAATTCGGAGCAGGCTCCAGGCTCTGAGCCGTCAGCACAGAGCCCGATGTGGGGCTCGAACCCACGAACCGCGAGATCGTGACCTGAGCTGAAGTCAGAGGCTTAACTGACTGAGTCACCCAGGGGCCCCACAACCGCACAACTGTTTTGCTCAAAGGAGGTGAACTGTTCTTGGTGGTGGTGGGAGTGACAAGAACATAAATAAGTTGTACTTTAAGACAGAAAATAAAATGGATGCACTGACAGGAGAATCCAGCGATGGCTCAGATCTACCACGTGAACAGTTTCACTCACGCAACCCGGAGGTAGAAGAAAAGGAGGTGGATGGAACCTCCAGGCCGGTTCCTGCCATGCAGAATTTCCTCACCCGTGAGACAAACATCCGAAAACGTTGCAAGATGGCAAAATGTGTTGCCATGCACACAAAGCGCAAGGCAGGAAATCGCCAACAAAGTGAGGTTGAAGAGAAAGACAAGGGTGCAAACTTTTCTACAAAGCTACAGGTGGTGAAGGCAAGACGCAGGCAATTGGATTAAGCGCTCCTGGAGTAAATATGTTGGTTCGCAACTTCCCGACGCATTGTATCTTTTGCCACATGTGAAGTCAACACATGCATTACTTGACTCATTGCCCCGCAAGTGTTTTGAAGAGAAGCTTTCAGAAGAAATAATACGCTCAATAAGGAAAATACTTTCCCAAATATTCCTCCACGAGATGGGTAAGAAAACATGAGAATTTAAGGAAGCCAAGGGTAAGCTGACTCATCTACTTTTGTGGCGATGTAGCATATTTTGGGATTAAGACTCACTTGTTTTCCTGTTCTGTCATTTCCCAACCTTAAGGGACTTGAATAAGAACTCCTTGAATGTTTATTGACATTCCATTAAAAAGAGTATAAGTCATAGCCAAACTCTTTTATTTTTTTTCCTTCTAAAATGTCCCTAAGTACTTTGCGCTAAGGTAGTATTTTAAAAGGAGTGCATTCTCAATATTTTCTTGACCTATCTATATATTGGGATGCTTTCTCTTTCTTAATATTTCTGTGGAAACAGGGAAAAATAAATTTCCACCCTTTATGAAGTGGTCCATCTCAGGTATTTTGGAGCCCTTGAAAAATTACTGAGAACCTCCAAAAATCTGGTTCATGAGCAGTCCTCAATTTGTGGTTAGATCTACTAATAGTGATGATAATAGGAACGAGACCTTAAAAAATAAGTATTTGTTGATGTATTCACTAACAACAACAATAAACCGATTCCATGTTTATTTAGGTGATATATTGTTTATGAAACATAGCTGTATTTTCCAAAATGAAAAATCCTTAGTAACGTGAGTGGTATTGTTTTATATTTTTGCAAATCTTTCTACCCAAGATGGTTGGATTCTCATATCTGCTTCTGTATTCAATCACTGTAACATCACGTGTCATATACGCTTTGGAAAACTCCACTGCAATGTCTTTATATTATTGGAAAAATCAGTTTGATTTGGGGGATTTCCTGAGAGGGTTTGAGAAACCCTAGGGACGTGGTACACTTCATGACGTGGGAGCTTCTGGAAATGCAGTATCTCAGGCCTGGCCTCGGACCGGCGGATCTGCATTTTCAGAAACTCTCCACATACTTGACATACTCATTAAGTTGAGTAATGTGCTGTGCTCGGATATAAATGGAAAGAAACTGTTGCTCTCTTTACATCTCTTACTGACTTCTCCCCAGGGAAAAAGAGAGGCTCAGCTAATTGGGAAATGAAAAAGAAAACTGGTTTGACCAATCTGTACTGGTCAGATTTCCCAGGTGGGAATAGTGAATATGGTAAAGATCATTAAATGTGTAGGACCTTTTTTTTTTTTCTTTTTAAAGGAGCAGAGTTCTCTGTGCTCCCAGTTGTATGCAGCAAGGCTGGTAAATATCTTGTTTGTCACTCTTCCTAAAAGTAGGTCCAAAAGACTAACCCAGGAAGTCGGAAGGATACAGATACAAGTTCAAACCATGTTCCCGTTAAGCTGTGCCAATTATATGTTGATCCTTATCAGACTCTCTGGCATATTTCTCAGCTCGTTCAGAAAGGGATGGTTGTGATAATTTATTACTTAATCGTGTCTTCAGACACAACAAATGCTGAATCTCGTGCACAAATCTTTAAAAAAAATTTTTAATGTTTATTTATTTTTGACAGAGCGAGCGTGCGAGAGAGAACAAGCAGGAGAGGGGCAGAGAGGGAGAAACAGAATCCTAAGCAGGCTCCAGGCTCCCGGTTCCCAGCTGTCGGTACAGAGCCTGACGTGGGGCTCGAACTCAAGGACTGTGAGATCACGACCTGAGCTGAGGTCAGAGGCTTAACCGACCGAGCCACTCAGGCACTCCTCTTCTGTACACATCTTAGTTCAGTACGTGTGCCCAGTATGGAGATATGCTGCTGCTATGGAAGATGAAGTGATAGTCCAGAATTTAGTATTTGCCCAATTATGCTTCTTCTTTAGAAAAATACGCTGTATGTATTTTTATCGATTTAGGGAGTGTTGTCTTTAGCAAGGTGTTCAGACTTAACCTCAAGGCAGCACACAAAGCTTATGTGAGTTACACTTACCAGTGTGTAAACTTACACTAAGTTTATACTTACACCTGTTTACATCCCTGTGTTCAAAAATGTAACAAAGATGGATAAGATAAAATAGAAGAAGAGAAACAGGCGTTTTCTAAAGGAGGTCTCTTTGGATCAGAAACAGAAATTCCGAGTCATAAAGTCATAGGCTTTCTGGACTCTGGGACCAGTGGGCAGTGGCATTTAGGACTCTGGCCCTCTAATGGATAGAGGCCTGGAGTCAGCCTCGCTAGCTGAAGCCTCAACTTAAATCCTCTACCTTGCATATCTAGATCATGATGTTGGGCTTAAAAAGGGGCACCTAGCTGGTATTTGCAGCAAGGGTTTGTAGTAAGCTGTGGCCCGGGTTAGTTGTAAAACTAAGCTCAGACATCAGAAATGGAGCCAGGGAACGTAGTGAATTTGTGATTATGTCTGTGATGTCCCCACTGTCTCCTCTGGCAAGAACACTGGAGTGTGCAATACCAGGGTGTTAGAACTAATGATCACTAGGCAGGGATGGGTAAACAGAGGAAGTAAAGGAAAGAGCTAACCGACAAAACCTCCTTATCTAAACGTGTGGGCGACATATACCCAGAAATCGAATGTTAAAAGGTACCGCCCACAAAATCAACAGTCAAAATTGGAATATAATTTCAGGGGAAAGGGATTTCGTGGAATCAGCAGATTACAACTTCAAAGTTTCGGAGGTCATTTGAAGAGACAGATGAAGAAATCATTTCTATCTCGGAGAACAGGATATTATAAAACAGCATGAAGGTGCAGTAGAAAAAGAAGAGGTAAGCGTAAAAGAGAACAAAATAGAAATACTGAAAAGAAAAAAATACGGTTTTTAAAATATAAAACGATTATTCTGTGCGTGGCTCTGACTGACGATACGGAGAGACCCAGGCCGTTGAAAAATAGTTTTAACAATACGGTTCCTCCAGAAACGACAGGCCCAGCGTGGGTGTGCAGGGGACGCCGGGGGAGGTAACAGGTGTTGGTCAGAGAGCAGAAACAGGTGATGGCAGGCACTTAGACCTTCCCTGCTGTTTCCACAGCAAGGTAAGACAGGGGCAGGGTAAAGGGTTTAGGATTATCTAGTGTGGATATTTCGCCAGGGCTATAGGTGACGTCCCTGGATGCCTGATACGTGGCCCTGGGATGAATGATTAAGGCAGAGGAATCCTGTTCACTATAGTGCCTGAGCCCGAGAAAGGAGGTATGGAGTGGGCTTGAATATCAAAGTCTAGTCGCAGGATGGGCAGTGCCTCCCTAGTCAGAAGGATAATTTTCTTTCTAAGACGCCAGAACAGGGGCGCCTGGGTGGCGCAGTCGGTTAAGCGTCCGACTTCAGCCAGGTCACGATCTCGCGGTCCGTGGGTTCGAGCCCCGCGTCAGGATCCGGGCTGATGGCTCGGAGCCTGGAGCCTGTTTCCGATTCTGTGTCTCCCTCTCTCTCTGCCCCTCCCCCGTTCATGCTCTGTCTCTCTCTGTCCCAAAAATAAATAAAAAACGTTGAAAAAAAAATTAAAAAAAAAAAAAGACGCCAGAACATCATAATATACAGAAAATAGCAATATATCCACATACTCTGCATACAGTTGAAGACAGGGACTTGGAGGACGGTACTGAAGATTGAATTCATCCAGGGTGCTTCTGTTTTAGTCCATTTGGGCTGCTCCAACCCAAAATACTACAGACCAGGTGGCTGGTAACCAACAAATACTTATGTCTTGCAGTTCTGGAAGCTGGAAGTCCAAGATCAGGGTGCCGGCAACATGTAAGGGTCCTCTCCTCAGTGGCCGAAAGAAAGGGGAGTTTATAAGGAGTGCCAGAACCTTTTGAGGGAAACAGAAATGTAAGTATAAAATAAAATATGAGAGAAAATGAAGGCTGATTCAGGCCCGAATGGAGACAGGGAGAGTGAGCTTGTGCAGCTTTCATAGTGAGGAGAGAAGAAAGAAAAAAATTGTCAGGTAATGCGTGGCAGTACCCAAGTAGGATTTAAGTTTAATGTTAAAAAGAGAGAAATTTTAAGTGGGGGGGTAATTGGAGGAAGGGGGTCAAAAGGCACAAACTTCCCTTTATAAGATAAACAAGCATTAGGGCCGTGATGTACAACATGATGACTAGAGCTAACTCTTGCGTGATGTTAGGAGAAGAACCTAAAAGTTCTCATCACAAGAAGAAATCTTTTTTTCTTTTCCTTTTATTGTATCTATACGAGATGATGGGTGGAGACTCAACCTACTGTTGTCATTTCACAGTATTTGTAAATCAGACCGTCGCGCTATTTTGTACTTACAGGGTGATGTATGTAGGTCAGTTACCAATAAAACTGGAGAGAGAGGGAGAGAGAGATTGATTCTCTTGGCTAAGCTGAAGGGAAAGAGGAAATAAACGGATTTTGCGGATGGTGGTGGCGTTTGGTTTAAATTATAGCGATGGCGGTTGAATTAAAGTTCGAATGCCTGTACATGGGACAGCGCTCAAGCTAGCGTAGGGTTTTCTAGTATGGTTTATACGTGAAGCTAAAGGGGTATACCTCCTATTTTATTGTGTAGTGTAATCCACAGTGCGGTAAAAAAGGCGGAACCTATGTATCGCGTTGGCCACGGGAAGCCTCACCCCCCAGATCCCAGTCTCTTCCAAAGAGAGAGCTTAGAAGAGATGCTTTGACCAGATACAGGAGTGGGGCAAAGGGAATTCTTAGAAAGTACTGCAAGCCAGAGTCGGGGGGTGGGGGGAACCTGTGCATTTTGCATCAGAGCTATCACTCTTTCCCAGAGTTTTCTCATGCTCTAACAAATTCCAGGAGGCACTTGTTTTAAAGGGGTGGTTCCTCCCTTACACTGATTTGACTTACAATGAGTCACATGCTGAGTGTTCTGCCCACGACTCAGGGCCCTGGCAGGAGGCCACTCAGTCCATCAGTGACACTGTCTGTTTTCTGACATGAACCCGTGCTTGAGACTTCAGATGGCCTCCGGCAGCTTGCACAGCTCCATTTGCCTGAGCGCTCTTGGGTTCTCGGTCTCAAACATTCCCTATCAATAAGCAATAATAATCACGTAGGATAGACGATTCGTGCAAATATTCTCTCTTTTTAACCAACAGGTACCAACAACCAAATATTTACCGAGCACTTATTGCGGGACAGTCACTATAGCAGTCATTTTGCATTGACGAACGTGTTTAATCCTTTGAGAAATTTATGACAAGGACATCATGAATTTCAGTTTGCATATATCAACATGTTAAAACTTGGAAATGGTGCGTGACTTGGGCAAAGCCAAAGAGTGGTGAGGCCGAGCAGGAACTTATCCAAGTCTCCTGCCTCCAAAGCTTGTTCTTTATTATATAATATTGTTCCTCCTCAGAAGGTAACTTAGTTGCTAACTTTTATCCAAGCATTTCTACCTGTTATATTTTCATTATACTAAGTATGTTAGTGTATCTAGTTACTGCATCATTCAAATTTATTAACTTCTCTATACCGTTAAAACTTTTACAGTGCACGGCATATAAATTTATGATTTAATGAGAGTTGTTTTTTTTTTTAATTTTTTTTTTAATGTTTATTTATTTTTGGGACAGAGAGAGACAGAGCATGAACGGGAGAGGGTCAGAGAGAGGGAGACACAGAATCTGAAACAGGCTTCAGGCTCCGAGCTGTCAGCACAGAGCCCAACGCGGGGCTCGAACCCACGGACCGTGAGATCGTGACCTGAGCCGAAGTTGGACGCTTAGCCGACTGAGCCACCCAGGCGCCCCAATGAGAGACAGTTTTAATAGAGAAACTGTGGTCATTTTATGAAAGAAAATTGGACATCAGGATGTTGATTAGGAAATATTTCTTTTTTTTTCAATATATGAAGTTTATTGTCAGATTGGTTTCCATACAACACCCAGTGCTCATCCCAAAAGGTGCCCTCCTCAGTACTCATCACCCACCCTCCCCTCCCTCCCACCCCCCATCATCCCTCAGTAGGCAATATTTCTTTATTACAACATCGTACCTATGGGAAAACCAAAGTTAACTGGGATCATTTCATTTACAGCCCAAATGATGAGCTGTACATTTAAGGACCGTCTTAGAATGGTCCAGGAGAAGAATAGAATGGATGGCAAAGTCTTTGAAAGAGAAATTTTGTCTTCATTTTTGGTTCTTGGGTATAGATGATGCGATATTGACCTACAATCAAAGACTCAGAAATCTAGCCAATTCCTTGTGCCTCGAGGCTGTCCTTGTCAAGGACAACTCTTGCTGATTTTGATGGCTTATCTGTCATTCCCAGGTGTGAATGAACTGTCTTCTGAGATCAGATTAACTGTCTACCAAGGAACCTTACTTGGGAGATTCTTACTACCTTGGTGAATTTTCCTGGTCTAAGATTGGATGAGATTGGACTTTTCATTTCCCTAGAGCACCCACTTTTAAGTGCTGAAAACCCTCTTTGATACGTAATTTCTTTGGCAAATTACATTTACTGATAAAGCCAGCAACTCCTTCAGTCCAGGAAAACATTTCTGTCGCCTCTCCTGTGTTCAGTCCAATAACAGGTCCAGCAAGAGGGTAATTTCTTGTCCTGGCTACTGAAATATGAGTTAATATATACAAACAGAAACATGTACTCTCCTCTCTTCCACTACTGAGTTAGTTCTTTCGCAAACACTGGAAATGTTTTCTAAAACAGAATAAGATACCAAAGAATTTATTCTGTATGAGAATTTATCGGCAAACTTTATGAATTATGTAACATTTAAAAATATTGAGAAAAAACACGGTAAAATTATCACCCAGACTAACATCTTAATAGTAAGGCAAGTATAATTTTTGTGCATTTTTTTTTTCCGGCCTTTCATTTTATCATTTTATCAATTTTAGTTTTTATTGTATAGGCTTTTAAATGAATATTAAAAGGCTTGGACTTAGAAAATAGTATTCCCATGCCTCCACATCTACTAGCTCTGTTCTTCAGAAGCAGCTATTTAAAAACGTTTAGGGGGGCCTGGGTGGCTCAGTCGGTTAAGCGTCTGACTTCGGCTCAGGTCACGATCTCGCGGTCCATGGGTTCGAGACCCGCGTCGGGCTCTGGGCTAATGGCTCAGAGCCTGGAGCCTGCTTCTGATTCTGTGTCTCCCGCTCTCTCTGACCCTCCCCCGTTCATGCTCTGTCTCTCTCTGTCTCAAAAATAAATAAACTTAAAAAAAAAAAATTTAAAAACGTTTAGCGCTTTCTTTTGAAATTGACTTCCATGTTGATCGGTGGTCAGCTAATCATGATTTGCCAATTTTGATCATCACCCAATGACTTCTTACAGTAGCTAAAGATTGATCTCTTTTTAAAAAAATTTTTTTTTGGTAACTTTTTTTATTTGTTTCTAAAGAAAGACAGAGAGAGACACAGAATGAATGGGGGAGGAGCAGAGAGAGAGAGGGAGACACAGAATCCAAAGCAGGCTCCAGGCTCTGAGCTGTCAGCACAGAGCCCGATGCGGGGCTTGAACTCACAGACTGGGAGATCATGACCTGAGCCGAAGTCGGACTCTCAACCGACTGAGCCACCCGGGTGCCCCAATGTATACCTTGGTTAAAAATAAATCAATACGTTTCGGCATCCCGAGTTAATTGAGTATGCTTTCTTTAGTTATGTCCTTTAAACCAACTAAAGGCAACATCCATAAATATGCTGAACTTTGATTGTAATAGAAAAATGACATTTTTTCTCAGAGGGCTAAATCTGGGTGAAACCCACCAAAAACATAAGCTTTGTTTGATTATTTGAGGTACTGTGTTTCTGAAGCAGCGTGCTGTGCTAGGAATAGCTTGGCATCGGGGTGGAAGAGTCACATGCTTGGTTTGAATCTCCATTCTGCCAGGTAAATTTCCTCATCTATTAAAATTTCCAAAATAATATTTTCCTCATCCATTAAAACGAGAAAATTACCCGTTTCCATATCTATTAAAGTAACATTTCTCTTCAGCAGTATTGGGTGGAAGAGAAGTTATTTTTACATAGTACCAGGTATTTTGGAGGCCTTTAACGATTAGAACTCTCCCTGATGCAGAATTACAGAATAACAATGCTGTAGAGCACCTCCCAAGAGGATATGAAGTTTAAATTCTGCTCAGGATATCCATGGGACCATTTTTACATCCGTGAAAACGAACCATTCTCAATGCAAGAAGGATGCCAAGAACCAATGTATATACCAGGTACCTAATTCTGGCCATGGAAAGTTTCTCTGTTACTTGTTTATCTTCTTTTCAACCAAGAGGTCAAACTTGAGAGATGTTTGCATGTGGTCGTGACTATCATTGGCCTGGGAAGCATTGGACATTCCCTGATTATCAATATAAAAGAATCGCCATGCCCCTAGACTAAGAATAATCCTGGCTTTCAGGCAAAAAAGAAAATAATCATTGTGTATTGTATACTGCCTTCTTATAGTCCGGCACAATTGCATCATAGGTGGGGATAAAAAGAGGAATATTATGGCTTATTTCCTAGACTGGTATTCTTTTAACATGTGTTTGGACAGCATATACATGTAATCAGTATCTCACTGTATCTAAACATGTATCAAAGTTTTTACTGTGCAAGAATTACTGAATGACAGATGAAGCTTCATTCGAACGTCTATGGTAAGTTTGCTCCTGGAATTTTAATAAAGTGCAATGCTAAGTGTGCCTCATTATCTAGCAGCCGTAAACATACGAGAATGTCCATATCTGTAGATCACTGTACATTTTTCTATAGCGGTACAGTCTAAAAAATGCATATTAAAGAAGATTCATATGGGATGTGATTTACATTTAAAGCCAAAACTTTTCAGAGTCAACCAATTGTTAAAATGTGGCCAAGGCGGGGCGCCTGGGTGGCTCAATCAGTTAAGTGTCCGACTTCCGCTCAGGTCATGATTTCGCAGGTTGTGAGTTCGAGCCCCGCATCAGGCTCTGTGCTGACAGCTCAGAGCCTGGAGCCTGCTTCCGATTCTGTGTCTCCCTCTCTCTCTGCTCCTCCCCTGCTTGGGCTCCGCCTATGTCTCTTTCTCTCTCAAAAATAAACATTAAAGAAAATTTTAAATGTTGACAAGTTGCATTTGTGCTCAAGGAGATAGAACATTCTTATCGACAGCTGATTTACCTCTTGTTTTAACAACCGTTCACGCTTTTCAGCTCGCCTGTCTAATCTACATACAGCCTCTTCACCTGCTATCTACTCCTTTCCACACTGCCAACCCACCCCAAAATCAAAACGAAATAAACCCAAAAAAGTACGCACTGTCTGAATGACTCCTTTCCCTCCTCCCCTTTCTCCTACTGCTTGACCTTCTTCAGGTGCTGGAATCACCCCAAGCTGAACATCACTAGCCCGGAGGCTGGACAAAGTAGGTGAACAGTAAATATTTATTAAATGAAGAAACGAATTGTGTAAACAGGCCACAAGCACCCCCATCTTTCTTTTTTCAGGTCGTAGCACTGGCTTCCATTCAATCTGTGGCAGAAAAAAGAAAAGAAAAGAAAACAAAAAACAACCCCTTGGATTCCTCCTCATTGACCTGACGTTTAATTTGGTCAGCAAGTCCAGGGAGCATGACTTCAAAAATAGCTAAATTCATCTCCTCCTCTCTGTCATCTTTGTTGTATTTTCGCAGCTGGGCTGTTGTAATTGTTCTTTAACTGATCTCGTCTCTCTGCTCTGGCTTTAGTTTCTTTTCTATGTAGCTTCTCGGGTGAACACATTAAGATACGTATATATAAAGTATATCATAAACCCCTACTCACTAACTGGGTCAGAGTTGTGAGTTCCTGTCTCTTACACGAATAAGTCCAAAATCTTCAGTACCAGGTCAAAGACCATCAGCAATAAGGCCCCAGATTGCCTCTTTTGTCTTTAAATGTTTATTTTGAGAGAAAGAGAGAGAGCACATGGGGGAGGGCCAGAGAGAGATGGAGAGAGAGAATCCCAAACAGGCTCCATACTCAGCACAGAGCTCGATGCGAGGCTCAGTTTCACGACTGTGAAATCATGACCTGAGCCCAAATTAAGAGCTGGATGCCCAGCCGCCTGAGCCCCCCTCAGGTGCTCCCCTCCTCAGATTACCTCTTCGATTTCATTGCTGTCCTTCTTTTCATTCATTCCACATTTTTTGTTGAATAGGATTCCTTTTCACTTTTCAAACACCTCTTACTCTTTTGTTGCCCCATACATTTTTATTTCTCGTTCCTCCTAGGGTAGTGACCTCCTTTCTCTTACTGATCCAGATAAGCTGCATTTAACCTACGATCACAGCTAAAATCGTTGCTGTGATATGCTCCTTACCCCAAGGAGAAACCAATCTTTCCTGTTTTGTGCACCTGCCATTGTCACGAGGGCTCCTAATTACTCTCGACGTGAGTCTGGCCCCCATGAGCCTGAGATAATCTCTGTGGAAGAATCTTTCTCTACAACAGATGATCACAAACGTGGTGTCTTAAAACAACAGAAGTTTGTTTGCTTACAGTTCTGGAGGCCTGAAGCCCAAAATCAGTATCATGAGGCCAAAGTCCAAGTGTTAGTAGGGATGCACTTTCTCTGGGGGCTTTAGAGGACAATCTGTTCCTTGTCTCTGCCAGCTTCTGGTGGCTTTCAGGATTTTTTGCCTTGGAGCCCCATCATCCCAATTCCTGCTTTCTTGCTCACCTTGCCTTCTCTCATTTGTGTCAAATCTCTTGGCGTCCCTCTTATAAAGACACACGTGATGGGATTTAGTGGCTTGTCCAGATAATCCAGGATAATCTCATCTCAAGATTCTTCGTTTGATCACACCTGCAAATACCTTTTTAGTTTTCTAAATAAGATAACACTTACGGATTCTAGGGATTAGGGGATCGCTATTCAATTCGCTATGTCTACTCTGGCCCCGAAGTGTCACGTCCTTCTCGACGCAAAACAGAGTCACATCGTCTCATCATTTCCAAAAGTCTCAACTCATTATAGCATCAACTCAAGTCCAAAATCTCATTTAAATATCATCAAAGTCCCAATGTCATCACTTAAATGCTCTAAATCAGGAATAGCTGAGGCTCTGAGTAGGATCCACCTTGAGGCAAAACCCTCCTTCTGCCAATCTGTGAAACTGGAAAAGACATGATCTGTTCGCAAATTATGATGGTGGGGCAGACATCGCATAGCAGCTGTAAAAATCCCCATCCCTAAAGGGAGAAAATGGAAGGAAGGAAAGGTCGCTGGTCTTCCGTGCTTTTGAAACACAGCAGATGAGATCCCTTTGGGTCTCAAGGCCCCAGGAATAATCCTCTGTGGATTTAGAGTCTCTGGCTTCTGTGTCTGTGACTCCACCCTCTGGGTCTATGGGTTCAGTCTCCGTGCAGCCTTTTACACCCATGGCTGTAGCCTCTGGGAGAAAGTCTCCTGCTTTTGGAGTTACACTTTTTTTTTTTTTTTTTTTTTGAATGGTAGCACATGTCTGCAACTGAGTCGTTTTTATCAGCCCATTTCCTGCTTCTGGAATTTTGAGAGTCTGGTAACCCTCTTTCATTTTGTCCTGACAGTTTTTTGTTTTTTTTCTGGTATAACATTCTTGAAAAGTATTGTGGCTCTCAGGTGTATGTCATGGGGATTCACTCCTCTAGACAAAAGTGTCTTCCAAAGATCTTACCTGTGTGGGGCGCCTCAGTCGGTTCCATGTCCGACTTCGGCTCAGGTCAGGATCTCACAGCTAGTGAGTTTGAACCCGCGAAGGGCTCTGTGCCGACAGCTCAGAGCCTGGAGCCCTCTTCCGATTCTGTTTTTTCCTCTCTCTCTCTGCCCCTCCCCAGCCTGTGCTCTCTCTGTCTCTGTCTCTGTCTGTGTCTCTGAAAAATAAATAAACATTAAAAACAAAATCCAAAGACCTTACCTGGGCAACCCCATCTTCTTTCCTGCCTCCTGTTGAGAGGGCTAAGAAGTCCGATGAGTCACATGCTTCACCTTTTTGCACTAGCACAACGTTGTCCGCACACACTTGTGCCTTCTCTTCAGAACACACTTTCTCAGCAACGAATCTGCTCGTTTTAGCATCATTTGCGATTGGGAGAGGCTGACAACGTCCCTACGTATCAGGTACCGGTTTCCTTCTGTTTAACGGTTCTTTCCTCAGTGTACCTCTTTTGGCTCATGTTTTACTCTAGGCAGAAAGAAGGAACCAAGTTGCATCTTGAACCCTTGGCTTGGAATCCCCTCAGGTAAATACCCAAATTCATCGCTTATGAATTCTGCTTCCCGCACCACCGTAAGGCACACTTCCGCGAAATTTTTCCGCCATCGTATCACAAGAATCACCTTTTCTCCAGTTTCCAGTCATGTGTTCCCCATTTCCCCTTGAGTTCTATTAGAAGTGTTTCCCATCTGTATTTCTACCAGCGGTTTGTTTAAGGCCATCTAGGCTTTTTCTTCTGTATGTCTTGAAATTCTTCCACCTTCCGTCCAATGATCCAAGTTCAAAGGCACTTCCACGTATTTATTTCTTTGTGACAGCAGTGTCCCACTTTCTGGAACCAAAAGCTGTATCAGTTAAGCTTCCACCAGAGAAACAGAATGGATAGGACACGTATATCAAGATGTTTATTGCAAGGAACCAACTTTAGGCAACTGTGGGGGCTTGTTACATCACTCCAAAATCCATGAAACAGACTTTTAGGAAGGCAGGTTAGTACTCGCAAGCACCATCTGAGACTGAAGTTTACAGGCAGCATTTATTCCACTTCAGAAATGCCTGAGTTCTACATTTAAAGCCCTTCACCTGATTGAATCAGGCTCACCCAGTTTATCAAAGATGATCTCTTTCGCCTAGAGTCAACTGATTATAGACGTTAATCACATCTACAGAATCCCTTCACAGAAATACCCAGACCACAGTATGAATAACTGGGAAATCTAGCCTAGTTGGAACATAAAACAGCATTAGAGTACTTTAGTAGTTAAGACAGGTTCTTTTTTAAAAAAAAAATTATTATTATTATTTTTTTTTAACATTTATTCGTTTTTGAGAGACAGAGAGAGAGACAGAGTATGAGCAGGGGAGGGGAAGAGAGAGGGAGACACAGAATCCAAAGCAGGCTCCAGGCTCTGACCCGTCAGCACAGAGCCCGACGAGGGATTCCAACTCACGAACCGTGAGATCACGTCCTGAGCCGAAGTCAGACGCTTAACTGACTGAGTCACAGGTTTTAATACACAGTAGGCTCTCATCTCACTTATGCTGAATAAACAAGAGTATGATGCCTCCATCGAGGAGCTGCACTTCTGGTAGAGTTGACTTCCTATAGAGCTTGAATTTTATGGTTAGTTTCATAAGTAACTTCATCACATTATTTTTATTATTTATTCATTAAAAATTTGTTTATTTCAGTTATTCCATCTTATTTGAAATCTGTTTATTACTCCTATTAATTACTATTCCACATCTCTTTCCATGGCAGTTTCTTTTTTTTCCTAACTCCCTGCCAGAATCACGAATCTGAGACGTTATCTTCCTACACATGTTTTTCCAGGTTCTTCTAGAAAACTTACAATAAAGTCAAACTAAAGTGAAGTCTTTAAATTCCTCAAGGTGTGAACTATTCTTGAGGCATGTGGGTGGTTCAGTCGGTTAAGCATCTGATTTTGGCTCAGGTCATGATCTCATGGTTCGTAGGTTCAAGCCCTGTGTCGGGCTCCGTGTTGACAGCTCGGAGCCTGGAGCCTGTTACGGATTCTGTGTCTCCCTCTCTCTCCCTGCCCATCCCCCACTCATGCTTGCTTGCGCACGTGCTCTCTCTCTCTCAAAAAATAAACATAAAAAATTTTTAAAAAGATGTGAACTACTCTTGAGTTAATATTCTAAAATATTGCAAGTACTTCACGTAAGTTTACTGCCCCATCAATACTGAAATCCTCACTCCGCACTCTCAACGACTTTGAAAATGAAAATAGTATATTATTCTCTGTCAGTTCTCCTATTCTCCATGAATTAGCAAAGATTACTGATGGGAACCTGGTTTGTCCTCTGCGGTTTTGTTCAGGTCCTTAGAATACAAATTACTAGGCCTAGACACTGTAACACATCAAAAAGTTAATGTCCTTTGCTATTTTTTTTTTTTTTTTTTTTTTGCTAATTTGAGGCTGAAATTTTAACAAAATCAACTCGCTCCAGTTTGAAAATTATCCTCTTTGATAGGGAAAATGAAAACAATTATAAGATGGTAGTTTATGCTATCCTGTGAATCCCAAATCAATTACGTGAATACACACATTTGTGTATTCACAAATATACAATTTGTGAATACACAAATCAATTACGTAGCTCATCTGTTTGGTTTTTAGAATGTGAATAGTTGTCGAGTGAATGGCACATTTTTATAGTTCTTAGCATTTCTCAAAAGCCTCGGTTTTGTGTTCCGTTTCTTCATTAGTTTTTTCCATTGTAATATCTTTTTCCTGGTTACCAACACTTCTCTCTTTCATGTTTCTGCTGGGCAAATATTCAGGTATCTGAGGGCTCTCTGTCCAGATTTGTAAATTGCCTTGAGGACATCAATATTTTCTTCTCCACGGGCAGGATTTTTAATTACTTACTTAGAATTTCACTTCTGATACATCACCTGCACTCAGAGTACGTCCTCCCTTGCAGGGAACCTATTCGTGTGGTCATTCATATCATTTTTTTCTGAACTTTTTGACATCCAGGTCACTAAGTCTAGAACGTATGCAATGCGGATATACTAAGCTGTTAACACTTCTCATTCCAAGTTGGGTCAACTACCCAGGAAATTCTTGATCTTGTTTGGTGTGAAAGTTCGAGTCAGGTACATTCTGTGGAATATTTTAATCTAGGTTTCCATTAAATCGACTGGAAAAATGCCAAACCATGTGCTGTTTGTGATTTGTTTTTCTTCCCTGCCTCCTCCACTGTTACCCACATTCATCTGACCGTAAAAGGCCTTCTAACTAGGGCAAACTCATCCATGTTTGGGTTCCTCAAATGTTTCAAGCTATTTTTCCAACTGTTGGGGTTTGGCAAACACTTGTCAGCTTTTTGCCAGAGTGGTTATTTTTTCTTTTTAATTTTTAAACCCAAGCGTATTTCCAGGGAAATGCAGTCCATATGTTTCTTATTTATTTGTTTGCCTATTTATTTATTGATTGATTGATTTATTCAAAACTTATAAAATAGTTTCTGATAATTATTTTACATCCACCATAATCTGTACATCTATGCCTTGGTCAATCCAAAAATATTTCCCCTTTTGTACTTCCGCTTAGATGAAAAATTTTGAACTGAATCTGAAACTCAGATGGGCCAAGAAATTGAAAGGTTGGCAAAAGGTAGCTTTCATTTCTCTTATTACCCTTAATAGAAATGAATGTTGCCTCTTTTGCCTAATTCAACAAAATGTTAGGTCCTTTCAAATACCTAATAAGTAACACATGAAAATAGTATGTTAGAAATCGATGGAGAACAAATTCTTTATATTGTGTCCTTAATTGCTAGACCCATTTGTTTTGGAATTCACTTCCCTTTCTACTCCCCAAGTGAAACGTTTGCCAGAAAAGAACGCAACGCTAGTCCTCAAGGAGAATTCATGGAGATTCTTTTCAGTTTTTCCACATAAACTAAAACTTTTCGCTTGAAGTTAAATCTTGATGTCTAAAGTCACTAGTTCTTGTACTAAGTATTGACTTTTTTTCTCTTCCATCTTAATTCGTCCTATCACCATTCAAGTTAACTCTTGTCCAGTGTTTTCCTTGGGTGCCCCAACTACCATTACCACACTGTGGCCACACTCCTCATCATCACTCAGTGGGTCTATTTTAACATGACTCCTGTGTCCCTCTTCCTTCTGTCCTCTCCCCTAGCCAGTGTCCACACTGCTACCTGAGAGACTGAAGAACTGTGTTGCATTCTTTATATGAGTCTCAGTTAATTTGCCTTAATTCCAAAGACAGATGTACAGATTTAAATCCCCAAAAGTTTAGGAAAATACTTGGTATCCAGTAATCACTGGTCAATTTTAGCTTGCATAGGTGCTCAAATTTCTAATGAACAAAGTCAAATCCATTTAAGTGTGACATTATACAAATATAACCTTAGATGCTGACTGAGCTCAGGATAAACTTCAGCCATTTTTCAAATTCCATAGAAAGTAAGCATGCTATTGTTTATCAATCAGCCAGCCAGCTGAGGCAAATAACACCTCCTAATGGTGATCATTCCAGGAAGCTTTAATGAGGAATTGTTTGCAAATGAGTGGGCAAGATGTGCAGAATCAAAAGATAGTTCATGACAACAGGGTGATAACAATGGTAACAGCTGAGCATGTGTGTCAGGAAAAGAGGTGGGGTCAATTTCTGGAACCTGGGATACAAAGAGCCTATAGAGAGAGAGTTATCTGGAGGAAAAGAGCAGTGATCTCTGCCCTTTGGTTGAGGAATGCAACCAGTCTGAGGCAACCACACAATAAGACAGCTGTGGAGGTAAATATCTTAAATTTACTTTCCTTCTTTTGTTGACCAAATCCAATGGAGACCAGAGGGCAATGATGCCCATTAATATAGTCCCTACAAGTTAGCCTCAAAAACAGAAGATAGAGGACAAAAGGTTGAGAAGTGGATTTGGAAGGACAGGAAATACCCTGGGACATATTGAAGGGTCTGTCAAAGCCTCCTATTTAGCAAAGATATGAAGAGGACACAGTGTTGACCATAATTACTGAGCTGGATGGTTCTAGGTAACTTCAACAGCTATGCAGTTCATTTACTTACGTTTCTTGCTGGTTGACGTATGCTGCACGTGGGCAGTGGGCATGAGTAATATCAGGTCTCTATTGTCAGGTCTCTAATCAAGAATGGGGACAAAACGATCAGAATGAGGATGTAAAGATGAGAAAGACTATCTTGCTGGAGGTCATGGCCATAAAAGAACATACTCAGGTTTTGCACTTGTTTGCATCAAATTTCTTTGGACTATGATGCTCAGATCTGATTCTCACGGGCACCTTTCACTCCCTGGTTGTGTAAATCCTTTAAGAGAACTTCTTCTGATAGAGCAAGGGACTTTTTTTTCTGTAGTATCTTTATAAAAATTTAAATGTCTAATAAATGTGTTATTGATTAAGGGGTTTTAGTCTTGCATTATTTTTTAATAAAACAGTTTGGTGCATACTTGGTAGGGTAGAGTATTAGAAAAAAACACTCCTTCCATACTTATGATCAGAGACAAAATATCAAGAGCACCTATTCAGTGGATAATTGGATCATAGCTTAATTTCACTTGTGAAATAACATGTATTCTTATAAGCTCTCCTTATGACAATTTGGTAACGATGGTCAGCATTTGTTACAGGTAAAGAATGCAATTTTAGATTTTAAGTGATTCAGCTTTGAAACCGGAAATTTTCACTAGGAATTTTTTCAAGATTTCGGATTGGTTAAGACTGCCCTAAAATTGTTTCAGTTACTCAACACAGTTCCATTTTCTTGTTGATCAACTCTGCCATAAATTTTAACCTACCAAACAAATTCATACTAATAAATATTGCTTTTTACTTCAGTGAGTGTATGAGTGAGATTTTATGTAGTAAATAATTTCCCTTGCTAATTTTTTTTTTTTTTTTTTTTTTTTTTTTGCTAACTGTAGATCTTATGGATTTGTGTCCATGGAGAAGGTGTTGTTTAATAGACCCCCAAAGGATAAATGTGTATGACGAGTTGCCTGGTTGAGCCTTGGTGACCACAATTGCATCTTTCTCTTTTAAAATAAATTCTCTATTTTTTTTTTTTTTCATTTCTGTCTCAGGGCTGTCTGAGATTCCTGTGCAAGTGATTTACTGATGGAGGGTCTCAGGAAAAAAAAACTTTTAAGGGGATCGGGAAAATAGGATGGACCAGGCGAGAAGTTAGGCAAGCATGTTGTTCAACAAAAGTCTAGATTGATTCACAGGGAGCCTGAATCACATGATAGAGGTTGTCCTGCCCAGAGACAAGGGCGGGGGGGGGGGGGGGCTGGATTATTAGACCCCTGTTCCATTAGTCATTGGCTAAGGAGCAACTCCACGCATCTCCAGGTGAGTCCACTCCCATTCTCTAATGGTGGTCTTCCGGAGAAAGGTGGTGGTGTGAACTGTTAATAGCGAATGTCTCCAGACTCCCAGGGGGTACATACAGTCACTCAGTAAAAGGAATCTGAGTAGAGCACCAAGGAATTAGGTTACATATATTCTGGGAAGTGGATAAATTTCACTGTCTAATAGGAATGTGATCTTTGAGAAGGATAGGTAATTGGTAGGAACCAAAACATATGTGTCATTTAATAGGGCACTTGACATTTGGACTCCCAGATAACTCTCACAAAAGGAAAAACATCAGATTCCCATATTTAGTCACCTCCTAAAAGCTTTATGATCTATGTAAAATATAGCCAATACTCTGTCTTCACCATAAAATTGTACAACGACAGCACCAAGATGAATCGGGTATCCAGGGCTATGTCTATCTTTGACTGCCTAACCCACAAGCTCTACCATTACTCCATTCTACACAGTACCATGGGTGTATAATCACTGGAGAACCATTACGGGGCTTTAGATGTGGCACCCACATTCCTTTATTATCAGCCACCCGTAATGATTAAAGAACAATGGAGTTGGGGCACCTGGGTGGCTGAGTTGGTTGGGTGTTTGACTTCAGCTCAGGTCATGATCTCATGGTTTGTAAGTTTGAGCCTCACATTGGGCTCTGTGCTGACAGGTCAGAGCCTGGAGCCTGCTTCTGAGCCTCTGTCTCCCTCTTTCTCTGCCCCTCCCCCGCTCATGCTCTGTCTCACTCTCTCTCTCAAAAATAAGTAAAAACATTAAAAAAAAAAAAGAAGAATGGAGTCACCAAAGAGCAATATACATTGTCACAGTCTCTGAAAGAACACAGGTTCTGAAAATGGTGAGGGTTTTTAGTATCTCTTCTCACATTCCAAATGCAAGTGTACCTGTACATACAGTAGTAGACTGTAGTCTCAGTAGTAGACTGAGGATTCTTTAAGGATTGATGGCTTTTTGGCGAGTCCATGGGTTTTATCAATGTACTTGAAGACCTTCTAAATTTACCATTGCACTATTATCCCATTACCAAGCTCATAAAGGAAGGGCCATAGAGCTGAGGCTCCATTAGATTTTGGTTACTGGGTATAGGATGCCCTAGGGACCACCTGCAGAGAAAGAAGATCTCCTCAAGTGAGCATTGGTTACAAACTGTAGTGAAAACTGACCGCAAGGTTAATGTTGCCCCCCTTCCACCAAACAAATCACATTATGAAGCCATTTCTAAATCCCACTTATTGGCCCAAATCAACAGTCTAAAAGCTACCATAACTGGAATATTAGAACACGTTTCAGTTAGACCTTCACAAGCTTTTACTGTGACTACCCAGCTAAAACTTTATCCAGACTAAAGTACATGAGAAAAATGTTACCAGTTTCCAAGCACTGCCAAGACACCACAAACTCTTGCCTCTGGAACAACGTGCTAAGGGAATTAACCAAATGGTCTGAGATGCATCGTATTGGGCCAAGATACACTATTGGACCAAGGTGTCACTGAGAGCAAACCACAGCTTTTAGCATCGACCATGACATTCCTATGTCAAACAGTCCGCAAATAAAAGTCAGAGGCCTCACCAGTTGCTAACAGCACTAGACTCCACGAACCTTCAATAAATGGAACCAAGGAATAAGTAGGTTCCGACCACACACCCAACCCACAAATCTTTACTGTTGCAGTAGGTGAAAGAGATCTCTCTTCATCTTTGCCCAACAATTAACCTTTAGATGAAATGGATGCACTTAGCCTTGCAATGGTCTCTGGACCGCCTTCCCCTCAAACCAGGCACAGGTTAAAGTTTGGCAGGTAAGCCAAGACCTTTCACCAATTTCTTCTTGCCAAGTCCATGTCCAGAGAAACTCTGCTTCTCTTCCCCTGAAGAGAGTAAAAAAAATCTTAGAATCCTAGCTTTCCTCATGATAATGGCTTTCTTTCCAAGGACTTAAAGCTGGATTCACTGTTTCCACAAATTGTGATATCATAAATCTCAGATCAGAGGAAAAACATATCTGGTACATGGGATTTTCACTCTGTTCTTTCTTTGGCAGGGATAAGTTCTGTAATATCACTTGCTTGGCAAGCCTCTCAAATTATCTTCTCAGGGCTGTTATTAGCAGTTCTGCAAGAAGTTACTCTCTAGCAAATGAAACCTTCAGTAACTCAAATCCCCAGAACACCCTTGCCTAGAAGTGCCAGATATGTGTTGTGCACACTTGGGGGATAAAACAGTGACTCCACAATGGATCTTGTACACTCATGTGCAGACATAGGAAAGGTACACAAATGAGCATTCTTCACAGAGCAATCATGTTGTCATTTGGAGGTGAGCACCCAACGCAATGGGAAATGAGGTCCAGAAATGATTGCTTTCAGCTGGTAGGATCAAGATACTCTTTATAAGAGAAGATGTCCAATGTTTTTGGAGAAGATTTTTGGTTTAATGCTCCTCTCAGTGTTTCTCATGAACACCAAAAATCACTCCCTTAGGACGATTTTCATTCAAGAGTCAGCAATCCCAAAGACAGAAGAATGGAGAAGACCACCAACTAAGGACGTGGCCCTAGATATATCCACCATCCGCCCAAGCAGATAGGCTGGTCTGGCTGGAGTAGTTAGTTATGTGATCAATTAGTCCTTTTTATCTCTGAGGACAGAGCTTCCCTGTGATGACCCTGGGACCTGGTATCCGAAACGCCTTTCTTTGTTCACGGTCCTGGATAGCTGTTTCCTTGGCAGATGGCTTGATTTAAGCCATTATAAACAGTTTGTTAAATCCCGTAATATGCCCACTCCAGGAAACTGCAGGCCACAATTATTCCGCAAGCCTGTCCTTAATCAGCTTAACATTTGCAGACCAAGAAGCTCATTGACAAGCTCTGTTTCTCAAACAGAGACTGGGTCATTTGCCACAAAAAACACTTGACGTATTGTTAAAAATGTAGATTCCAGAGCCTCACCCCAGGAGGGTTCTCTAGGGTTGCACTTAAGAATCTGAACTTTGGGGCCCCTGGGTGGCTCAGTTGGTTGAACGTCCAACTCTGGCTCAGGTCATGATCTCACGGTTCGTGAGTTCAAGCCCCGCATCGGGCTCTGTGCTGACAGCTCAGAGCCTGGAGCCTGCTTTGAATTCTGTGTCTCCCTCTCTGTCTGCCCCTCCCCCACTCACGCTCTGTGTCTCTCTCTTTTTCAAAAATAAATAAAAAATTAAAAAAAAAGCATCTGAATTTTAACAGATCTCTTGTTAAGTTTTATTCACACCAAAAGTTTGAGAACCTCTACCCTACCTTATCAATATTACCAAGTGACGATGGAATCTCAGGCAAGTCAACTGATTAAGTTAAGTTTGATATTTATTTTGTCACAAGAGGTCATTCTGGCTTATCCACAGTATAGGATGGCTGCGAGGAAACACCCAAGGAATATCATGGATGCCACCGGAAGCTGTAGTAACTGAAAAAACCAACATCTATCCCTTGTGTTTGCCTGACTTCCCCTGAGCACTGATGCCCACACCAAAGTTTCTCTGCTGTAAACCAAACATACAGAATTGTTCACACAGACTTGTGGCTCACCCCAGATGCCACGTGTGACTTTTTCTTTCCTTTTTCTTTTTAGATAATGCTCTTACTTTGTTTCCTAACTTTCTGCTGATATGCACACACTAGGCTGTGACAGGTGTTTTGAGAGCTGTTCTGGAGGTTAAGAAACCTTTGGCACTTTGACCATGACTGAGGCTCATCGTTCCGCCATCAGCTTCCCAGAGAAGGTGAGAGCACTCGAAAAGCTATCTTACCTGGAAGACGAAGGGGATCACAGGTAGACGTTCATGGCCCTCTGAGGAGAATGAAA
The DNA here is from genome assembly GCF_018350215.1 of Panthera leo. Classification (NCBI taxonomy): domain Eukaryota; kingdom Metazoa; phylum Chordata; class Mammalia; order Carnivora; family Felidae; genus Panthera; species Panthera leo. Next base: position 17,652,621 of record NC_056687.1, on the reverse strand, counting down.
GCTTTGGACTCAGATTAACTGGGTTTGGGTGTTGGCTCTATCTTTGTGATGTTGGAAAAGTGGCGATCTTTCATCTCTAAAAAGAATCAATTTTCTCTTTTTTAAAAATGAGGATAGTTATACTTATCCTGTAGATTGTTCTAACGTTTAAATGAGGTGCTTAGAACAGCATGTGGCACATAGAAAAATGAGGCTTACCTGAAATGGTAAGAATTTTTATTTTTGCCCAGTCCCATAAAACATTTATTCACAGAGATTATATGAACCAGACTTCCATAAGTTCAGGAACATTATAATAGACTCACGAGGAAAACAAAACATAACAAAGTTTTGATATCAGCCAATATTAGCTTCTTTGTTTCAAAGTATAACTTAATAAATATCTAAATGTGGCTCATATCCTGATATCATAATCAGATATCCATAGTTTATGGATAAGTGGCTTATGAAGCGATTCCTGTCAAGTTATCCCTTCATGAAATAGTTTGTTGTTTATTTATTTACTTTTTTTGGCGACAATGCTACTTGCAAGTAGAATTTTAAAAAGCAAACAAAAATAATTTCTTCTCTATCCTCTCCCTGTTTTGACTCTCTGGTTATACAAATAAAGTGTTGTTAAGGTACGGAACATGGATATTTTATAGACAGAGGCATACTTTTATGATGTTGAATTTATCGACAACATAAAATCCTATAGGTGTGCATTTCCTCTCTCTCACTTGCTTCTCAGATTCTACAAAATAATAGGATTTCAGAGGCATATAGAATTCCCATATCACTTAGACTCCCACACAAGTAGCAAATGATGTTCCATTTCTGTCCAAAATGCTGACTACAGAGTAGAAATTGAAAGCATTTATCAACAAACATTTTAAACAATTGTTTTATTGTTTCTTCTCATGATAAGTACACTCCTTAGTCCCCATCTCCTATTTAACAATCCCCCCACCTACCTCCCCTCTGGTAACCATCAGTCTGTTCTCTATAGTTTAGAGTCCGTTTCTTGATTTGTCTCTCTTTTTTTTTCCCCCTTTGCTCATTTGTTTTGTTTCTTAAATTCCACATGGGAGTGAAATCATAGGTTATTTGTCTTTCACTGACTGACTTATTTCACTTCTCATAACACTCTCTAGCTCTATCCATGTTGTTGCAAATGGCAAGATTTCGTTCTTTTTTATGGCCGAGTAATATTCTTTATCTATCTATGTATCTATATCTATATCTATATCTATATCTATATCTATATCTATATCATCTATATCTATATCTATATCTATATCTATATCTATATCTATCTATCTTCTTTCCTCATTCATCTATCAGTGGACCCTTGGGCTGCTTCCATAGGTTGGCTATTGTAAATAATGCTGCAATAAACATCAGGGTGCACGTAATCCTTTGAGTTAGTGTTTCTCTGATTTTTGGGTAAATAGCCAGTAGTGGGATTACTGGATCATAGGGTAGTTCTATTTTTATTTTTTTGAGGAACCTCCACACTGTTTTCCAGAGTGGCTGCGCCAGTTTGCATTCTCGCCAACAGTGCAGGAAGCTTCCCTTTTCTCCACGGCCATGCCAACCCTTGTTGTTTCTTGTGTTGTTGATTTTAGCCATTCTGACAGGTGCGAGGGCAGCGGACATGCTTTTACCGCTGAGAAAAAGTTCCACGTTAACAAAGCAACGAGTTTCTGTTGAGTTTGCTTTAAATTTACAAATATTAAAGAACAGATGTTAAACTGTAGTCATAAAAAAGAGCCACAATTATGATGATACAGGTCACAGTTTTACATTTACTTCAAGATGCAAATAGATGAATGTGATAGCTATTCACTGTCATTTGTTAAGCACCTACTACCCAGTAGGCATTTCATATGCATTTAAACATCCAATTGTAACAATATCCTGAAGACATAAGTTTTCTTATTCTCATGATACATTTGGCTGAAGTGAAGATCAGAAAGGTTTCATCATTTGTCCATAGCCATATTTGTAATCAATACCTGAATTGCTGTTAGAATCTAGTTCTTTCTGATGCTAAACAAAGCTCTTTCTCCACCTCCCTGCTTCCCCCAGCCCAGTGAAATGGAGTCGAGCAGGCGCATGTTTTCAGAATGTGGTTTCTGGGAAGGTTCCTGCTCCAAATATTCTTTCACCAATGATTACGATGCTTGAAATTTCTCCGAAGGATATTTATTGCTGTGAGTCTTAAGGGATTTTAATTCATTTAGAACATGACACTAAAATCCAACGACCCGTAAGGTTAAAATAAAGTCTATTAGCCGACATCTTGACAATTATTGCCAAATGGCTGGCCAGAGCTTTTGTGAAGTGGACGAAAGAATCATGCTGAAGGGCCAAATGAGAGCAATAATGAGAACTTGTTACTTTTGCTACTTAGACATTATGCCTTTTGGGTTGTGGCTTCTGCCCTTGCCATGTGGCTTTTCAAACATGAGATTGAAGGGCTAAATATTTTGTTAAAGTGGAATGATTTGTAACATTCACATTGTGGAAGAGCAGTGGGATATTATTCCCTTTGATGGAAGGTCTTCAGTGTGGTGGGAAGTGGCCTTAGGAAACGTTCAGCGGTAAACAGAAGGCAGTGGCTTGTAAAAACCACACATGGGTTCGGGAAGCTACTCTATATCTCTAACTCATGCGCAAGCACATTAGTGTTCTGGTGGTTTACAGTAAAGGCTGGTATTCTTTTGAAAGGAATAGTCTTGTTTTTGTTGAAGGGGTTATGAATGTATATGAGTGTGTGTCTTTGTGTGTGCACGTCAGTGTGTGTTTGGAATCTGAATAAGATGGTTTTATTTACAGATTTTCTGGCTACACTGACAAAATAGGAGGGGAGGGGAAACATAACTTATTGGGATGATTCTAGTTGAAGTGATACATTTACTTCAAACACACAGCGATTTCAAAGCAAAGAGGCAATTGCTTTAATCCCCAATTCTTTCGTATGTAGATATTCATCCTACACAAACTCAATTCATTGTGTTTCAAGTGAATTATTAGCCCCCATGATGGATGGTGATGGAAACTTCCACGAGTAGCAAAACATTTTGAAAAACAATCAGACTTTCAACCTAAACCTCTTTAGAGGTGCTTGGGTGGCTCAGTAGATTGTGTGACTCCTGATTTAGGCTCAGGTCATGATCCCTGGGTCATGGGATTGAGCCCCATGATAGGGTCTGTGCTGACAGCGGGAGAGCCTGCTTGGGATTCCACCCCTCTCTGCTCCTCCCTGACGCATGCGTGTGTGTTCTCTCTTTCTCAAAATAAGTAAATACACTTCAAAAGATGAATAAATAAAACCAATCTTCTTTAATAATAGTGATCTTTGGTTTTAGATTTAAAGAATTCCCAGTTGACAGACCTTAATGAAAACATTCACAAACACGGCTATTTTGAAAATCTCTTGATTTGGTTAAAAAATCCTAACAATCTTTTTTATTTTCACTTATTTTTTTATCTGAGCATAATTGACATAAATGTTATATGAGTTTTAGGTGCATATTTGACATTTCTGTACATTTGACAATTCTGCGCGTTACTCATTACTCACCACGAAAAGTACGGACACCGTCTGTCTCCATACAGGATTGTTACAATCTTCTTGGCTCTATTCCCTATGCCGTACTTTTCATCTCTGTGACCTATTTATTTTATAACTGGAAGTTTGTATCTTAGTCTCCTTCACCTATTTTATCCATCCTCTCACTGGCTTCCCCTTTGACAACCACGAGTTTGTTTTCTGTGTTTAAGGGTCTATTTTTGTTTGTCTGTTTGATTGATTGGTTGTGTGTTCGTTTGTTTTGTTTTTCAGATTTTACGTATAAGTGAAATGATGTGGTCATTTGTCTTTTTTTGTCTGACTTATTTCACTCAGCATAATACCTTCTAGGTCTGTCCATGTTATCACAAATGGCAAGATCTCGTTCTTTTTATGGCCAAGTAATATTCCAATTTTGTATAAATACCACATCTTCTTTATCCATTCATCTATCAATGGACACTTGGGCTGCTTCCATAGTTTGGCTGCTGCAATAAACATAGGGGTGCATATATCTTTTTGGAATAGTGTTTTTGTTTTCCTTGGGTAAATACCCAGTAGTAAAATTAGTGGATCATATGGGGTATCTAATTTTGATTTTTTGAGGAAACTCCATACTGCTTTCCACAGTGGTTGAACCAATGTAAAGTCCTATCAACAGTGCACAAGCGTTCTCTTTTCTCCACATCCTCACCAACACTTGTTGTTTCTCGTCTTGTTGCTATGAGCCATTCTGGTAGGTATGACGTGATATTTCATTGTGGTTTTGATTTGCATTTCCCTGATGATTACTGATATTCAGCATCTTTTCATCTGCCTTTTGGCCATCTATATGTTTTCTTTGAAAAAAGGTCTGTTCAGGTCCTCTGCTCATTTAAAATTTTTTTTTAACATTTATTTATTTTTGAGAGAGAGAGACAGGGACAGAGTATGAATGGGGGGAGGGGCAGACAGAGAGGGAGACACAGAATCCGAAGCAAGCTCCAGGCTCTGAGCTGTCAGCACAGTGCCCGTCACGGGGCTCAAACTCATGAACTGTGAGATCGTGACTTGAACTGAAGTTGGACACTTAACCGACTGAGCCAACCAGAAGCCTTTCTGCCCATTTTTTAATTGGGTTGTTTGGGTTATTTTGGTGTTGGGTTGTAGGAATTCTTGATACATTTTAGATACCTACCCCTTCCTGGATATATGATTTGAAAATATCTTTACCCAGTCAGTAAATTGCCATTTTGTGTTGCTGATGGTTCCCCCCCACCCCCCGTGAAAATAGTAATGATTTTTACATCCAACACCAAAAGTATGATCCATGAAAAAAAAATTGATACGTTAGAATTCTTTAAAATTTAAGATTTCTGCCCTCTAAAGGACACTGTCAAGAGAATGAAAAGACAAACCACATACTGAGATAAAATACTTCAAAAGACATAAGTGATAAAGGACTATATCCAAAATACACAAAGTAGAACTTAATAATAAGAAAACAAACAACCTTCCCCCAAAATGGGCCAAAGACCTTAACAGATACCTCATCAAAGAAGATACATAGAAGGCAAATAAACACACGAAAGATGTTCCACATCATACATCATCATGGATACACAGATGAAAACAACAACTACATTACCACTACATATTTATTAGAATGGTCTGAACCCAGAATACTGACAACACTAAATGCTGGTGACGATGTAGAACAACAGGAAACTACATTCACTGCTGGTAGAAATGCAAAATGATACAGCCACTTTAAGAGGCGGTTTGGTGGCTTATCATAGTGTGTTTTTAGCTGGATTAAATATGCAAATACTGTCATAGGATTTTCATAACCTTAGTTATAGGCGCTAGAGTGTTACGCTTGATCGTGTGCATATGGAGGTGTCTATGTGACGAATTGTGTGCTCTATTCTCATTTATTAATGGAACCATTTATTGTGAAGCTAATAAAGCTTGGCTTTTAGATCTTCCCATGCATTGGCATCTTCCAAATCTCTTGACCTAATCTAATTTTGTATTCATGTGTGTGTTCTTATTTTTTGCGAAAATACCCCCACAATGATATAAGCAACAGACCTCCAAAACTTGGATCACTCTTTTTTTTATAAAGCTATTTATTTATTTTTTTAAGTTTATTTATTTTGATAGAGACAGAGAGAGTGAGTGGGGGGAGGGGCAGAGAGAGAGGGAGAGAGAGACTGACAGCACAGAGCCTGATGTGGGGCTTGAACTCATAAACCATGCATGAGATCATGATGTGAGCCGGAACCAAGAGTCAGATGCTTAGCCAACTGAGCCACCCAGGCGCCCCAGGATCACTCTTTGAGTTGAGCATATTAATATTTCTCACTATAAATAGTTTCTCACTGTCAATATTTCTCACTGAATAAAATTCTCACTATAGAAATTGTGATATTAACTCTAGGGTTGTGAGAGATTCAGCCGTAACACTGCAGTGGTGCCTCTCGACTCCCGTGGGCGGCACCTACTGACTCAGTAGGGAGGGAATGATGGCGGAGCTGGCCATGAGACAGCAGTTTATGAGACAGAAGGTGGTTGTGCCATGGATAAAACCTTAGATTCCTGCCAGATTCTTGTGTTTGATCTTAACAGATTCTTCTGATTGTCAAAGTGAATTTATATTACAGTGAATTAGAGTACAGAATTTGATGATACTGCATGAACTCAAGATTTTATTAACATAGAAAATGAGTTATATGTTTGACTGATTTCCTGCCTTATACTGTAACTCCCATGATGACAGGGACTTTTGCTTTTTCTCCGCTGTTCCTTTCATGTGAAACGCACTGTTAGTGATCAATGATTATTTGTGAGATACATGAGTGATCTTTTGTTTGTTTTTGAGAGAGAGAGAGAAAGCTCGCACTCTAGTGCTTGCAAGTGGGGGAGGGGCAGAGGGAGAAGGAGAGAGAGAGAGAGAGGAGAGAGAGAGAGAGAGAGAGAAATTTTAAGCAGTCTCCACATCCAGCACCCAAAGACTCAGGGCTCGATCTCACGACCAGCCATGAGATCATGGCTTGAGCAGAAATCAAGAGCTGGACACTTTACTGGTTGAGCCACCCAAGCACCCCCATGAGTGAGTGATCTTTGCGTTAGGTTTGCTAGAACAAATAAAATCACTTACCCAGGATACATTTTCCAGGCATGGTTGAGTGTAAGAAAGAATGGGTAAGAGTTCATTTCTTCCAAAGTTGATGGATGGTTACTTTTGCTGGGAAAAATCTGGATTAATTTGTTTCGATAATGGAATATTTCAACTTACTTAAATAATTTTTGAGCCTTTTCTACAATGATCAAGTTATTATATATTAACCAGCTTTGATTCAGAGAGCAAACAACCAAGCAAAGAAGTTTTGACATAAGGAAAAGAAATTTAGATAATAATTTGAATATAGATTAAATTAATCCAAAAATAGGAAAGATAAGAATATATAAAGCATGGGTCCAGCAAAATACTCATTTAGGCATCAATAAATTCTACTCTTGTAAAATTTAGATATCTAAGGCAAGGATACATGTGATATTGTTTGGCTTGAATAATACATGTTATTTATTAAAAAAATTATCGTTCATTTATTTTTGAGAGAGAGAGAGAGAGAGAGAGAGAGAGAGACAGAGCACGAAGAAGAGAGGAAGACACAGAATCTGCAACAGGCTCCAGGTTCTGAGCTGTCAGCACGTAGCCCGACGCGGGGCTTGAACTCACAGATTTCGAGATCATGACCTCAGCTGGAGTGGGTCGCTCAACTGACTGAGCCACCCGGGCACCCCCAATAATGAATGGTATTTTAACTAGAACACCTTTTTTAGCTGAAAAAGAAAATGAAATCTAGAGGAGTTCTAGTTGCTAATAAAGGAATGCCATCTGAAAATTGTAGGTAAAGTTTAGACAGGTTAGAATAATTTAGCTGCCTACCCCCATAAAATGATCATCTTGTCCTTGCAATACAAGTATTTGGCATAACTACAGGCTTCTGCCATATAATCAGAGGACGCTAAGCCTCTTAATGGCTCTATAAGCATTTGTCCTTGGATTTCAGGGAGTATTGAGCATGAAATAAAGATTTGTTATTAAACCACGTTGATTGGCACCTTTTCTGAACTGAGAATCCTGTGACTCTGAATCACGAATGAGCTTTTTAGAGATAACTATCAAGAACCTATGTCTTAATCTCTTCTGCTTTCTCAAGAAATCTCGTGCTGGGAATCTGTTGAAATACCACCGCTGTTTACCAATCTGCGGAAATATGTGCTCTCAATTTCTAAAACATATCTGCGGCAATTATTCATGAATCATCAGCGATTATATGTGTGTGCGCACGTGTGTGTGCATGCGTGTGTGCATGTGTGTGTGTTTCTTGATACCGGAGATGATGTCTCTTAGCTTTTTTGTTTGTGTGCCATACCTTAACAGAATATGGCTTAAAACAATATGTAAGTGACAACAATGCAGAAGAAATACTCGTGCCTGAATTCACCCTCATTACCACTTAGTTTCTGAGAGCAAACTATTTTCCAATGTTTTATCTAGCTGGCACACTTTATGGCTCATTTTTCTCTTTCTGCCTCACTGGTAAGAATTATTGAGAGAGATTCTTTGTGGTAATTATCACACAAACATCTCATTGTTGTTAAGTGTTATCTCATGCCTCACTTGGCAGACATATTTGAGAAGCAAATACCCAGAAACATGATCACTTGCAGGCATCAGGAGAAACTTCTATGAGATCGCATATGCAGGCTGGATTTTAAATCAATAGTGTCCCATGTGATTCACTTGGAAACATAGTCCCGAAACATGGCTTATGGGAAAGAACACTAATGTTACGTTAATATGAACTTTAGCGGTCCTGGATTCCACTTACGCATCTGGAAATTACTAGTTTTCTTTGATTCTGGGATAGTTACTTCGTTTTTCTTTTTTGTAAAAGTCTACAATAACAATACATTTTTTAGTGATGAAATAAGATGCTCTATTTAAGAGTATCTTTGTTACACACACACAAATCACATAAATAAAGATATATTGCATCATCAGTGATGTTATTATACGGTATTCCTGCTTGAAAGACATGCCATTGTGAGCATGGACATCAATATGTGAAATGTTAACAATTAAACGTCACTTTCCTTAGGCGAACTTTTTTATAAGCTTTTCAAAAAATTTTTAAAATGTTTTTATTATTTATTTTTGAGAAAGAGACACAGTACGAGTGGGAGGTGGGGGCAGAGAGAGAGAGAGATACAGAATCTGAAGCAGGCTCCAGGCTCTGAGCTGTCAGCACAGAGCCCGACACGGGGCTTGAACACATGAACCGTGAGATCATGACCTGAGCCAAAGTCGGACGCTTAACCGACTGAGCCACCCAGGTGCCCTTCTTTAGGGAAACTTTTTTAAAAAAAATTTATGAAGTTTTATAGTGCTCCATTTTATTTTATTTTATCTTATTTTATTTTATTTATTTATTTATTTATTTTTTCAATATATTAAATTTACTGTCAAATTGGTTTCCATACAACACCCAGTGCTCATCCTAAAATGTGCCCTCATCAATACCCATCACCCGCCCTCCCCTCCCTCCCACCCTGCATCAACCCTCAGTTTGTTCTCAGTTTTTAAGAGTCTCTTATGCTTTGGCTCTCTCCCACTCTAACCTCTATTTTTTTTTCCTTCCCCTCCCCCATGGGTTTCTGTTAAGTTTCTCAGTATCCACATAAGAGTGAAAACATATGGTATCTGTCTTTCTCTGTATGGCTTATTTCACTTAGCATCACACTCTCCAGTTCCATCCACGTTGCTACAAAGGGCCATATTTCATTCTTTCTCATTGCCACATAGTACTCCATTGTGTATATAAACCACAATTTCTTTATCCATTCATCAGTTGATGGACATTTAGGCTCTTTCCATAATTTGGCTATTGTTGAGAGTGCTGCTATAAACCTTGGGGTACAAGTGCCCCTATGCATCAGCACTCCTGTATCCCTTGGGTAAATTCCTAGCAGTGGTATTGCTGGGTCATAGGGTAGGTCTATTTTTAATTTTTTGAGGAACCTCCACACTGCTTTCCAGAGTGGCTGCACCAGTTTGCATTCCCACCAATGGTGCAAGAGGGTTCCCGTTTCTCCACATCCTCTCCAGCATCTATAGTCTCCTGATTTGTTCATTTTGGCCACTCTGACTGGCGTGAGGTGATATCTGAGTGTGGTTTTGATTTGTATTTCCCTGGTGAGGAGCGACGTTGAGCATCTTTTCATGTGCCTCTTGGCCACCCGGGTATCTTCTTTAGAGAAGTGTCTATTCATGTTTTCTGCCCATTTCTTCACTGGGTTATTTGTTTTTCGGGTGTGGAGTTTGGTGAGCTCTTTATAGATTTTGGATACTAACCCTTTGTCCGATATGTCATTTGCAAATATCTTTTCCCATTCTGTTGGTTGCCTTTTAGTTTTGTTGGTTGTTTCCTTTGCTGTGCAGAAGCTTTTTATCTTCATAAGGTCCCAGTAGTTCATTTTTGCTTTTAATGCCCTTGCTTTTGGGGATGTGTCAAGTAAGAAATTGCTACGACTGAGGTCAGAGAGGTCTTTTCCTGCTTTCTCCTCTAGGGTTTTGATGGTTTCCTGTCTCACATTCAGGTCCTTTATCCATTTTGAGTTTATTTTTGTGAATGGTGTGAGAAAGTGGTCTAGTTTCAATCTTCTGCATGTTGCTGTCCAGTTCTCCCAGCACCATTTGTTAAAGAGACTGTCTTTTTTCCATTGGATGTTCTTTCCTGCTTTGTCAAAGATTAGTTGGCCATACGTTTGTGGGTCTAGTTCTGGGGTTTCTATTCTATTCCATTGGTCTATGTGTCTGTTTTTGTGCCAATACCATGCTGTCTTGATGATGACAGCTTTGTAGTAGAGGCTAAAGTCTGGGATTGTGATGCCTCCTGCTTTGGTCTTCTTCAAAATTACTTTGGCTATTCGGGGCCTTTTGTGGTTCCATATGAATTTTAGGATTGCTTGTTCTAGTTTTGAGAAGAATGCTGGTACAATTTTGATTGGGATTGCATTGAATGTGTAGATAGCTTTGGGTAGTATTGACATTTTGACAATATTTATTCTTCTAATCCATGAGCACGGAATGTTTTTCCATTTCTTTATATCTTCTTCAATTTCCTTCATAAGCTCTCTATAGTTTTCAGCATACAGATCTTTTACATCTTTGGTTAGATTTATTCCTAGGTATTTTATGCTTCTTGGTGCAATTGTGAATGGGATCAGTTTCTTTATTTGTCTTTCTGTTGCTTCATTATTAGTGTATAAGAATGCAACTGATTTCTGTACATTGATTTTGTATCCTGCAAGTTTGCTGAATTCATGTATCAGTTTTAGCAGACTTCTGGTGGAGTCTATTGGATTTTCCAGGTATGATATCATGTCATCTGCAAAAAGTGAAAGCTTAACTTCATCTTTGCCAATTTTGATGCCTTTGATTTCCTTTTGTTGTCTGATTGCTGATGCTGGAACTTCCAACACTATGTTAAACAACAGCGGTGAGAGTGGACATCCCTGTCGTGTTCCTGATCGCAGGGAAAAAGCTCTCAGTTTTTCCCCATTGAGGATGATGTTAGCTGTGGGCTTTTCATAAATGGCTTTTATGATGTTTAAGTATGTTCCTTCTATCCCGACTGTCTCGAGGGTTTTTATTATAAGAAACGATGTTGGATTTTATCAAAGGCCTTTTCTGCATCGATTGACAGGATCATATGGTTCTTATCTTTTCTTTTATTAATGTGATGTATCACATTGATTGATTTGCGAATGTTGAACCAGCCCTGCATCCCAGGAATGAATCCCACTTGATCATGGTGAATAATTCTTTTTATATGCTGTTGAATTCGATTTGCTAGTATCTTATTGAGAATTTTGGCATCCATATTCATCAGGGATATTGGCCTGTAGTTCTCTTTTTTTACTGGGTCTATGTCTGGTTTAGGAATCAAAGTAATACTGGCTTCATAAAATGAGTCTGGAAGTTTTCCTTCCCTTTCTATTTTTTGGAATAGCTTGAGAAAGATAGGTATTATCTCTGCTTTAAACATCTGGTAGAACTCCCCTGGGAAGCCATCTGGTCCTGGACTCTTATTTGTTGGGAGATTTTTGATGACTGATTCAATTTCTTCGCTGGTTATGGGTCTGTTCAAGCTTTCTATTTCCTCCTGATTGAGTTTTGGAAGCGTGTGGGTATTTAGGAATTTGTCCATTTCTTCCAGGTTGTCCAGTTTGTTGGCATATAGTTTTTCATAGTATTCCCTGATAATTGCTTGTATCTCTGAGGGATTGGTTGTAATAATTCCATTTTCATTCATGATTTTATCTATTTGGGTCATCTCCCTTTTCTTTTTGAGAAGCCTTGCTAGAGGTTTATCAATTTTGTTTATTTTTTCAAAAAACCAACTCTTGGTTTCGTTGATCTGCTCTACAGTTTTTTTAGATTCTATATTGTTTATTTCTGCTCTGATCTTTATTATTTCTCTTCTTCTGCTGGATTTAGGCTGTCTTTGCTGTTCTGCTTCTATTTCCTTTAGGTGTGCTGTTAGATTTTGTATTTGGGATTTTTCTTGTTTCTTGAGATAGGCCTGGATTGCAATGTATTTCCCTCTCAGGACTGCCTTCGCTGCATCCCAAAGCATTTGGATTGTTGTATTTTCATTTTCGTTTGTTTCCATATATTTTTTAATTTCTTCTCTAATTGCCTGGTTGACCCATTCATTCTTTAGTAGGGTGTTCTTTAACCTCCATGCTTTTGGAGGTTTTCCAGACTTTTTCCTTTGGTTGATTTCAAGCTTCATAGCATTGTGGTCTGAAAGTATGCATGGTATAATTTCAATTCTTGTAAACTTATGAAGGGCTGTTTTGTGACCCAGTATGTGATCTATCTTGGAGAATGTTCCATGTGCACTCGAAAAGAAAGTATATTCCATTGCTTTGGGATGCAGAGTTCTAAATATATCTGTCAAGTCCATCTGATCCAATGTATCATTCAGGGCCCTTGTTTCTTTATTGACCGTGTGTCTAGATGATCTATCCATTTCTGTAAGTGGAGTGTTAAAGTCCCCTGCAATTACCACATTCTTATCAATAAGGTTGCTTATGTTTGTGAATAATTGTTTTATATATTTGGGGCCTCCTGTATTTGGCACATAGACATTTATAATTGTTAGCTCTTCCTGATGGATAGACCCTGTGATTATTATTATATAATGCCCATCTTCATCTCTTGTTACAGCCTTTAATTTAAAGTCTAGTTTGTCTGATATAAGTATGGCTACTCCAGCTTTCTTTTGACTTTCAGTGGCATGATAAATAGTTCTCCATCCCCTCACTCTCAATCTAAAGGTGTCCTCAGGTCTAAAATGGGTCTCTTGTAGACAGGAAATAGATGGGTCTTGTTTTTTTATCCATTCTGATACCTTATGTCTTTTGGTTGGCGCATTTAGTCCATTTACATTCAGTGTTATTATAGAAAGATATGGGTTTAGAGTCATTGTGATGTCCATAGGTTTCATGCTTGTAGCGATGTCTCTGGTACTTTGTCTCACAGGATCCCCCTTAGGATCTCTTATAGGACTGGTTTAGTGGTGACAAATTCCTTCAGTTTTTGTTTGTTTGGGAAGACCTTTATCTCTCCTTCTATTCTAAATGACAGACTTGCTGGATAAAGGATTCTTGGATGCATATTTTTTCTGTTCATCACATTGAAGATCTGCCATTCCTTTCTGGCCTGCCAAGTTTCAGTAGAGAGATCAGTCACGAGTCTTATAGGTCTCCCTTTATATGTTAGAGCACGTTTATCTCTAGCTGCTTGCAGAATTTTCTCTTTTTCCTTGTATTTTGCCAGTTTCACTATGATATGTCGTGCAGAAGATCCATTCAAGTTACGTCTGAAGGGAGTTCTCTGTGCCTCTTGGATTTCAATGCCTTTTTCCTTCCCCAGATCTGGGAAGTTCTCAGCTATTATTTCTTCAAGTACACCTTCAGCACCTTTCCCTCTCTCTTCCTCCTCTGGAATACCAATTATGGGTAGATTATTTCTCTTTAGTGCCTCACTTAGTTCTCTAATTTTCCCCTCATACTCCTGGATTTTTTTATCTCTTTTTCTCAGCTTCTTTTTTTTCCACAATTTTATCTTCTAGTTCACCTATTCTCTCCTCTGCCTCTTCAATCCGAGCCATAGTTGTCTCCATTTTATTTTGCGACTTGTTGTTAGCATTTCTTAGCTCCTCCTGGCTGTTCCTTAGTCCCTTGATCTCTGTAGCAAGAGATTCTCTGCTGTCCTGTATACTGTTTTCAAGCCCAGCGATTAATTTTATGACTATTATTCTAAATTCATTTTCTGTTATATTGTTTAAATCATTTTTGATCAGTTCGTTAGCTGTTGTTATTTCCTGGACGTTTTTCAAGGGGAATTCTTCCGTTTGGTCATTTTGGATAGTCCCTGGAGTCGTTTGGGACTGCAGGGCACTTCCCCTATGCTGTCTTGAATAACTCGAGTTGGTGGGCGGGCCGCAGTCAGACCTGATGTCTGCCCGCAGCCCACTGCTGGGGCCACAGTCAGACTGGTATGTGCCTTCTCTTCCCTTCTCCTAGGGGCGGGATTCACTGTGGGGTGGCGTGGCCCGTCTGGGCTACTTGCACACTGCCAGGCTTGTGGTGCTGGGGATCTGGCGTTATTAGCTGGGGTGGATCGGCAAGGGGCACGGGTGCGGGAGGGGCAGGCTCAGCTCGCTTTTCCTTCGGAGATCCGCTTCGGGAGGGGCCCTGTGGCTCCGGGAGGGAGTCAGACCCGTCGGAGGGATGGATCCACAGAAGCACAGCGTGGGGTGCTTGCGCGGAGCGAGCAAGTTCCCTGGCAGGAACTGGTTCCCTTTGGGCTTTTGGCTGGGGGACGGGCGAGGGAGATGGCGCTGGCGAGTGCCTTTGTTCCCCGCCAAGCTGCGTTCTGTCGTCCGGGGCTCAACAACTCTCCCTCCCGTTGTCCTCCAGCCCTCCCGTTCTCCGAGCAGAGCTGTTAGCTTATAACCTTCCAGATGTCAAGTCCTGCTTGCTGTCGGAACACACTCCATCCGGCCCCTCCGCTTTTGCCAGCCAGACTCGGGGGCTCCGCTTGGCGGGCGGGCCGCCCCTCCACCCGGCTCCCTCCCGCCAGTCCGTGGCGCGCGCACCGCCTCGCCGCCCTTCCTACCCTCTTCCGTGGGCCTCTCGTCTGCGCTTGGCTCCGGAGACTCCGTTCTGCTTGTCTTCCGGCGGTTTTCTGGGTTATTTAGGCAGGTGTGGGTGGAATCTAAGTGATCCGCAGGACGCGGTGAGCCCAGCGTCCTCCTACGCCGCCATCTTCCATAGTGCTCCATTTTAAACGCTGCTTCTGATCAAGAATAGTGTGTGTCTTCTTTTATTAGCTTTTGTATAGTGGATCCTCAGGGAGAATTTTAGAACCTACCATCAACGCAAGGGAAAAAGTACAGGTGGAGAATCGCCAGAACTGTCTAACTTCGACTAGTCTGCAAACAGAGTGGCCGTGGATCTAAAGCCTCATAAACAGGACGATAGTCTGTCACACTGTATTATTCTTTCTCAGAAAGAGCTGTGAATGATTGTAACTAAACATGAGAGTGGGGAAAATGGTTGGCGAGAACTGTCGTTGTTCAAATTTTTAAAGGTCAAAAGCCAAGAATTGATATGAGAGATTTTAAGGACAAAGTATAGGAAATAGCCTCTTAAGTCAGAGCTTTGCAATACTATTTTCATTGTGGGTAATGTGAGGAAATAAGGAGAGGGAACATTAAATATGAGGTCCACTCACTGCTTGGATAATATTTCCTGTTTGTGTTATTACATTTCAACCGTAAAGTAATTTGGCATTTGGATTTCACATCTTAGCTATTTGTTTCTTTCATTTTGTAGAAACAAAAATTTTCATTACTGATATATATATATATATATATATATATATATATATTCCCCCCCCACACACACAGAGTATTTTGCAAATGCAGTGGGGGATCAAGACAAATAATGAAATATTTGTATCAAAAGTCTTAATTTCCCAGTGACCCAAATTCCTGAAAAAAAAAAAAAAAAAAAAAAAAGGTAGCGAAAACCAAACCTAGCTCTGAAATCTTGGGAAATATTCCCAACGTCTCTATACCTTAGTATTTTCATGTGTAAAATAGGAATATTAATAGTGTCCACTTTGGGTCTTGTTAGGATTCCCAAGGGGTACATTTATTATTTTTTTAATGTTTATTTATTTTTGAGAGAGAGAGAGAGAGAGACAGAGCAGAAGCAGGGGAGGGGCAGAGAGAGAGGGGGAGACACAGAATCCAAAGCAGGCTCCAGGCTCTGAGCTGTCAGCACAGAGCCCGACGCGGGGCTCGAACTCACGGACCGTGAGATCATGACCTGAGCTGAAGGTGGATGCTCAACCGACTGAGCCACCCAGGTGACCCAAAGAGGTACATTTATTAATTAAACTTGAGAAGCTCTGCTCTATGACCCCGTATTTCCCTTCTTATTAAACAGGGCTATCCAATTATGACCTACATTCACCATACGTATAACACCATCACTGTCGGTGGTCCACCAGCTTCCTATCACCCTTGCCTCCTCAGGGCACGCCATGTAGCTACATACTGCCAGCTGCCAGCATCGGTCCCTGAGGGCTTTCTCCTGGTGCTCGATCTCCTTTTCTGCCCACTGAAGATCAGGAATGCAGCTCTCAGACAATGAATTTTTGGAAGTACTCCAGCTCTCACGACTCATCTGTGATAACTGCAAAGCTTGTGTTCTGCACTGAATCCCAGAGTTTTCCCAGCGGAGGTAAGCTCTAGTCCCAACAGTTGTTACCTTCTGTTTTCCGCCTTCTCTGTCTTACTCCCCAGTTTGCCAACCAAGGCCCTTTTCCCTCCAAAAGTAAATTCCTCGCATACACATTCTTATCTCAGGCTTTGCTTCGAAGGAACCTGAACCAAACACCTACACTTTACCTCTTCCCCACACGGTGTAGAAGATTCATGCAGCTTTGTTCAGCGAATCTATTTAACCCAGCAGGAAAGGGTACCAACGAATGGTGCTGTTTATACCCTGCTGGAGGTGTTTGTGTTCATTTGCATTGCTCTAATTCCTATGGGTGGGCTTTGCCAGCCGCAAAATACAAAAACCCATAGGAAGGAGATGCCCCTGGTTGCCGAATAAGATTCCCAAGGGTAATAATTTAACAAATTTGAGTCAATGATCGCATTGCAAATATACGAGAACTGAGGATACAAAAATGTTTGGCTTTACAAATCAGTGGTAAAAAGGCAGATTGTTTAATATGTGGTGTTGAGCAACATACTCCTTGTATGGAAGAAAATAAAATTTTAGATTGATTAAAGAAATAAATATGAAAAGCAAAAATTTTAAAAAGTTATTACAAGGAAAAGTAGGAATTTATCTTTTTTTTGCCTGTTTGTTTTTTAGGAATTTATCTTTTTGACCTAGAGGTCAGAAAGGATTTCTTAAACAAAACATCAATGGGAAAATTATCTGATGCTATAAAACAATCTGATGCTATAAAAATTATGGATTTCTTTTCCAAAAAGGATAGCACACAGTTAAAGACAAGTTGCCAGAATGGAAGAAAATATTTGCAATATCTGAAACTTAAACTAAAAACCAAAAAATCATGAGTAAAACTCACGAAAATCAATGGCATATAAAGATAGCAATATAAAATGGGAAACATCTGTGAATAGTAAAGTTGAAGAAGAAACACAAAAATCTCGCGATCATATAGTAAGATACACAAAACATTTTGTATCTGAGAAACGCACATTAAAATAATAATGGAATATAAACTTACGTATCAAAGACTGTATTTGTATATTACAAATCCGGCTAATGTCAAATGTTGATATGGTTATGAAGTCTGTCCTGGACGGACTAGTGTAAGTTAGGAAGATGAATGACACCAAAATCAAAATGTTGGTGGCTAAAATAAAGGTTTATTTATGGCTCATGGTACTTGCATATTACAGTGTCAAAAGTAGTCCTCTGCTCACTGTTCTCAGAAACCCGGGCTCATATAGCACAACCAATTAAACATTGTTGGTCAGGTCGGTGGGAAAAGGAGATCCCTCTGGGCAGAGAGTGTGGGTGGGAATTGAGTTGGGATGTGGGGGTGAGCCTTTGGATTGGCAAAAACATTTTATATGACACTTCTGCCCATAATTCATTGGCCAGAAGTAACCATATGTCCCCAGTCACAGGAAGTCAAAGGAAATTTCATGCATTTCTGGTAGAGGTGAAGACCGCTGTATTCATTTCATAGAGCAACATGACAATACCTAGTCAAGTTGAGCTATGGCTTCATTCTCTTCCCAACGTTAGTGACTCTTTAATGTTTTTCCCTTTCAGACAAAGGGCAAACATCTTTTAATTGCTTTCAGCCTCTGATGCTGTAGGCTCTTGGTTTTGTGTCCTTGAATACCCTTTATTGCATTAGACTCTCTTAGAAATGGCAAAGATATCTTTGCATTGGAACTACCAATACCAAGGAAATGAGATATTTGAAATTTTTCAGACCTTTCTTAAAGAGTGGGGGCACCTGGTTGTCTGACTTGGTTGAGTGTCCAACTCTTGATTTCAGCTCAGGTCATGATCCCAGGGTCGTGGAATCGAGCTCCTCGCTGAGTGTGGAGCCTGCTGAAGATTCTCTCTCTCTCTTTCTCTCTCTCTCTCTTCCTCTACCCCTTAACCTGCTCAGATGAGCATGTGCTGTGTCTCTCTCTCTCAAAAGAAAGAAAGAAAGAAAGAAAGAAAGAAAGAAAGAAAGAAACTTATTTCTTTTGCAGTTAATTTTTTTAAGATGTCAGAATTTTTTATTGGAGACAATGAAGCATATCTTTCATATAGATGTTTCCTAATAATACATGACAGATAGTGATATTAAGCTCCCTACGCTTGGTTTAAGAATTGGGCCTTCCTGCTCACCTGGGGCCACCGTCACCATGAATCCAGAGATTCTAGGCGTGCCTAGCTTCTCTGCATCCTTGTTGCTATTTTGGTGTTTAATAGGTTTTTCTCCTTTCTCCTCATTTGCATGATTCTCATCCGCTCTGCGGTCCATTTGAATCTTATCCCAGTGTGCCTCTTGAAAAATGGTTTGCTTAAACTGCTTGTGGCAAAGAACAAAGCATAAGAGGGAAGTCATTTCTAGAGTGAAAGTTCTCCATTCACATTTCTGAGCAACATTTGCTCAAGGTCCTAAGGATATAATCGGAGCAAAAAAAATCTGCTTGTGGCTGCTGGAACGCAGATGCTCAGTGAGCCCTCAAAAATACACTTCTGTGGAGTCTGTTTCCTCTCGCTAGGAATTATTCCCTTTGGAATGTCAGATTGTCCCCTAAAATGACAATTAACCATGAAAAATTAAACTTTGGGGAAGGCATGGAAATTCGAGTAAACAAGCCCTTGACTTCTTCCTTAGTTTCTGTACTTAGAAGAAGAAGAATTTATCTTCTTTAATATCTAAAATGTCTCAACTGTAAAATTCCCTATTTCTCTTTTGACATTCTAATTTGACTGTAAGTCTATCAAAGCTAGAGACATTAGTGTTTGTTTTATACTGTATCCCTTGTACCTAGAAGATAATATATGCTTGGGGTGCCTGGGTGGCTCAGTCGGTTAAGCATCTGACTCTTGATTTCGGTTCAGATCATGATCTCACGGTTCGTGGGATCAAGCCCCATGTTGGGCTCGGCATTGATAGCAGGAAACCTGCTTGGGATTCCCTCTCTCTCTGCCCTTTCCCTGCTCACTCTCTCTTTCTCTCTCTCTCTCAAATAAACACTTTTTATAAGCTTATTGAATAAATAAGTAAATGATTGCTCTAGTTTCAAAGAGAAGATAAGAATGCATCAGAGCTCTGTGTATTCAAAACATAAATAAGTAACAGGCATGGAGACACTTGAACTTGGGAGACTAGAAACAATAGCGAAAGATGAATCAAAGAGTTCTTACCTCCAAGGACCTATTGGTCAGTTTTAAGGGTTGAATTTTGTCTCCCTTAAATTTATATGCTGAAGTCTTAACCTTGGTTATTTTACAGTGTGACTTGACTGGAAAATAAGCTCATTGCAGATGTAATTATTTTAGATGAAGTTATATTCGAGTAGGGTGGGTCTCCCAAACGATATGACTGATGGCTTAATAAGAAGGGGAAATATGGTCACAGTGAGGAACACAGGGAGAACACCAGGAGAAGATTGGAGATAAGTGGCCACAGGTCAAGGAAGGCCAAAGGTTTCTGGAAAACCACCAGAAACTAAGGGAAAGGCATGGAATGTATTCTTCTTAGCTCTCAGAAGAAACCAATGGTCCTGGCATCTTGATTTTGAGTTTCTAGCCTCCAGAACAGTGAGGCAATAAATTTCTGGTAAGTCACCTAGTTTGTGGTATTTGTTATGGCAGCCCTATAAAACCAATACAGTTAGTAAGAGCAATCTTATTTTTTCTTAGTGTTTATTTTTGAGAAAGAGAGACAGAGCATGAGCAGGAGAGGGGCAGAGAGAGAGGGAGACACAGACTCTGAAGCAGGCTCCAGGCTCTGAGCTGTCAGCACGGAGCCTGATGCGGAGCTTGAACCCACAAACTGTGAGAACATGACCTAAGCCAAAGTCAGATGCTTAACCAGCTGAGCCACCCAGGCGCCCCAGGAATCTTATTTTAAAAGTTGATGGAGGTGCTTGAGCTAATGTCAGTAGCTCAGACAACCTCTCTTCTTTATACTCAGATTCAACTAATTCAGGGAAAAGACTGTCTTTTGACATATGTGATTAGAAAAATCTGAGTGGTGGCTGGAACATTTATTACTTAAATAAATGTGTGTGTGTGTGTGTGTGTGTGTGTGTGTGTGTGTTTAGGGGAAGTTTCTGGAAGGGAATGTGTTCCTAAGAAAGCTGGGTGAGTTCATGAAATGTTTCCATTTTGAAGTTACCAGTTGTCAGAGCCAAATAACTCCTACTCAAAGGTTCTACATGATTAAGTTATGGGTAAGAAGATACATTTTTCTAGTCCCTTATCCATTTCCCTAATTTTAAAGCAAGAATCTTAGTAAATTTAATGAAGAGCCAGACACATTCATACCTAACTTAAAACTCGGGGTCCAAGAACCTTAAAAATGGGGAACAATTTAGCTGCTGAAACGTGTCTAAAAGACACAGGCTATCCCATCTGTTGGGAATATGTATTCTCTTATCTTCATACTTTTTTAAGGGCAGGCAATCATAAGACAGGATGGGAAACTGACTAGTAAGGAAACTTATGGGTGACTTACTCCAGTAGGAATGCCATCCCAACACACAAGCTTAGGAAAAAGGGCAAAAATATTTTTACATTGGCTTCCATGGTGAATTTCTGGAACAAAATTTATTACCTCTGATATCAATGGGTCTTTCATGCCATATCTATAAGATGTATATAGAACAATAAAGCCCATGCCAAATCTGAAGTGGTCAAGGAGGGAATTTTTCCATAACTCCTTGAAAAAAAACCCCATTGATACAGTCTTTCTTCTCTTCATCAAGGATTGGAAAGAAGCAGCGAGCCATAGGTAGGCATTGGAAGTTAGGTGAAGAGTGAAGGTACTTACATGACTTTTTTTTTTTTCTTTTTTTTGGTACTGTTGCTATCCCACATCCTACTCTGACTCTTTTTAAACTTCATACTGACCATTCAGAGCAAGGGGACATTTTAAGGGACATGTTAACCTGTTATGAAGACAGCTGCCCTAGCATTTGGGGCTTGTGTGGGAAGGAATGTCTCAGCCACAGCAATTCCTGTTGGCCTTCATACTAACACAGCATCTAAAGAGATTCGTCCCTCTACTCTTCAAAGAATAATAAAACACATATTTTAAAAACAGCATACTCATTCATGAGTACTTTGGGATAACCCTTCACTTAACTAGTTAGGGCATGTATTTGCAGCCAATCTATTTTCATATCCTTTTTTATTGAAACATATTAGACTATAACCTTAATTTTGTAAAGGTGTACTGGCAGAACAATTCTTAAGTTTTGAGCAACATCTATGAAAACAACAAAGGTAGAAAAAAACACGTACACGTAGAATCAAGAGTAAACAACGTCAAAACGGAAACCATAGGAATTCAGAATCACTGGTTTTAGCCGTTGACCAGAGATGAAAGACTGCGTCCAAATGTAGGGATTCATTTATTCTCCTTTTACAAAAACATGTGAACTTTATTTTGCTCTGTTAAGTTGTATAACTTGGAATTCTTTTCTGTTTTTTCCCCTCAGAAGATAAAAAACACAGAGATAAAATATCAGCTGTTCTAAAGAGCAACTGAAAATGAGTTAATAACCATACATTTACACAGACAACTTTATTTTTGTCATCTTGTTTGTCTAAATGAAAAAAAACAGAGGTATCCAAGCTGAATTTTTCCTTTGCCGTTATTAGTCATCCAAATATTTGCGTTCTCTTTGAGTTAGGGTTTTAGTCTAAGTAGCTTTCAATATGCTAAAATAAGTAACACACTATTAAGTGCTGGTAGAGTTTTTTAATTAAACAAATTGAATGGATTATGCAGCGGTATCTGTTAATTAACAGTTATTCAAATATATGTTAATTAAAATGTTTTTTAATGGTATTACATTTGCTAAAATATTGAAATAGATAACAATGTTGCCCCAAATTAAAATTGCATTTCTATTTCCTTTGATTAAAAAAGTAAGAGCCTTAAAGATTTCTTAAAATACAACAAAACAAAATAGACTTAATTACTGCAAAGCATATGTGTCTACATATATGGCAACATTGAATGCTTTTCTGTATAATTTTCACCAAAGGCCACTACGATAAAGTCAGAGATGTGTTTTTCCAGAAAATATTTGGCTTTAAACAAAGCAGAAGCTTTAAATTGGGGGCAGCCGGGTGGCTCAGCCGGTTAAGCCTCCGACTCTAGCTTTCGGCTCACGTCACGATCTTACAATTCGTGAGATCGAGCCCAGGGTCAGGCTCCTCCGTGATCACAGCATGGAACCTGCTTGGGAGTCTCTCCTTCCCTCTCTCTCTGTCCCTCCCCCACTCTCTCCATCGCATGTGTGTGCATGTGCATTCTCTCTCTCTCCCAAAATAAATAAACTTAAAAAAAAAAAAACTGTAAATAAAACTTCACCCTAATGTATTAATTGATGCAGAGTATGGTAAAATACACAACGTCGAAACTGCATTTTGAAAAGATGATCAGTCAATACACTACGGTGGTGGTGGGGCCATACCCTGGCTAGCAGGGTGGGCCTCCACACCTTGCGAAGAGTTCCGCTCAGCACCATCCTCCACACACGTCTCCATCCCTGTGCTTCCTTTTGCTGAAGATGGATTCAGCATCATTATCTGCCTCGGCACTAAAAGGCCCAATCTCGCCGCCTCCCTTCTTCTCTGAGATGTTGCTCGTCCCATTTT
This sequence comes from Panthera leo, assembly GCF_018350215.1. Classification (NCBI taxonomy): domain Eukaryota; kingdom Metazoa; phylum Chordata; class Mammalia; order Carnivora; family Felidae; genus Panthera; species Panthera leo. Next base: position 17,629,535 of record NC_056687.1, on the reverse strand, counting down.
CCTGCGTCTGCTCTGCACCCCCACCCTCCCGGCGCACATCGTTATTCCGAGCCCGCCTCCTACTCCCTACTTCCGCCCCTCCCACGCAGCATTATTTTCATCCTCGCCATCCTTTTGATGACACAGCCAAATCCCTGGTAGCCTTGATCTTTTTCCTGGCAGTTTTCTTTATCTTCTTGCTCTGAAACCTGGCCTCACTGGCGCGCAGCTTCTCTCGGGGTGCCCAGTGGCCGCTGTGTCGTGCCCACAAACTTGGTCTCCCGCGCCTAGGCAGGAGAAGGCAAGCTCTTTGCTGCTTCTGCTTCTTTGAAGCTTTGACACGATTCTTCCTTCCTCTTCTCTAAATTCTCCCAGTTTTAACTCTCAAGCCTTCAGATTATAACATTGTTTACGGTACCTTGGGCAAGTGTCTGCTGATCCCGAGGCAAACCCCTTAATTCCTTGAAAATACCAGCCCTCGTAGATGCCACTGTCTCCAAAACACCCCTTTCCTAATTTTTGTGCTTGAAAACATCTGCGTGGACCTTTCCCTCCACGGGCCTCTCTGGTTTTAACTTCCTTTCCAGTGGTTTTGCCCTCCACCTCCTTCGGGCACTCACCCATGTGGGCATGATTTTGTTTTGTTTTGTTTTTTAATGTATGTTCATTTTGGGGGGGGGGGGAGGGAGAGAGAGAGAAAGAGAATCCCAAGCAGGCTACACACTGTCAGCGCAGAGCCCCACATGGGGCTTGAACTGGTGAACTATGAAATCATGATCTGAGCTGAAATTGAAAGTCAGACAGGGAGTTTCACCAACTGAGCCACCCAGATGCCCCAGTGATTTTGTTATTAACAGCAACTGCAAACCTTCCATACTATCAATTTCAAGTACCACGTTCTGACCTTCACCTCCCACCTTTCTAGCCCCATCTCTTTTAGTAGTCTGATTCCAATAATCACAAGCCCTTTTTCTTGTCCCGTGCCCCTTAATGTTATAACCACCGTATGTTCTGGTTTGCATAGGAGAGGTCTGGGTTAAACGTGTTAGTCATCTCAGCGTTAAGAATCAATAGTGCCCTGGTTTAGATAATAAATTATATGGCTACTCCACCTAACGTCCTCACCTTTCTTTTTACTCCACCTCCATTCTACAGTCAACTAAAAGCTTTTCTTGGCATATGCTTTTCAGCTGCTTTATCCTTCCTTCCCATAATCGATCCTTTGGCAAAATCCCAACCCTGGCGAAATCCAGCCCTCCAAATACTTCACATCTGCACCTGCACCTCAGCGTGGCTGGAATAGGACACCCAACAGCGCCGGCTGTTCTCACATGAGCTTTACCGTCCTTAACTTCAAGTTGTCGGGTAATCGTCTCTATCCACCGGCCCATTTACTTTTCCACTCTCCCAGATGATCATTTCACATCTTGTCTTTCCTTCGACTTCCAGAATTTCTTCACGTATTTTTCCCACCGAACTGACGAGCTTCTATTTCACTGAGAAAAGTGAAGCAATCAGAGAAGAACTCCAGCAAACTCTCCATCCATGCTCTGGACCCCACCCCATGTCACCTAGTGGACTCCTCTTTCTGCCGTATCTCAGGCACAGTCCACTTGCAAATACCATTAGCTCACCTTCAAAATAACCTTCTCCTACCTTCACTGCTTCTATTCTGATCCAAGATGTTGACATTTCTCAACTGAACAACTATATTAGCTGAATCACTGCTTTTTTTTTTTTTTTTTTTTTTTTTTTCTTTGCACTAACCCACATCTAGCCTATTTGCAGCACAGGTATTAAGTGATATTGTTAAGATATAAGCTACATCATATAATTTCTCTTTTCAAATCCTCCCGATGGCTTCATGCTTCATTTTAAATAAAAGCCAAAGTTCAAAAATGACTTACAAAAGCTTGTAAATGCCTACCTCCCTCGCCTCAGCCCTACCTCACTAACCTTTCTGGTCTTATCGTCCACTCTCCAATTCTTGTCTATTACCCCTCAACCGTACTGGCTTTCTTGCTACTCCTCAGTCACTCCAGGAATCTTGTTTCCCTAGGGACTTTTCACTGGAAGTTTCCTGTTCCTCAGATACCTTCTCCCTCCCACCCCCAATGCCATAGGACTTAAGTCACAAAGACACCTTCTCTGTGATGCCACTGTAGTCCCCTCTTCTTAAAATGGAAGTCCCATCCAAAGCCCGACTCTCCTTATCCTTAGTCTCTGCCTTGCTTTTTTTCCGTAGAACCTACGCGCTTTCTACTTTCACAATTACTTCCTTTTTTTTAGGGGATTAATATATGGTTATATACATACTTAAAAACGTTTTTTTAACACTTATTTATTTTTGAGAGACAGAGAGACACAGAATGAACAGGGGAGGGGCAGAGAGACAGAGGGAGACACAGAATCTGAAGCAGGCTCCAGGCTCTGAGCCGTCAGCACAGAGCCTGACGCGGGGCTCGAACTCACGAACCGCAACACTGTGACCTGAGCCGAAGTCAGTTGCTTAATCGACTGAGCCCAGGTGCCCCTATATGGTTATATGTTTTATGTGTATTTATACAACTGACCCTTGAGCAACACAGGCTTGCATGGTGCAGGTACACTTAACACATATTTCTCTTTTATTGTTGTCAGTAAATATACCAATAGTGCTGTAAATGTATTTTCTTTTTCTTATGATTTTTAAAAAAAAATTTTTTTTAACATTTATTTATTTTTGAGACAGAGAGAGACAGAGCATGAACAGGGGAGGGGTAGAGAGAGAGGGAGACACAGAATCTGAAACAGGCTCCAGGCTCTGAGCTGTCAGCACAGAGCCCGACGCGGGGCTCGAACTCACGGACCGTGAGATCATGACCTGAGCCGAAGTCGGACGCTTAACCAACCAAGCCACCCAGGCGCCCGTCTTATGATTTTTCTTAATAACATTTTTTATCTAGCTTACCTTATAAGAATACAGTATAGGGAAGCCTGAGTGGCTCAGTCGGTTGAGTGTCTGACTCTTGCTTTTGGCACAGGTCACGATCTTGTGGTTTGTGAGTTCAAGCCCCGAGTCGGGCTGTGTACTTACAGCACGGAGCCTACTTGCCATTCTCTCTCCTTCTCTCTTTGTACCCCCCTGCTTACACTGTCTCTCTCTTTCTCAAAATAAATAAATAAACTTTAAAAATAAAAAAGAATATGGTATATGACACATGTACATATTATGAGTTAATTGACTGTCTATTTTACTGGTAAGGCTTCTAGCCAACAGTAGGCTATCAGTAGCTGAGATCTGAGGAGGGTCAAACGTTATATGTGATTTTTTACTGTGTTGGCAATCAGTGTCCCTAACCCCTGTATTGTTCAAGGGTCAACTGTATTTTTTTTTTTTCTGGAATTCACTGATGCTTTTCTATTAATTAAGGACACAAAGAACATTAGTTTTATAAACAGAAAATGTGATTGCTTGGTAGTAAGGAATATGGCCAGAATATTCCCTTTCTTACTTATTCACTGTAAAACCCTAGACATCTTGTGCGACTTCCCCAACGCTCCAGATCTCTATCAGTTTCAAGGAAAAAAGTCTAAAATTGTGCTTAATTTTTCTTTACTATTTGGAGATGAAGTACAAATGTGTGTGTAATACTTATCATAAAACCTGGTAGAAATTAGTTCAGTCATAAGTCTTTTTCATTATTTAAAAAATTTTTTTAATGTTTATTTATTTTTGACGGAGAGGGAGACAGAGCATGAGCGGGGAAGAAGGAGACACAGAATCTGAAACAGGCTCCAGGCTCTGAGCTCTCAGCACAGAGCCTGACATGGGGCTCGAACTCACAGACCGCGAGATCATGACCTGAGCCGAAGTCAGACACTCAACCGACTGAGCCACCCAGGCGCCCCTTTTTCATTATTTTTTAAATCATTATTATAGGAATCATTTTACAAGGACTGATATTATAGTGATTTTTTATTGGAAGTTTCCTGTCCCTCAGATGCCTCTCGATCAGGTGAGTGACACATTCAGCCTATATTTTGTCACACCCCTGTACCATTTCTGTGAAGTTATTTGAATATGACTATAGTGGATAAATAGAAAATCAAAGCTTACAAAATTTAAAATTTTGCTCTTATGATAGGCTATGTTGAAAAGCAAAATTTCAGTTGGTTTGATGTTCGCAGAAAGTACTGGGAAAACGCGTGCATTCCTTCCATTAATTAATTAAAATGTGTTTCAACTATAAATAATTCACTAACAAACTCAGAGAAGGTACTTATTGGACCACTTCGGGGATTTTGTAAACCCAATTCCAAAAGAATGGTAAAAACCTGGTTCTCTTTGACAGTTCTACATAAATGGCTCACTTCCCAGAAAATGATACTGTCACAACATCAAGCCCTAACAAGTGTCTGCTTAATAGTTTTATTTCTAGCAATTGCTAATTAGGTTAAGATCTGAACTTTTTTGAAGTAAGACTCCTACATTGGTTCAAGAATGTTAGTAGGTCACTAATTTGTCTCGCAGAGAAAGACGAATAATCATTTTAAAATAATAAAGAGAATAATAACGTCTTGATTCTCTATTGTACAAATGTAGAGTCAAAAATAAGATTTCTTCCCCTAAATTACAGGATAAAACTTCTTTGTGCATTGGTGTGTCAGATTACAAATGTTATCTATGTACTTTTACACATGTAAATAAACACCTATTTTAAATGTACCCTTCAAAATGTTTGTTAGGGTTTGGAAAATGGAAAGCACACACGCACACAAGAGATTGGTGAGGACCACATTTAAAAGAAAACATTCTTGCTGATGAAAAGCATTTTAAAGAGGAAGCCATTGGCCTTATCTCCGAAAAGATCTATTCCACTGCAACTAATTACTCCTCAATATAGCTTGGAATTAGAAACAGCTCCCTACTCCCACCATCTAAATACCAGTTCGCTGTAAATCCACCCTCCCTCCAGAACTGAGAGTTGCAAGGAATAATTCAAACCAGAAATACTCAAGTAGGGAGAACGCATACCAATCTGGCCTTCTTTGTGAATTGCTTAAAACAACAGATTCTTGGCAGAAAACCCCACCAAAGTTGCTCTTCACAGCAAGGATCAGTATCAGCCAATATTTCTTAATTTCTCCAGGGTACCCAAAGGGTGGAAACATTGTGAAGATAGGTCAACACCCTCCTTATAGGTTTCAAATTGCTGGCTGTTAATATTTTGTGAATTGCCTGCTTTTAATTATCCACATCCATATTGGCTAGTTAGCAGGTGAAATTGCCTAACCCCTCAAGGAACACATGTGGGCTCAAATCAGCAATGTTTTCATTCATAACCTCTCCTTAGAGGAAACTTATATCTTATCGAGTGAACCCTCCCAGCTGCCCCCATGTTACAAACAGAATTAGTTGGTATCATTCCTTGTAAGCAGTTGAAGGTCTGCAGAAGTGAAACCATGCACGCACGGTACCATGATAACTTGCCACAGACAAGTTGGAGGCAAAGCCAGACTACTGCACGAAGGTAGCCTGCTCAGAATTCTCTTCCCCAAATGGTATGGACTTTGTTATCCTTGGGACCTCGATCAGGACCAGGCTGAAAGGCATTTGGAGACACAGTCTCACAACAAACATCCACTGGGCAATGAAGCAGGTGACCATGACTCCTAAGCATGGAGACAGCGCAGGAGCAAATCATACAGGGAAACAAAGAAACCTTAAAAAGAAACAATTCTGAAATTGAGGCCCTCGGTCATTTGGCTTCCCCCTTACCCTCACGTGGAAACTGGCATAGAAAGAGACAGCCTCAAAAGCCACAGGTGATGACAACTCAAAACAGCCGAGTTGTGCTGCCAGGTCCATGTAATATTCCCATCCCCCTCCCATTACTACTGTGTTTGAAATGCAAAACTCTGCGCTAATTACAAATTCATTTGAGATAAGGTTACGTCCTCCTTTCAAACTACACCTAATCTTGGGCAAGTTTAACCAGACTATATATAGCTTTATATGCTTATTTCCTTATATATATGTATGCTTTTATATGCTTATTTCCATATATATGTGTATATATACATATATATACACATACATACATATATACACATATATATGTATATAAACACATATATATACATGTGTATATATATATACACATATATATTATATTTAGCTATATATGCTTTTAATCAGGTTGCTTTCTTCCTATCATCTACTTGAAATTTTCAGACATAGTAAGGGAAGTTTTAATGAAGGTAAGGGAGAGACAAGTTCATTTCTATCAATGCAAACTTGGATATGGACAATTCTGGCTGCCTGTCCGGGGGAAAAAAATGTAGAATGATGGGTTTGGGACCCTGAGTAGCTGAATACAGAAATACAAAGTAGTAGGGATGGGCATTAAGTAAGGATGGGCTAGCCATTGGCTGACACATGCATTCTTTCCTAACTTATATCTTGGTGTTTATGTTATGAGAAAATGTGCCAAGTGAGTCCGTTTATTCATGAAATAGAATTTAATAAATGTTCAGGGCATTTTAGATTTGTCTAGATTTTCCAGTGCCTAGTTTGAAATCTCACATCATTTATGTTGTTTCCTAGACTAGTTAAAATTACCCCCCACTCCACACTCACTTGATACAATGAATGATATAGGAAACAGATTGTCATTCTTTGCTTCTGAAACTCAGATAAATGTATCCTCTGGAGGGCATGTTAATCCACCAAGGGTGAAAAAAACAAAAACAAAAACAAACAAAACCCCCCAAAATGAAACCCACCCAAACCCAGAAAACCAAAAAACTGGACTCTGCCAACCACACTATATAAGCTCTCTTTATTATGCCTGAATTTTTTTTTTATTGGTAAGATATATAAAACATTATTTTTACATTAAGAGAGACATAGGTATATTCTACATGGGCTGAAAAATTCACATGGCTTCAGATACTTCCAAGAAATGTTCTGCTTCCTGTGAATCACTACCATTTACCTGTCTAGACTTCTAGGGTGTAAGCTTCTTCTCTGTTTTAAATGTGCGTCTGTGGAAAAGTGTTTGTTTTGTTTTGTTTTGAGAGAGAAAGCATGAGCGAGTGGGGCAGGGGCAGAGAGAGAGGGAGAGAGAAAATCCCAAGCAGGCGCCATACTCAATGGTAGCCTGACCCCGCCATGGGATCATGACCTGAGCTGAAGTCAAGAGTAGGACGCTTACCCGACTGGGCCACTCAGGCGCCCCTGTGGGAAAGTTGTTAAAAGTTTTTAATGAATGGCGTTGCTTCGGGATTAGTTCTGCCACTAACTAGTTGTATGAACCTAATATCTCTTCATTCCTCTAAATCTGTTTCTTCATCTGGAATGTTAAAGGGATCGAAATAATACTCCCCCCTCTCCCTTGTGGGGACACAATTGTAATATATGACAACTTTACATCACCAGTTTTGACTGGAAGGGTTGCAGCTCTCAGCCACATTTCATGACCCATGTTTGACAAGAACTTTGCTAACAGATGTGGGGAGGGACAGCTCATGGAATTCCTTGAGGTAATGTTATGTTATACCAAAAATATCTACTAAGGTTTTACAGAAATGCCAGACATTTTAGTAGAGACTTTGGAATTCTGGCAGAAATGTTTTACACAGGAGCTGTCATTTCTAATGTGCAGACTTTATTATGATTTCATCATGGAACATTGTATCCTTTCAACTGTGTTTTATAAGAGACAAACTTGAGAGAGAGAAATTCTTCTATAAAATAAAGGACCCTCATTACCAAGTGTGGAAATGTCCCTGATTTTCAATAGAAGAATATTTTTCTGAAGTTTAAATATATAAATGTATATTTACATTTATAAATACTTTTAAGTTTGAGATGGGTAATTTATAACAGGTAATTTATTTCACCACAGTGGGCTCTTTAAACAATGTGGATGTTCGGGGCACCGACTCCCCTCTACTCTTTCTAGTTAAAAATCTGCATATAACTTTTGACTCCTAAAAAGGTTGACTACTAACAGCCTACTGTTGACTGGAGGCCTTATTGATAACATAAATAATCGATGGACCTATTTTGTATATTATATGTATTATGTACTATATTCTTACAATAAGGTAAGCTAGAGAGAAAAAAGTTATTAAGAAAAGTCATAAGGAAGAAAAATACATTTACGATACTGTACTGTATTTATTGAAAAAAATCTAAGTGGACCTGCTCAGTTCAAACCTGAATTGTTCAACTACATTTCACCTCATTTAAATTAAATTCACCTGGGGCACCTGGGTGGCTCAGTCGGTTGAGCGACCGACTTCAGCTCAGGTCACGATCTCGAAGTTCGTGAGTTCGAGCCCCACAACGGGCTCTGTGCTGACAACTCAGAGCCTGGAGCCTGCTTCAGATTCTGTGTCTCCCTCTCTCTCTCTCCCCCACCCCGCCCCCTTCATGCTCTGTCTCTCTCTTTCCTCAAAAATAAACAAACATTAAAAAAAGTTAACTTCACCTGATTTAACTATTTCACTAAGGCAGGATAATCATAGCATGATGTACCATCACCATAACATTGCTTTTTTGTTTCGGTAAATATTTTGATTAGCTAGATTTTTGAAAACAGATCTTTCGAGTTTGTTTTGCAGAGACCCTAGTATTACCCTGAGGTGACACGAAGACTTGATGGCAAAATAGAAATAGTAGCGATCAATATAGGAGTTCATCTAGACACTTCGTGACCTGTCAACTAATAAGCTAGAATGTTAATGATGTCACGCTCAAAGATTCCCGTCGATCAACAATGGGCCAATTAGCAGTGCACAGAGACACCCGGTTCCAGGGCCAGATATGAACTTACAAATGGCGTGTGGAAGCAAAACTGACATCTCGCTCTCCCCTCACAATGCGTTTTGGAACAGCATGCTCACCAGGTTCTAGTCAGGGAAGGTGAACAAACAAACAACTTTACATCTGAGATAAAAATAAAACAAAGCAAGACAAAGCAAGTGAATATGAAAGGGTTATGCTTGGTCTCCCGGGTGGCTCAGGCCTTAAGCATCTGACTTTGGCTCAGGTCAGGATCTCACAGTTGTTGAGCTCAAGCTCTACATTGGGTGGGCTTCACTTCTCTCTCTCTCTCTTAAAAAAAAAAAAAAAAAGGTTGTGCCATTCATATCTAGTTCCTCTCAAATAAATAAAACCTTGGCAATTATACTTCAAGTAAAAAAAAAAATGTAAAAAAAAACGACTATAAAAAAATCCTGATGTACTGGCTAATTTTATGTCAGTTTAATTGGACCACCACGGAGGGCCCTATCTTTCGGTTAAACAGTATTTCTGGATGTGTCTATGAGGGTATCTGTCTGTTGAAAGCCTGAATAGAAGAAAAGGATGAGTAAGAAACAATCCTCTCTTTATCTGACTGTCTTTGAGCTGAGACATAGTTTTTCTCCTGCCGTTCGACTTCATCTTAGTCTAGAACTTACAGTATTGGTTCTTTTGTCTCTCAGGCCTTCAGACTTGGATTAGAACTATATCATTTGCTACCCTGCGATTTCTCAGCCTTCATAGTCACATGAGCCAATTTCATATAGTAAATGTCTGTCTATCATCTATCTCTATCTATCTATCTATCTATCTATCTATCTATCTATCATCTATCATTTATTTATCTATCATTTATTTATCTATCATCTGTCTATCTATCTATCTATCTATCATCTATCATTTATTTATCTATCAGCTATCTATCTATCTATCTATCTATCTATCATCTATCTATCTATCTCTGTCTCTATATAAAATCTCTTGTTCTTTCTGTTTTCTGGAGAACCCAGACTCATATGCTTAGACTTCCACCTGTAATTTCTGACTTCCTAACAGAAACAACTATATCCCTGTCTTTTGCGATGGTGATGTCTAACGATATATCTCTTGTGAGTAAGGTAATCATGTGAGAATATTGTTATTTTCTCACTATGAAAAGAGTAATTGTAAACTTAATAATTTTGTTAATCTACTATTAGTGCCCCTTACCCCCAGTGCCTTTAAATACCCATTGCAGATTTTTGTTTGTTTGTTGTTTAATGGTGAGAGAGTCTTTCAGAAATCCAGGTTCACTGGCAAAAATTCTTTACCACCCTTTCTAAAATCTTTTATATCTGACTAATTCTTTGCCAGTTATATTGCCAAATTTGAAGGGGAAGGTGACAGAAAATATGGAAATCAAAACAGACAAAAAGAACAGACTATACAACTTCAGCTATGGAGGTTATCAGACATAAAATTAAAAAAAATAGCCAATACAGCAAAAAAATAGATGAAAAGAAGGAGGGTATCACTAGGACATTGAATTTATTACACGCGTGGAGATGTGAAAGAACTACAGCCTTGTGGGCTGCTGAGCAGGAAAGAAATGGCTCAGTTGCCGTAGAAGATGATATTGTAGTTCCTCACAACATTAAACATTAAGTTATCATATGATCCAGCAATTCCACTTCTGGGAATATACCCCCAAAACTTGCAATCAGGGCCTCGGAAAATATATCTTCGAGTGTTGTACACTCAAGTTTACAACAACATTATTTGCAGTAACCCAATGGTGGAAGCAATCCAAGTGTTCCTTGGTGGATGAATGGCTAAATACAACATGATGTAGTCATACCACGAAATATTAGTCATCCTTCAAAAACAAGAGAATTCTAGCACGTGCCACAATATGGATGAACGTTGACGACATTATGCTAAGCGACATGATAAGCCAGTTACAAAATGTCAAATACTGTATGAGTCCACCTGACTGGGGGCATTCAGGTTCATAGAGACAGGAGTAGAATGGTGAGCACCAGAAACTGTGTGGAGAGGGAATGAAGAGTTACTGTTCTGTGAGTGTGGAGTCTCAGGGAGACAATGACAGAAAGTTCTGGAAGTGGATGGTGGTGATGTGTGTGCAACGAGGTGAATGTAGTAATGTCACCGAAGTGTCTGCTGAAAAATGACCAATTTTATGTTATGTATATTTTCCCACAATAGCAAAAAGGACCTTAACAACAGTTACACACAAAAATAATAATAATAGAATGTATTACTAACAGGCTTATTAAAGATGAGGAGTGAAAAAAAATAGAGATATTTGATTTATCCAGAAAAAAGCAAGAAAAGAGAACACAAGAAACAAAGAATTGATGGACACATTGGAAAGCAAATGGTACGATGGAAAAAACCAACCTAAATTCACGTACACTGTTAATTATAAAGACAATTAAAAAACAAAATGGCCATCTCTTGCTCACATGGGATGCATCTTTAATATAAGGGCACAGAATAGTTGAAAGATGAGAAGTGCAAAGAGTAACCAACAGAAACTGTAAAACTCTACCAACACAAGTCAAATACTTAAAGAAATGGTGATTCACAGAGATGCTCAGTAAAAAAAAAATTTACAAGGTCTAATTTTGTATACCACTAATATTATCTTTTAAAAACTTATGGGACAGCCAGATGAGTTCTCATAATTTGAGATTTCTATATACCCCATTTAGTAACTGACAGATGAAGCAGACAAAAATTCAGTGTTAGAAATTTATATAATGAAACAACTTGACGTAATTAAACAATTCAATATAGTATATAAGTACATAATATATATACTATGAATATATGTAATTCTCTTTCTCTCTTTCTACATACACACACATGCACATGCCTGCGCACACACACACACACACACACACACACACACACACACACCAGTGCACTCAAGGACTGCAAAATGCAGTTCTTTTCAAGTGTACATGGAACATTTTCCAAAATAGGTCACCACATGCTGGGCCACAAAGCAAGTCCTAATATATTCCAAAGGAGTTGAAAATGAAGTCATAGAGAATATGTCCTGACACAAATATAATTAAACTGGGAAAAACATTAACAAAAATAGAAAGATAACTAGTAAAATCCCCAAACTTTGAAGATGAAGCAATGCGTTTTGAAATCGCCCGTGTGCCAAAGAAGAAATCACATAGAAATGAGAAAATATTTTGAACTAAAATTTAATGACAATATTACATAAAAATGTTGTAGGATGTTGCTATAGCTGTACTGTGAGGAAAACTCAGTAGATATACATCCAGAAGAAAAGAAGAAAATCTGAAAAATTAGCAATCTATATTTCCATGTGAAGAAACAAAAAAAAAAAACAGAGCTAAATGAAGTAGCAGAAAGGACACAATAAAAGGTTAAAGCAGAAATCAATGAAACAGAAAACAAGTACGCCATAGAGAAAATAAACAAAGATAAATTTTGGTTGTTTGAAAGTTGAAAACTATTAAAATTGTAACCTGACAATCCTATTCTTGATTAAAAGAAAAGAGAGATGGTGTAGCTTTTTAAAGGAATAAAAAATATATATATATCTATCTGATAGATATGGGCAATATCTACCAATTAAGATTATAACTAAAATGATTAAAATTAAATAAGCCAATGTCTTAAAAAACCACAATTTATTGAAATTGACACAAGATGGCAGATTAAATGCAAATTATTGCGTATGTTTAAAAAATCGAATTCACAATTTAAACTTTCCACTAAGAAAACTCTGAGTCAAAAAGATCTCACTTTGAATCCTTCCAAAAATTTAGGGAAGTAATTTCATTATTGTTATAAAAAGCTTTTTTGGGAATAGAAGCAGAAGGAAAATATTCCCCCAATTTTTTAATGGCAAGCATAAGTTGATGCTAAAACAAAGCATGGACACTTTAAGAATGGAAATTCGCAAACAGATTTATTTCAAGAACATAGACACAAAAATATGAAAAAATAACTATTAGTGAAATTAATCCAGTAATGCATAAAGCAGTGTTTCTTCTAATAATGTAAAGGCAGTGTAACATTTGTAAGTCAATCATTGTAACTTACTGCATTAATAAAATAAAGGAGAAAAAATAGGATCATCTGATCAGATGCAGAACAATATTGATAAAGTCAATATCCATTTCTTTCTTTCTTTCTTTTTTTCTTGTATTTCTTTCTTTCTTTTCTTTTTCTTTTCTTTCTTTTCTTTTTTTTTTTTTTTTTTTTGGCTCTGTGGGCAAACTGGTAATAAAGGAAAATTTCATTACACTGATAAGGGACATTGTATATAGTTGGTTATTCCAACCTAACAGATCATCTCAAAACTCAATGACTAACAAAAATACGTATTTTTTGCTCTTGATTCTGTTAGTTGGCTGATTCTGGATAGGTTTGAAGTTGACAAAGAGTGAATGAAATATTCAAGTGAATTCTTTAAAATAGCATCAAACATACCTGGGAGTAAATCTAATGAAAGACGTGCAAAACTTCTACATGGAAAATTGCAAAGCAAACATTACTGAGGACGAAAAGAAAACGAACAAATAATGCAATAAATGCACTTGACCGATCAGAAGACTCATCATTTAAAGATACAAACTATATCTTCCCAAAATAGTAGATGCAACGTAATACCAATCAAAATTCCAGCAGGGTCGTGTGTGTGTGGATTGAAAATTGATTCTGAAATGCATGTGGAAATTCGAAGACCCAAGAATGGCAAAGACGAATGCACAGGAGGAGGTACGTTACCATGTTTTATTATAAAGTTACTATAAAAGTGTGCGATATTGACACAATCAGACAAACAATTCAGTGGGACCCCAGAAAGAATCCAGAATGATATACCACACCATTTATAACAATGATGCATCATAGTATTTACAATAACCACACCATTTATAACAAAAGTGCCACTGAAATGTAGGAAAGAAAGATTGATATTTTCAGCAGATGATGCTGGATAAGTTGGGTACCTCTATGGGAAAATAGATGAACCTTCAACTTTTCCGTAGATGATGCCAAATCAATTTGATATGCAAGTGGAAGAAAAATTGAATTAAACTTTTTCTCACATCTCTCACCATATGTAAAAACGAATTCCAGGTGGACTGAAGATTCCAGTTGAAGATCTACAAGTGAAAGGTAAATGAATAAAGCTTCTGTCCAAAATCGGAGACTGTTCATGGCTACGACATGCGTGAGAGTGGCTTTATAAATTTGATTGTGAGACGTCACTTGTGACAGAATATATTCTATATTATAGAATCTCATCTCTATAGAGACTGTCTCTCCAAAATAAATAAAAGTGATCAATGGTGCTGGAAATCACAACAATGGTGACCTTGGTGGGCTAATTGCTGTGAATTTGTGCAGTACTGTCTTCTGAATGTGTACAGTCTTTTAAAGCACTGGCTATATTTATAAAACTATTTATGTTAATATCAAAAAGTATCACATGCCTGGGGTGCCTGGGTGGATCAGTCGGTTGAGTGTCGGACTTCAGCTCAGGTCATGATCTCATGGTTTGTGAGTTTGAGCCCCGTGTCGGGGGTCTGTGCTGACAGCTCTGAGTCTGGAGCCTGCTTGGGATTCTGTGTCTCCCTCTCTCTCTGCCCCTCCCCCGCTTGCATTCTCTCTCTCTGTCTCTCTCTCTCTCTCTCAGAAATAAATTAACATTAAAAAAAAAGTATCACATGCCTACGAATAAATTAAAGATGGAAAAGCTTCCGTAGAGATAGTTACAATATAAAAATTATTGAGAAAAATGGAAAAAGAATGAATGAATAAATGGATGAGGTGACATTTTCATGAGCTGGAAGGCTCATGATTGTAGATATGGCAAATGTAGCCTCAAAGAATGAATGCAAAGCAATCACAATCAAGAGATGCTTTGTTACATTACATTATAAAATGTATGTATGTTCTACCTCAACAGAAAATTAGCACAAAAAAGCAAATAAGACATAAAATGAATTGTAATTACCTCCAAAAAAAAAAAAAGAAAGGAAAAAAGAAATAAATATGCTGTAGCTGCAGGGCACTCTTTCTTGTTTAGAAGATGAGGATGTATGAGTATCTACATACCATGCTAACACATTCCATTCCTCGTGCCAAATTTCTCACCTTCTCGAATTGCATGAGCACAAATGTTTTGGACCTTCATACCTATGACACTCTGGGAAATGGCCTTTCCATCCCTCGGTAATATTTTATAAGTGAACTTGGTGTGGAAAGGATCACTGGCCTGAAACATGTGTTTAATGTTTATTCATTTTTGACAGAGAGCGAGACAGAGCATGAGCAGGGGAGGGGCAGAGAGAGAGGGAGACCCAGAATCCGAAGCAGGCTCCAGGCCCTGAGCCATCAGCACAGAGCCCGATGCGAGGCTCGAACACACAGACCGCGAGATCATGACCTGAACCGAAGTCGGACGCTCAACCGACTGAGCCACCCAGGTGCCCCTGAAATATATGTTTGATAGTAGAACTGTTTGCAGCCTTGTCAGTGATCGTGATGGAGCACAGAGAGGTGCATGTGTGTAAGTATTGTGAGGCCATCACCGTGTACTTCACTATAACATGAGATGCAGCAGGAAAGAAAGTTGGACTGAAAAGGCCCTATGATTCTGCTCCCTCCTTTACAGTCAAAATCCGTGATTGAGCATAGCACGCAGCAACTCCATGTGGAAGGAATTTATGGATGTGAAGTTACTGAAAGAAAATGAAGTATGTTCTATTTATATAATAACTTAATAATTTTATCATAATTCCGCACCATATTTCATGGAATTATTGAACAGATGATTTGCGAATCTTTAGAGATAAATTAATTCAGCTGCAACTTGACACAGATTTCACCTGGCCTGTGGTTTTCTAAATGCTCTTTCAACACCCCAGAAATGAAAAGTTCATTATTTTATGATGTAATTTATTAAATTCTTTACAGACATCTATTATATTATTAGAAGACACTTAGGCTAATGTAAAATCCGTTTTCCTGTAGTTTATATTGGTTTCTATTCTTCCCTGTGGTGCCATGTAGAGTGACAGTTTAGTTTCAGGCAAAGTCACACATAGTTTTAATATATATATATATTTTTAATTTGAGAGAGGGAGAGAGCGTGAGTGGCGAAGAAGGGCAGAGAGAAAGAGAAAGAGAATCTTAAGCAAGCTCCACGCTCAGCGCGGAGCCCTACGCAGGACTTGATCGCACAACCCTGGGATGATGACCTGAGCTGAAATCAAGCCAGATGCTCAACTGATGGAGCCACCCACACGCCCCTCTACTTTAAAATTTTTTACAATATTATTCGGTCTTCGAAACGAAATAAAATCGAACTAACCAACATATTATAGTTAATAAACAGTTTTTAAACATGAAGTTTGATTTTTCATGGACGAGTTGCCAATTGATTTCCAGTCTAGGCTTTTGTTTTTTTAAAGTTTATTTATTTACGAGAGAGAGAGAGAGAGAGAGAGAGAGAGAGAGAGAGAGAGAGAGAGAATTCCAACCAAACTCCACTGTCAGCACAGAGCCCGAAGTGGGGTTTGATCTCACAACCATGAGGTCGCTACCTGAGCCTGTATCCAGAGTCGGATGCTTACCCGATGGAGTCACCCAGGTGACCCCACTCTAGACCTTCTTTATGCGTGTCTTCTTTATCCAAAAGTACAACATCATCAACTCCGTCATGGAAGCCGGACATCCTCGAATCCTCTCTTCCTCAAACCCTCCACATCTAACCCATCAGCACATTCTATAGGCTTTACCTACATCAGTTGCCTGACTCCACTTTTGATACCTACAGTCCATTCTCCGCACAGAGCTAGAGATCTTGCTAAAATTATAAAATGATGATATTTTATAGTAGGCACACTTCTAAGCTAGCCCACAATAATCCCCATCTCCTGATATTCATGCCACTGTGCAATTCCCTCCTCCTAAGAGCTGAGTGGACACATTGGCGTCTAATGGATAGAACATGACAAAAGTAATGGCATATTACTTCTGACCTTAGGTTACAGAAGACTGTGACTTCTATCTTGTTTGCTCTTTCTCTCCCTCTGGCTCTTCTCAGTCACACCCTCTAAAGAATCGAGCTGCCATGCTGTGAATTACCTTATGGAGAGACTCACAGGGCGAGAAAGTGAGGATGGCCTCCAGCCAACAGCCAAGAAGAAACTGAGGCCCTCAGTTCAACAGTCCACGTGAAACTGAACCCTGCCAACAATCGCTGAAGTGAGCTTGGAAATGGATCGTTCCAAGATGGAACGATGGCTCCAGTCGAGCCATGAGGTGGGTGGATCTCCAGCCAACACTTTGATTGCATCTCCGTGAGGCATCTTGAGCTACAGGTCCCGGATAAATTGCACCTGGATTCCTGAACTAGAGAAACTGTGAGGTGATAAATATTGTTGTCTTGAACCTCTAAGTTTCGGGGCACTTGTTAGAAATAGATTACTAGTATGTACTCTTCTGCTTAAAACCCTTTAATCACTTTCAATAGAACAATCTTTTTGACTAAAAATCGACAGCCCACTGCCGACAGCTCTCTTCACCCCTTGTGCTTCTCCGCTGTTTCCAGAGCTCCAGCCCAAGCTTCTTTTACTTCTTGGAGCCACTTAAACTCTTGTTCACTTGAGACTTTTGTTTGTGGTGATCTCTTTGCTGGCATGTCTTCATGTCCTGTCTTCTTCTGGCAGATCTAACCGCATCCTTTTGTCTTCCCTGAACCTCTAATGAGCCTCTTTGAGCCTCTAATGAGTCTCTTTAGATACCCTAACCCTACGCTAGGTTCAGAGCACTTTTCAAACTTGACATAATTTCAGTTATGGGGCTGCTTCTCTTTTTTCATCTGCCTCTCTTACTGAGATCCAGTTAAGCTAGGATTCTGACATGGAGCCCAAGGATCCCACCTGTACATCGCTGCCACAACACTAGCCTTTGCTTTGTTTGTAACCTTCTAGAAGTTAAGGCATTTGTTATCAAAATGTCTCTGCAGTTTTGAGGGTGCAATCTGAATAGAGAAAAAGGTTCTTATTTAGAATAAGGAGCAGTAAAGAGTTACAACAACAAGTAGGTCCAAATGGATGTCAGTTGCTAGCCTTTTAATTCTCATCATAGAACCTTTCTTCTGCTCATATGTTGTTCTTGGGAGAGTTTTATTTTTCCCCCAAGATTATATAGTGAAGAAACAATCTAGGAATTAATTTCTCGGTAATGCGACATGTAGATTGCGATTAAAATTTTAAAACCCTTCAAAAGATTGAATTGGATTCTTAGCTGATAGAGGAAGACAGCGTTTTTTCCTTCGCCGGCCATGATGTACAGCCTAAAGAACACTTGAAACTATTTAAACTATTTAAAGTACATTGGTATGCACTGTTTTATCTTAATATCTTCATAGTTATATATTAAGGAAAGAGTCATCTGGGATGAATGAGTATTGAGAAAAAAAGATCAGAGAATGGTTATATTTTAAGATTATATCACCACATCTTCTTTAACAGTTGTGAAGACTGCACAGACTGAGTAAAGTCATACCCAAAATGTTAGAAACCCAGGGCCTTCTAGAAGGTTTTAATATAGGAGCTCTGAAATCCCGAAAAGTAAAGCAGTGCATGACTCCTTATCCCAATAAAATGTAACAGCATTGAAGACAAGAGTCTATTGCTTAGGTTTTAACCACATTGGGCACCCAAAAATGGGCATACCACTTTTAATGCGATTCAAACTCTAAAATGAATTCATTCTCAGTTGGTCAATTTTATTCGCCTCATTTATTGAATGATTCTCCAAATGACAAGAAAGGACAGTCAGTCCTTTCTTCCCTTTGAAAACACTCAAGCTTCCTTTTTCTTTTTTCTTCTGCTGCTTGCCTCAGGGACATTTTATGCTTAAAAGCCCTTGGATTGATTTCTGTGCCCATTGGTGCTTCCATTTACCATCTGTTGGTTGAGGTGTTTATATATTTAGCAACACAGGAAAGATGGAACATGAGAAATTGGGGAAGTTGGAAAGGATAGGACAGAGAAACTATCAAACTCTTTGTATGAACAGTACTGCTTCATAATATGTGGCTAGTTTCAATAAGATATGAAGTTTTAAGAGTAGTAAATAACTTGAAATAAAAGCACTGAAACAGAGGAAAAAGTAGGGCTTTGACAATATTGGTTAAAAGAATGTGTAAAGGATGTTAATATACACTGAGATTTTTGAAAATAGACAAGTAGAAAAAGCTTTATTCATAATCTTTAAAAATCACAAACCTGTCAAAGACCTTATTATTCGTGGAGGGAAAATGTCGACATCGAACTTGAGAGTGAAACCATATCATGTCCCTCTTTAGCCACTTGGTCAATTTATTGCTGCCTTGAGAGCCAAAGAAGCTCTTTAATGGGACCAAGACACCCTCACATATGCAAAGAGAGAGCAGCAGGATTAACTTGGTGAAAATGTGATTTAATTGTGTAAATGCTTTTGGAATTTTTACGTTGTATAAATGAATCCTTTTTAAAGTGGACGGAAAGACAAGCATCTTAGAATAACATGAAGGTATCTTCCTGGGGTCTGAAAAACTCAAAGAGAATAGCTTGTAGCTTTATATAGCTTTATATCACATAAATTATCCTCTGAGTTTTTAACACACACACACACACACACACACACACACATTTGAACAACCAATGGAAAACATTACTCATTTGTTTATGTGTCTGGCTTTCTTGGCATTCTCTCTCCCTTCTTCTCCTCTCACTGCTTCATATGTTTTGCCTTATTTTCTGCACTTCCCTCCTGGTTCTCCGGTGACTCTGCACCTCCTTATGGTGGAGCCTGGCCAATGTCAACCATTGTTCCCATGATGTTTACTACTTTCATTAAATCAGGCTGCCTCTGGAATGTACTTCCAAGATTTCTCTTCCCACAGCAATAGCTGCTCCCACAAAGAATACATTTGCCTAATGTGTCAACATCTGGAAAATCTGTGGCAATTGCAGCTTACGGTCCACAGTCAAAGCCCTGACATCAGCAAATGCATGAGGCAATCGCGAGGAAGGAACTCAGGACATCAAAAACAATACGCACAGGGAGTACTTGACCCAACCCACTCCTGTGTCCTCTAAAGGAATTCAGCAACATTTATTTTTTCTTAAGGACGGATCTTCAGGAGGGAAGGATCACAATCAAATTACGGGAATTTAGATCCATAAGAAAACTTAGAGATCATGTGGTTTGTATGCCCAATACCCTAGTTTAGAGATAAGAATCCAGATAATGAGGGCAAGAAAAAACACACTTGGTGACTTTTAATTACCTGGAAGTTTTCTATAGATACAAATCAAAACTTGAATTAGATTAGGTTTTTACTAACCACTGTACTCTCAACCTGGAAAACTAGTATGTGTGTATGTACATGAATATTTTTGCTAGTATCTATTTTGAAAAAATACAACAGAAGGATCTGACTCTCTATGATAACGAACATATTATCATGTAATGCATTTCATAAAATTAACATATAACTTTACAAAACTGTAAAAACCGTGTTGTAACTGGTAGTTGACATAAATTAATGTTGTCTCGTCATTTAATGGTGTACTTATGGATGTCAGTCTCGTACTTTTTAAAAATATTTTTAAGTCAGTAAGTGTTACCCACTTCAGGTCCCAAACATTGCTATGTGTCCTTGGAAAACCATGGGGTCACCGATAACGTGACTATATTACCTAGTAAATCGAATAGTCCTGAGCTGATATAATGGCAAGAGATCTGAACTAAGCAAAAGAAATAGGCTCATGTTTTGCCCCTAACTTGATAGATAGCCTTTGGCAAGTCACTTTTCCTATCTGGACCTCAGCTGAAAAAATGATGGGATTAGACCACTCATCTTTCTGTCAGTTCCAGCTCTAGGGTACTCAGAGACTATTTTGAAAACAAGGAATAAAAATTTAAATCCAGGGAGGGAGGTGAGAAACATCATTCATGCAATAAATGTTGTTTGGATTGGAGTGAAGTTAAAGTGTTCATCAAAATTTACAGGTAATAGTCACTCCCTGAAGAAAAGTACTGCCTACTTTCTTTCAAAAAATAATCTCCACGGGGCAAGGGGGCAAAACTAGAAAGAAATATACCTTATTGGAGTCTCATTTTTTCATGAACTTGCTTACTTGCTCGACTTACACTGGCAAAATATTGCATCTGAAACTAAGATCGTATAGTTTCAACTATCCATCTTTTTGTTTCTTTTTTTTTGTTTCTTTTTTTTTTCTTGTTCACTTTGTGAGTTTTAAGACTGAGATAAAATCTCAGAAAATCTTGTATTTTTTGAAAAAAAAATTTTGATGTTTATTTTTGAGAGGGAGAGAGAGAGAGAGAGAATGCGTGCAAGGTGGGGAGAGGCAGAGAGAGAGGGAGACACAGAATCCGAAGCAGGCTCCAGGCTCTGAGCTGTCAGCACAGAGCCGGACGTGGGGCTTGAACTCACAAACTATGAAATCATGACCTGAGCTGAAGGCGGACCCTCAATGGAATGAGCCACCCAGGCGCCCCTCAGAAACTCTTTTAAAAGGACATTTAGTTTTCATTTATTTTTGAGATGTTCTAAGATGATTGATAACTATTAAATTGGTTACATTGATAAATATTAAATTAAAAAGATATACCCTTTTTTGTGGATAACTTAGGTGGTCATCTCATTGGTGTTAAGGCAAATGTCTAAGTTTTCATCGTGTCTTTCAAGACACTGCCCACTCTGGTCCAGTTCTGCATCTCTGGCTCTCTCCCTTCACTCTTCTCCTTGCTAACTACCTTCTCTAGAGACTTCTCTCAGTACTGGGAACACTCCATGTCCATTCTCTCTCAGGGTTTTTTGGTAAAAAAAAAAAAAAAAAAAAAAATATATATATATATATATATATATACACACACACACACACACATATATATATATATACATATATATATATATGTGTATATATATATATGTATATATATATATTTCCGTGAGGCACCTGTGTGGCTCAGGTGGCCAAATGTCCAACTGTAGATTTCAGGTCAGGTCATGATCTCACAGTCTGTGAGTTCGAACCCTGCATCCGGCTCCTTGCTGGCACTGTACAGCCTGGTTGGGATTCTCTCTCTCTCCCTCTGCCTGCCCCATCCCCAGTTTGTACTCTCTGTCTCTCTTTCAAAGCAAAGAAACTTAAAAAATATATATACTTTTAATCTAATTTTTGAAGAAATGTGCATAGTGTCAAAAGTCAAATCATTTTCTACTGTTTCTAACTAAGCAAAATTCTGAACGTTAGGAAAAAAGAAAATTTCTCTGCGGCACACTTGATTCTCATTCCCTAGGGAAGTCACGTACACATCTTTTAGGTGTTTTTCCTAATACTGTCCTTCGTATCTCTATATAATGTGCTGTACTGCCATTGCTTGAGTGTTTGTTAAGGTAGTTCCACTGACTTCCTCGCTTGAAAATAGCTGCCCCGAACCCACTCTGTCCTTCAACATGTGCACATCTACCCCCATTTCTCATCCTAGCACAATTGTATTATAACTTAGAAAGTCCCAAATTACTGGTCATAATATGTGTTTATCCAAATTTTATTTTCAGGTAACTCATGGCTATATTTTCTTTCTTTATTACATCTTTTCTTTAATTTTCTTGTTTATTTTTTTTTTTTAACTTTTAATGTTTATTTTTAAGAGAGACAGAGCGTGAGCAGGAGAGGAGCAGAGAGAGAGGGAGACGCAGAATCCGAAGCGGGCTCCGACAGGCTCCCAGCCGTCAGCGCAGAGCCCAATGCAGGGCTGGAACTCACGGACCTCGAGATCATGACCTGAGCCAAAGTTGGCTGCTCAACCAACTGAGCCACCCAGGTGCCTCTTTTTGTCTAGTTTTGCATGTGACTGTCATTTTATCCCCAAATTCTTGTACTAGAAGCCCAAATCTTTAAATAACATGTTCAAAAATATTCCAGAGTTTTTCTTAAAAAATACTTTTTATTTGAAGATTGGTCTCCTGGAGCCCACTGTCTTCCTGCTGCAATAAGGATAGTCTCCCCTTGGGCCTGTTGGACCCCTGTCATCCTGAGGTTTGCCTTCAGGACCTAGAGCTCTCCTACTCCTTTTTGTTGTTGTTGTTGGGTCCTCTGCTCCTTGAGTTCTATGTCTCTCTCTTCTAGGTTTCTTTCCTTGACTAGTGGGATGCATATCTGTAGATTCATAAAAAGGGAGCATAGGGAAGGGATTTAGTTTCTGAGAACACGCTTTTCTAAAATTGTCTTTGTTGGGCCTTCATTTTTGATTGAGCATTAAACTGGCTGCATAATTTCAGATTATAAGTCATTTTCTCTTGAAACTTAATCTTCAACTCCCATTCAAATGTGTATTTCTGTTATCATAGTTTTCATTTCCAGAACTATTCGTTGTTGCTTCTTGTTTCCATTATTTTTATAGCCTCCTTTTCTTATTTTTTTCTTAAATGTTTTTTCTGTTCCATGCATTGTTTCTGTTTCTTTAAAAAAATGTTTTTAATCGTTATTTAAGTGTGGGGATACCAAAATGTGATTGGAAATTCCGGATTTCCCTATAGGATAATCTGGATTGGTTGTTTCACGAGGTGTCATCTTTCTCCAGAAAGGAATCTTATTTCCTGTCTACAAGTTATAATCCTGATTGCTCACTTGGGGGGCTATTTGTAAAGAGATCTAGTGCGGTCTTACCTTTCAGGGTAGGGTTTGATTTCATCTAATGGTTCTCCATATGTTATCCCGTCTTCAACTATGACTAGTGTCCGTGAGTCCAAAACTTCTGTGGTTTTCTATAAAGTAAGTACCTAATTTTTGCCAAGGTTCGGGAATGTTGAACTAATAGGACCAGAGAGTAAAATGATGGCTCCAGAGGCTGGTAGGTGGTGGAAATGGTGAGATACTGGGCAACGATAGAAACATCCAGTTATAAGATAAGTCTGGGAATCCAATGTATGCCATGGTAACTGCAATTAATAATACTATATAGTATACTTGAAATTTGCTGAGAGAGTAGATCTTAAGTGTTCTCACCACCATCACCACCACACACACACACACACACACACACACACACACACGGTGACTATGTGAGGTGATAGATGTGTTAACTAACTTGATTATGGTAATGGTTTTACAATGTCTACTTCTACTAAATCGCCACATTGTACATTCTAAACATTTGCAATTTTGTCAATTATACCTCAATAAAGCCAGCAATTTTTTAAAAAAATGAAACAAAAAGGTTTATTGCTCACTCCTACTGAATCACCAATGAGATTGCCATTCTCACTCTAGGTCCTTGACTCTGCTCTCTGGAACACTGCTGGTTGTGGTAGAAAAAAAAAATGCCTGCTGGATCTTCTCCTAGAGGTCATTTTCACCCATCACCCATACACATTGGCCACAACTGGTTATATGACCCCAAACTTCAAGGCAGCAGGCAAGTAGATCCTGTTCCTCCCACCTAGAAGTAAACCTGACATTAGGAACCAGTTGTCATGTCTTGTGGGCTGGTGGCTGTCTCTTAGTCAGGGCTTAGAACATACTGAGGCAGGCACCTCCTGTGTATACTGGCCTCAAAATCTAATCCAACACTCCCCAAACGCTATCCTCAAACAATGCACTATGAATGCCTGTCATTGTCAGACAGAAACCAGGCACCATTTTGAGAAAGGGATGTTGGGACACACAGGCCAAGGCTTCTTCTCTGGGCTGCATAGGACACAGAAACAACTGAGGGTAATGAAGTCTTTACTGTCCATAGACAATCTAAGCATACTCAAGAAAGTTAAGTAAATTGTCTAGGCTCGAACAGCAAACACAAACTAATGTTTCATGGGACCCATGTCCTTGACTCCAAGTTCAATATAATTTTCATCATCGTGGTGTGTCCCAGACTTTATACAATTATAGTTTTACCCTACCTTTAAAAAACCTATTCTGATATTTGTATCTTTCTTTCTAATGACATAAGTTTTGGCTTAGAGACATTTATTTTAAAAGAAGATTAGCTCACAAGAAACTAAAGGTGAATATTCAGGAGGGATCATGGTCCTACACAGAAAAATTAGTTCCCAGAATTCAAATGCAGAATCTAGGAATGCCCGTGCAGAAAAGATCCCTGGTCCCACGGGACTGAGAAGTCTAGAAGGTAGGACCAGAGAGCGGGTGGATGTGGGGTTCTGGCAGTTCTGCACCGAAAGAGGAAAGAGCTTGAAAGAATGAGAGAAAGTTCTGCTAGGGCTGAAGATGGAAATGGACTGAAGTTTGGAATTGAGGGTCTGAGACATTATGGGCCTCACTGAGACAGCGAGATCGAGGCTGAGTCTAGGAAAGAGCACTGGCATTGAAGAGAGCAATCTTGAGGAGGAAGAATCAAGGTGGAAATTAAGGAATAGGTTGGCTAGGGAGGCATGGAACTGGAGGTTCAAATAACCATAAGCAATGATTTAGGGAAGCAAGAAGAGTGCAGGGTCTTTGGTTGTTTTTAGGCGAGGGAGGCAAGGAGGGGATGTTGAGGTGGGATTAAAGGGAGGGCTTTGGGACTGGGGTGGGGCAGCAGGTGCCCTGGGAACCAAGCGTGTTGACCCGGGCTGGCAAGAAAGAGTCATGCATCATGTCAAAGCCGTCTTGTGTGGTGTGACCCCACTGTGGCAGCCATCTCTGCTTTTCTGAAATGGGACTTTGAATGAACCACTTTCTGTGAAAAATAGGCAAAGGGAATTGGCATGAATACCATACTCCCTCTGTTATTTTTGCTTAGCGCTCAATGCTTCTCCCCCAAATCAAGTCCCAGCAAAGCAATAAACAGTATAGAAGGAATGTTTGTTTGTATGTATTAATTCAATAACATGTGCTTCCTGATCTTTCAATGGTTTTGTGGTTGCAATGAACGCATGGGGAAAAGTATTGAGGAGAGTCTAAATCGCCCACATTTTTTTTTTACTTTTGTTTTCAGATTTTGCTCCATAACTTAAACTGATGAAAATAATCAAGAGCTTAGTCAGTGGAGTGGGTGTTACAAAGATTATTAATTTATTTGATGCACAATGAAAATATTTTCTGATTTTTTCCCTCCATAAACAACAAGGTAAAGAACTTTTTCCTTTTTAAACTAGGAAACTAGGGAACCCTGCTGTTTATAATAATATCTGTTTGGGGGAGGGGGTAGGATAAGAAGATATTTTATTCTCTCTTTCTCTCTCTCTCTCTCTTATTGGGAAGAAACATTGAAATTAGTACTAAAATCTGTAGTGAAAGAGTTTGCTTTATAATGTTAACTTTATAAAGTCTGCTGACATCGGGGCCTTGGGACCCAATGCTTTAAGGCATCTTGTTTTACCCTGAAAGACACCTCCTTGTTGGAAAGACTTGTCCTTTCAACAAAGAAAAGTCACTGGCTGGTAATCTAATCTTTGAAAAAGAGTTTGGATTTTCTGGCAACAAAAAAGAGAAAAGCAGTATTGGGGAAAAAATTAAACTTGAAACTAAAAGCTTGAGAGGAAGAGGAAAAAAAAAAAAACGAAACGTCTCGAACATAATTACTATGCAGGCCATTTCATCTGTTAAAAGGCTTGGTGCGGGGGAAAGAGCTTGGTATTGTCTTGTCCCATCACCAGCTTCAGTTAGAAACCTGTCCAGAGTTCACCGGAGGGAGGAAACAACTCACAAAAGATAATTTTTCTCTTTAAAGATGTTCTTGTTTTTACTGATGAGAAAAGAAAAAAATGAGCCTCTCTCCCTCCCCATCTCCCCCAGGCTGCTGTATTTTTAGCAGTAAGGACAACAACAATTTAGCAGTAAGGACAACAAGCAATTTTTTATTGCTTTGGAATAAGGCATGCCACATGTTGAATATAATCATGATGATAAGAATGATTGAATTGTTTTTGCAATTGTCACTGGGTCATATTGGCAACCTTTAAAAACCAGAATGTCAGGAAGTGATATGGGAAGGAACTGTTAAAAACAAATGTGCACTCCTAACTTTTTTGATACGCCCAAGTTCTTTTTGGTATAAAGTTTGTATTTTCTACTCTAATGTTTCTTAAATTATGTTTTTCTGTAGTTCTCTGAAGTAGTCTATTAGTCTCTGCTATAACAAAATACCACAGACTGGGTGGCTTAAGCCGTAGAAATGTATTTGCTCACAGTTCAGAAAGGTAGAAGTCAAAGATCAAGGTTGAGCCTAATTCGTTTCTGGTGACAGCCCTCTTCCTGGCTTGCAGACAGCCACCATTTTGCTGCATGGTCATATGGCCTCTTCGTTGTTTTATGTGTATGGAGAGACAGAGAGAGAGAGAGAGAGAGAGAGAGAGAGAGAGAATCTTCCTCTTCTTATGAGGCCACCTGTCCTATTGGATTAGGGCTCTACCCTTATGACTTTATTTAACCTTAATTACCTCCCAAAGATCCGGTCTCCAAATACAGTCACATTAGGGGTTGGGACTTCAACATATGAATTGGGCAGGGGTGGGATATGACTGAGTTCATAGCAATTCCATATATATATATATTCATATATATATTCCATATATATATATATTCATATATATATTCCATATATATATTATATATATATTCATATATATGTTCCATATATATATATTATATATATATGGAATATATATATTCCATATATATATATGGAATATATATATTCCATGTATATATGGCTTATGCATTCGTCAATGATAAAAACATGAAAGATAATCTATTTCTTGATAGTAATGCATTGCTATAAAAACCTGAAAGTAACTAAATGTTATAAAGAGAACATTTAGTTCATTTTATTAAAAAAATTTAAGTTTATTTACTTATTTTGAGAGAGAGAGAACAAGCAGGGGAGAGCCAGAGAGAGAGAGAGAGAGAGAGAGAGAGAATCCCAAGCAGTCTCCACACTGACTGTATGGAGCCTGATGTGGGGCTCGAACCCACAAACCATGAGATCGTGACCTGAGCTGAAACCAAGAGTCAGACCCTTAACCAACTGAGCCACCCAGGTGCCCCTAAAGGGACCATTTAAACTTGTATTGTACAGTCAGTGTTTAAAATACGCAACAGCTTACATTTGGGTTACGGTTATTATTATTTTTTTCAGTATACTTCCTGGTCAAATATTTTGTGTGATCCTTACAAGGCACTTGTGATGAGAAACCTATCATTAAGCCTTGGCTGAGGAAACTGGGTCACAACATAGTGGAGAGAGTGGTAAGTGCCCTGTGAAAGGAGAAGATCGGGAGAGAAGTTCCAGCTCTTTCCCTGTGGGAGGCTGAACTGGTAGCTTGGGAGATGGGACCCTCTTTAAAATGAAAGTGTTGTCTTGGGTGACACCCTAAGGTTCCTCCTGGCTCTAAAATAGTCTGTGTTTCTACAAAACACAAAGAAAATGAAGAGATCTGCTGTCAGGCACAGAGAGAATTAATAAAAATCGTGGGTTTCAAACCCTGTTTTCCTGACGTAGAGCTAATGGAAATTTCCAGAAAGTATTAAAGGTCCAGCGTCAAGTCCCTTATCCTAATTGTCTTGACAGCATTGAAGTCTTATGTTTGCTTACTTCAGTGGTAAAAACACAGAAGAACATCTCCTTTTAAGATTTAATAAGGGAAAATACCTGCTTTACGTCCTATAGAGAGTGGTGTTTTTTCTTAGAAAAGAGAGAAAAGATGACGACCGCAGATGTTTAAGAGGATGGCTATAAATTCAGTGGGCTATAAACAAGAATTGTGATGGGAATAAAATCCAATGCCCTTATAGGGAAACCCAGACATGCAAAGATTTGTACATGAGCCTTGCGTTAGTTTTTTTTTTTTTTTAAGAAGCTTGTGGTGGTACTAAGGGCTTGCCTGTAAAATGAGACATGAATGATGTCTGGCAGATCAGAAGCACAAAAAAGGATCCGAGAGCCCTTGTGTTTACACTTGCACAATGACGGTTGTAAGCAGATCTTTCTAAACACGACAGAGCAATTTAGAAGGATTAAGATCTGAATGTAGCAGTGTGTGCCACAATTTTCCTCCTTTCTAAAGCTTCATGAAATTAAGTTCCTCCATGCTGATAAACCTAGAACAAAGGGATTTTCAAAACTCCTTTTAAGGAATTTGTTCTCTTATGGGATCTTTGCTTGCCACTTGAGTTTATAATGTTGTTTCTTTGTTCTATGGGGATAATCCATTTTGGTTATTTTCCACGTCGTAGCAAATAGTTTCAACAAGGCAGCTCCCTAAAGCTAAAGAAGAAGGCACAGAAGTCTCTCAGTTCCTTCGGAAGAGAACGTTTGCACATATTCGGAATATAATGGAAAGTGTCTCAGTTTGTGAGTCATTCTTAATTTATCTCCATCCCAAGATAAATTCACTTTGGGGGGGGAATTGCAAGACAGTGCGCCGTCATTTTTGATTTATGTTAGAATAGAAGAAAAATTCAAATGCTGAAGCTTTTCTCTAATGCTGTCCTGAGAGGTCACGTCTCAGTGCTGCCTTTCAGGTGAGATCACATCATGATGAGTCCTTTGGCTACTGCATTTAGCTAACACTCTCAAATTCTCACATTCCACCTCATGTTGGGGAGAAATCACAGCTGCATGGGAAGAGAAAAGGACATAAGTTTTGATACATTAGATTAGAAGTAACTCAAAGAACAGTCATAAGTTTATGACCAAGTTGTATATCCAGCTGGTTATATCACTGAGTACGTCACGTAAGTAAGAATGCTGCTCAAAACATTATTATGTACAGACATAGGACTGATTCCCAGATTTTTGCTGACAAGAAATTTTATACATAATTATATACACGTCAAAGTATGTATTATATATTAATATGTAATTATACTCATAAAATACATATGACAACATGAATGTAATATGAACCATATAATTATATTAAACATTTTTTATATGGATCTCATTCTACGAAGTCAATGAAATTCAAAAACTTTGAGCAATTTTATGAATTCAGCAATCTTGTTGGTAGTTCTGAAGATACGAAAGAATAAGATGGGCCTTGAAGTGGCTTAGAGATCTTTCGGGGAGTTCTTTATTTCTACCCTTCTTACCATGAATCTTAACTCTTGGGATCCAAGGAGTAA
The DNA here is from genome assembly GCF_018350215.1 of Panthera leo. Taxonomy (NCBI): domain Eukaryota; kingdom Metazoa; phylum Chordata; class Mammalia; order Carnivora; family Felidae; genus Panthera; species Panthera leo. The sequence goes on along the minus strand of NC_056687.1, from coordinate 17,599,613 downwards.
AGTTACCCTTTTCCATCAAGTCTTTTTGGACTATATTTCCAGTCTTGTGTGGAAAACAGACTTTCCTTGCTTCAGTGAAAATAGCCAACATTCCTCGGGGACATAGACACTGTTAGGAGATTTATGACTTGTTTTGGTTTGGGGAAAAAAGGAAAATTTAATATTAATAAAAATAAACTAAAAAAATTCTTAATGTTTATTTATTTTTGAAAGAGAGAGAGACACAGTGTGAGCAGGGGAGGGGTAGAGAGAGAAGGAGACATAGAATCTGAAGCAGGCTCTAGGCTCTGCGCTTATCAGCACAGAGCCTGACGTAGGGCTCGAACTCACAAACTGGAGATCATGACCTGAGCTGAAGTCAGATGCTTAACTGACTGAGCCACCCAGGTGCCCCAGTAAAAATAAATGTTTATGGAATACAAAATATCATCAGTATTTTGTGTCAATTCTAAGATAAAGCAAAACTGTTCCAGGATAATGCTGTGACGACCCATGGCCAACTGAGTCATTGAGTCCACTTTTGCTCAACTGTATAGGAACCAGAAATTGTCATGTGATAAGCAAGTTTGTGACTGGGGGTCTTCCCACTTCCTGCTGGGAAGGTAGTGGACTCAAACATTACTGCCAATGCTGTGAGATTGTTTACATACTCCAATTTTATTCTATACTTAAGTTAGACACATGATTTTGTCAAATGAACAAATTCCCTCTGTGTCCCTCATAATCATCATTTCTACTCTTTATCAAGAAAAACAGTTCAATGGAAAAGTGTGTTGGGGTGCAGTGTTGGTTAGAAAGAACAGGAAATACAGAAATAATGGAATTTTCTTTTTCCAGAAAGCAGTTTGATACTTTCAAAAAAGAGATCTCCAATTAGTGGATCAGGATCTACCAGTAAATCTTGGATCTGTATTTGTTAGTTAGATGCTGCCCCATTTTCCTTCTTTGTCATGTTTCTCCTGCCCAGTCCCAACTCCCCCACGTCCATTAGGCCCATCATCTGGCAGTTCATCAGAATTTCCAGAAGACGAAAAATACAGAGTTGTGCCACCAACAAGGACTTTAGGACAGCACATGCAATGCCACCATGTGTTCTTAATTATCTCTGGAATTTGATTAGATGACTCCCAAAGGCTGTAGACTCAACTTTAAATTCAAAGATACGATACTGTAAATGCATTTAATGAGTCTGTGGAATTCTCACATATGCTTTTGTGTAAATTTATCATTATTATTTACTATTCATGTTACTCTTTTCTTAATGTCGTTGAACAGGTTTTTACATATAAATGAAATAAGCATTATAACTCTCACTGGCTAGTTTTTTTTTTTTTAATTTTTTGATTCATAGTGGTTTGCTTCTAAGAGATGAGATTTCTCTCATTTATTTAGATTGCTTTATACAATTATAATCACGTAATAATTTCCATTCATTCAGCAAGTATTGATGCCTGTTTTCTAGAGGTTACGCTTTATGAAATTCATACATACGCATGTTGAGTCATCCAATAAACACGGAAAAGTATGAATAAAAGCACTGGCCTTCTTCTTCCTCCCAACCAACTGGCAGCCACAGAAGGCAAAGAAAACCTTTTTAATGGTTTGTATTTTTATTTTCCAATGAGATCTTAATCACTACATATCTATTATTTGATCTCTCCACTTCATTCAGACAAAACTTGCTAGCTTCTCAGTGTGAAAGACTATGATTTCGCTCAAAAACCTTGCTCAGCTTGGGGCCCATGGGTGGCTCAGTCACTTAAGCATCTGACTCTTGATTTCAGCCCAGGTCATGATCTCATGGTCATGAGATCGAGCCCCATGTAGGCACGGTCAGTGCAGAGCCTGCTTGAAATTCTCTTTCTCTTTCTTCTTTCTGCCTTTCTTTCAAAATGAATAAACTCTAAAAACAAACAAACAAAGAGACAAACAAATCTTACTCGTCTTGCATTTCATCCTGTGGATGTTGATAGCTATGTTATTATTTTTTGTTCCTCTTCAAGTAGTTAGCTTTGTAACTACTATTAGCTTTCACTTCTTTTTTTCCCCACTAGCTTTGTACATCTCAATTTAAGATTACAGTATTATTTTCCCTATTCTTTACTGCATCTTATTTCTCTTCTTCCTGATACCATATTTCATTAACCAAACCTTTACTCTTATATTCTCAAGATTATTAGCATTTATAATCTATTCAGCAACCAAAACCCGTCAATTCCCCCATATTCCTGGTGTGAAAAGGCCCAGATGTTTTGAGTTGGAGGATAGATTTTATAAGCAGGGCTTGTTGAAAAAGCTGTAGGAGAGCTGTGAATCCTACCTGATTTACTAAAGTGAAAGTCTAGGGGCGCCTGGGTGGTTCAAGTGACTGACTCTTGATTTCAGTTCGGGCCACGATTGCATGGTTTGTGGGATTGAATCCCACACTGGGCTCTGCACTGCCAGTGCAGAGCCTGCTTGGGGTTCTTTCTTTCTCTGCTCCTTCCCTGCACTCTTTTTTTTTTTTTTCTCTCTCTCTCTCTCTCTCTCTCTCTCAAAATAAATAAGCATTAAAAAACACAAAAACCCAGTCACTCTTTAGGAAAAAAAAAAGTTAAAGTCTGGTCTCTGCTTCCTAAGTGTAGTGGGGAAGGCTTCACTAGTATTGCTTAGAAGTCCTGATGGGTATAAAAATGGAAGACATGGAACATTAGCGCTTGGTGCCTGATGTTTTCCGGAGAAAGTTAAGGAGCCTACCATGGACTAGGGGGGAAATTGCACTGCCCTCTGAGAATAAGGCTAAAGATAAGTGAGTATTTTCCATTAATTACATGTGGTCCAAACAAGGTAGCAAGACAGCCTGAAGCTGCCCTTTCTGCCTAAGGGGATCTCTTCCAATAGAGTTCAGTGTAGAATGGACTCCTGTAAAAGTATAACTGAGACGCAATCAGCACTGCTTATGTCAGAGAAGTTATAATTGGATGAACCAGATAAGGGAACCTCTAAAGACTTCACAAAAGTGTCCATGAGATAAAGAATAAGCTTTAAACATCTGCCAAATCTCAAGAACATGAAGATAACTTAGAACAATACCACCAAGGGAAGGCATTTCTGACCTGCTTTGACCGTTGGAACTTCTGACATTCTGGCCCCATGGATTTCAGGAACAAAAGACAGAGAATGGAGAAAGAGGTGAGTGAGAAGAAAAACAGAATCCCACCTACCCACCTTTCTGGATGTAGGCTCACGTCTAAAGATAGTGGCAACTATTGAGTGGGTCAGTTGGAAAGGAAAGAATTCTTATATTGAAAAGAAAATTTAAATTATCATTGACATAAGCATTCTAATGTCTTGATTAAGATTACACTTTGCCACCTAATGGTGTAGAGGGACCTTCTGACTTTTATGACTTGGAAGTGTCCAAAGAAGTAACGTCATTCCTGCTTTTCACTCAATTGCAAAAGAACATTTTTTCTAATTTTTTGGAAGGACAGCAGCAGGAAAAAAAAGAAGTATTTTGAATATATTCCATGAGTACCCATTGTAGATGTACTACTGTTGTTAGAATAAATGTTTAATTGTGGTCCAAGTATTTCCTAGCATACACATGATTCTTTATGGCGTCAATCTTGCAGACACACAAGTCACTTAAAAAAGACTGCTTTCAATGCATGCTCAGCCATATAAAAGAATAAGATCTTGTCATTTTCAACAATGTGGAAAGAGCTAGAGAGTATAATGTTAAGTGAAATGAGTCAGTCAGAGAAAGACAAACACCATAGGATTTCACTCACGTGTGGAATTTTTTAAGAAACAAAATGAACAAGCAAGGAACAAAATTGGCAAACAAACAAAAAAACACTCTCTCTCTCTTTTTTTTTTTTTTTAAAAACACTCTTAAACACAGAGAACAAACTAGTGGTTTCCAGAGGGGAGGTCAGTGAAGTATGGGTGAAATAGGTGATGGGGATTAAGAGTACACTTACTGTGATGAGCACTGAATAATGTATAGATTTTTTGAATCATTATAGTGTGCACCTGAAGCTAATATAACACTCTATGTTAATTATACTTTACAAAATAAAAAAATAAAATAAAATAAAATAAAGTAAAATAAAATAAAATAAAATAAAAATACTGTTTCAGGTCAAAGTTAAAGACATTGTCATTGCATACTGCTCATTGTTTCAAGTGATTCAGTATTTTAATTTATTCACACTTGAGATTCTGTATTTGTGTGTTCATTTTCAAATGTTTTTCCAGGAATTTTTAATTATTTTTCTGTTTTTTAAATTTAATTTTTATTTCTTTAAAATTTATTTATTTTGAGAGAGAGAAAGAGAGAGAGTGTGCGTGCATGTGCCCGTGTGCAAGTGAGTGGGGGAAGGCAGAGATAGAAAGAGAGAGAGAATCCCAAGCAGGCTCCATGTTATATCAGTGAGGAGCCTGACACAAAGTTGGAACTCACGAACCATGAGGTCATGACCTGAGCCAAAGCCAAGAGTCAGACTCTTAACCCACTGAACCACCCAGGAGCCCCTTTTTCTTTCATTACATTATTTGCCTACATCATATTTTTCTCATGCACCTCTTTATGAAGAATCCTCCTTTGTTTCTCAGATAGCTTCATTTTGGAATCTTTTTTTTCTCTTTCTTTCCTTTTCTTTCTTTCCTTTCATTTTCTTTTCCTTTCTTTTCTTTTCTTTTCTTTTCTTTTCTTTTCTTTTCTTTTTCTCCAATCTGCACTGCTTGCTTTTTAGTCCAATTATATTTCTGATATTATGGAACTTCCATTTTATTGCTCTTCTAGTTTAGATCCATTGGCTTTTGCTTTCTATGTCTTTCCTTTTCTTGATTTACTGCTTAATTTGTTGGATATATTCTTGAATAACTTCTTAAGAAGATATAAATGGGAATCAAAAACTCCCAACAAACAAAAATCCAGGATCAGATGCTGTCACAGGAGAATTCTATCAAACATTTAAAGAGGAGTTACTACCTATTCTTCTCAAAGTATTCCAAAGCATAGAAAAGGAAGGAAAATGTCCAAATTCATTCCATGAGGCCAGCATTACCTTGACCCCAAAACCAGATAAAGATACTATACCAAGAAGAGAACTACAGGCCATTATCTCTGATGAACATAGGTGCAAAAATCCTCCATGAAATATTAACATAATGAATCCAACAATACATTAAAAACAATCCTTCACCACGATAAAGTGGAATTTATTCCTGGGATGCAAGGGTGGTTCAATATTCACAAATCAATCAGTGTGATATATCACATCAACAAGAGAAAGAAGAACCATATGACCATTTCAATAGATGCAGGAAAAGCATTTGACAAAGTACAACATCCATTCATGATAAAAATCCTCAACAAAGTAGGTTTAGAGGGAACATGCCTCAACATAATAAAGGCGTAAGTGAAAAAGCCATAGCAAACAATCATACTAGATGAGAAAAACTGAGAGCTTTCCCCCTAAGACAGGGGAACAGGAATAAGACAAGGATGTCCACTCTCACTATTTTTATTCAACATAGTAGTAGAAGTCCTAGCTACAGCAATCAGACAACAAAAAGAAATAAAAGGCATCCACATTCATAAGTAAGAAGTAAAACTTTCACTATTTGCAGTTAACATGATACTATATATAGAAAACCCTGAAGGCTTCACCAAAAAACTACTAGAACTGATGAATGACTTCAGAAGTTTGTAGGATACAAAATCGATATATAGAAATCTGTTGCGTATCTCTACACTAATAATAAAGCAGCAGAAAGAGAAAATAAGAAAGCAGTCCCATTTAAAGCTGCACCAAAAATAGTAAAATACCAAGGAATAAACTTAACCAAGGAGATGAAAAGCCTGTATTCTGAAAACTATAAAACACAGATGGAAGAAATTGAGGATGATACAAACAAGTGGGAAGATATCCCATGCTCATGGTTGGAAGAACAAATATTGTTAAAATATCCATACTAGCTAGAGCAATCTACAGATTTAAAGCGATCACTATCAAAATACCAACAACATTTTTCACAGAACTAGAGCAAACAATTCTAAAGTTTGTATGGACCACAAAAGACCCTGAATCACCAAAGCAATTTTAAAAAGGAAGAGCAAAACTAGAGGTATCACAATCCTAGATTTCATATTATACTACAAATCTGTAGTCATCAAAACACCATAGTACTGGCACAAAAAAAGACACATAGATTAACATAACAGAATAGGGAGCCAAGAAATAAACCCACAATTTTATGGTCAATTAATCTTCAACAAAGGAAGAAAGAATATTCAATGGGAAAAAGACAGTCTCTTCAACAAACAGTGTTGGGAAAACTGGATAGTTACATGCAAAAGAATAAGACTGCACCAGTTTCTTACATGACACACAAAAATAAGCTCAAAATGGATTCAGGAGCTAAATGTGAGACCTGAAACCCTAAAAATCCTAAAAGAGAGCACAGGCAGTAATTTTTCTGACATTGGCCATAGCAACATTTTTCTAGATGTGCCTCCTGAGGCAAGGGAAACAAAACCAAAAATAACTATTGGGGCTACGTCAAAATAGAAAGCTTCTGCCCAGCAAAGAAGACATCTAACAAAACTAAAGACAACCTACTGAATGGGAGAAGATATTTGCAGATGACTTAGGTGATAAAGGTTTGGTATCCAAAATACACAAAGAACTTATACAATTAAACGCTGAAAAACAAAACAAAACAAAACATGAAACATGAAGAGAATTTCTCCAAAGAATTCATACAGATGGCCAACAGACACATGAAAAGATGCTCAACATCACTCATCATCAGGGACATGCAAATCAAACCAGTGGTGAAATGTCACCTTACACTTGCCAGAAGGGCTAAAATAAGAAACACAAGAAAAAGCAAGTGTTGGCGAGGATGTGGAGAAAAAGGGACCCTTGTGCACTGTTGGTGAGAATGCAAACTGATGCAGCCACTATGGGAAAAAGCATGGAGGTTCCTCAAAAAGTTAAAAATAGAACTACCATATGATCCAATAATTTCACTACTGGGTATTTATCCAAAGAATACAAAAACACTAATTTGAAAAGATATATGCCTCCCCTTGTTTATTGCAGCATTATTTACAATAGCCAAGATATGGAAGCAGTCCATCAATAGATGAATGGATAAAGATCTGGTATGTTGATAGAAGGGAATATTACTCAGCCATAAAAAAGAGTGAAATCTTGATATTTGCAACAACACATATGGAGCTTGAGAGTATAATGCTAAGTGAAATAAGTCAGTCAGAGAAAGACAAATATCATATGATTTTACTCATATGTGGAATTTAAGAAACAAGACAAATGTACAAAGAAACAAAGAGATAAGCCAAAAACCAGACTATTAACTACAGAGAACAAACTGATAGTTACGAGAGGGAAGATGAGTGGGGGGGGGGTGTGTGTGGGAAGTAGGTGAAGGAGACTAAGAGTACACTTACCAGGATGAGCACAGAGTAATGTATAGAATTGTCAAATCACTGTATTGGGTATACCTGAAAAGAATATAACACTGTAGGTCAACTATAATGCAGTTAAAAATTTTAAAACACTGAGTGAGCTTTTGGATTATTTGCCTGTCTGAAAATGTCTTACTCTTGGTAAGAGTAAGACAGTTTGATTGTCTTGCCCATTTGATTGGTTCAACATTACCCGGTTTTATCAGCCTAGATAAATTAGATCATGCTGCTTTGACAAACAGTCCACAAACCTCAGTGATTTCACAATGAAAACTCATTTTTCACTCAAGCTACATGTCCAGTGCAGATCGGAAAGGAGTTCTGCTCATTAGAGTCCGAGTCTCAATGCAATGGGGGCCTTACGTCAACAAATACTTTTGCTCCTTTGGAGGCAGGGAAAAGTGAGTATTGTACATTATCTCTGAAAAAGCCCACCTGGAAGTGACATACTCATTTCCATTTATATTTTATTGGCCAAGAAAGTCACATGGATACACTTACCAAAGCAGAATAAAGGGAACGTGACACATCATGTAACTTTCACTCAGAAGTACTATGTATGACTTTCACTTGTATTTAATTGGTCAAAGCAAGTGCCAACACCCCATTTAATATTAAAGAGAAAAATGCAATCCTACAACATGCCTAGAAAGAGAAGAGAATCAGATTACTCGTGAATAGTCGTAGTACCCATTTATGACTTAGCAATGAGTTTCCCTTTGATTTCTAAGGCATTATCTCATCGTCTTCCAACATTCAGTGAACTTAAAAAAATTTTTTTTAATGTTTTTTATTCTTGAGAGAGAGAGAGAGAGTGGGGAAGGGTCAGAGAGAGAGGGAGACACAAAATCTGAAGCAGGCTCTTGAGTTGTCAGCCCAGAGCCTGACACGGGGCTCAAACTTACGAACTGTGAGATCATGACCTGAGCTGGAGTCTGACGCTTAACCGACTGAGCCACCCAGGAGCCCCTTTCCAGTGAACTTTTTTGATTGCTGTTCCTTTGCATGTGACCTGTGCGCCCTGACAGGGTAAGATATTAGAATTTTCATTTTAATCTCTGGTGTTACACAATTTTATGATCATGTGATTCAGTGTGGATTTTTAAAAATTTATTTTACAGTTCTATGAACTGAGGTGAATGATGAAAAAGAAAGACCTGTCTCATAGGTCCAAAAACACCATAAAAAGATAAAGAAATCAGTAGCCACTATACTTGTAACTTTTTCAACAAATGCTATAACTCCATCATCGTAATGTCTTTTTCACCAAAATACTTTAACTCAATATTTTATCAAGGGTGTGAGGACGGACTTCAATTATTAAAAAAAACAAACAAACTAGAAAAGAGAAATTATTACTTAGCATAATGGAAATTATTGCTTACATATATCTATGCCAGAAAATAAAAAATAATACATGTTGAATTTTAAATACCAAATAATTATTTATAAATATAAAATCCAAAAATTATAGTACTTTTATGTATAACTTATACTTGGTATCGATGAAGAATATTTTCAAGTGCAGGTAAACCAAGCAATAATGGCTGTGGATAAAAGTAAAAAGATAATTCTTATCTGCCTAAAAATAAGTCCAGAGGTGTGGGCCTACTGTTGTTTTGAAAGTTAAAACAATCTCATCAAGGAGCACAGCTCCTCATAGCTTTCCATTCTTCCATTTCACTCACCTCAAAAGGCTTGTTTTTCCAGTGTATATGGATCACTAATTATAATAATATTACTTATATAGAGGGCGGCAATTAGGCGACTTAAGGGAAAATGGCTAATGCATTTCATAGAAGCCAAAATTATAAACTTATGCCTAGGATTTTTACCTTAACCAGAGAAATGGTCTCATTTTGCTGGGCCATGTACTACCTCGAGGACGGTCCAATTTCATTGCGTTCCAGGGACCAATGCCAGAAACAGGAGCCAAGTATAATTGGATTAACATGAAGGAAATTCTATTCTTGGGGCAACTTAGCAGCCATCAAGGTCTGTGGAGCCTGGGATGGAATAAAGTTCCAGAGATACGGTGGCAAAAGTTACAGAACACATTTGCCAAGAAGAAAATAGACCATCTTTTGTAATGAATGATTCTCCCCCTTTTTGTTCCCCTTTGCTTAAGAACCAAACGAAGGCAATGATTCTTTTTGCTTTTAATTTTACAACTAACAGAGGACACATCAGCCCATAAGACAAAACCAGATCTATAAACACTACAGAAAGGAGGGATTATCTCCAGTTGAAGCAAGTGTGTGCTTTGCATTTAAGGCAACGCTTTGTTCTGGTACTGTATTCACGTCCGTCTTATTCCAGAAGATGTTGTGTTTTGACCATTTCCCTTTCACCAGGTCTGTGCTTAAAACCCGGAGTGGTATTTCCGGAGGCTAGTTTATACATAAAGTCACGTGAGATGTTGGCAGTTTTTTACATACCTGAAACCTATTTCAGAGCAGCAATTAGCCAGAGGAGCAGATGAAGGACTCTGGAACTTTTGCCCGCCTCTGTCATGAACAGGCTACGTAAATGTTGGCAAGAACCTAAGCTCTTGCCACCTTCTCAGCTGTAATGTGGCGGCTATGGACCAGGTGGCTCAAGTCTTTCCAGCTTCACTAGCTTGTGATGTCAGGAAGATGAACACTCCTGGGCTTTTCCCGGGTTCAGACCCCATGAGGCAACTAGAAAGTGCAGCACAGCGAACTCGCTCCTCGTCGGCCCGGAGGCAGCTTTGGAGGCCCAAAGGAGGTGGCTAGTTTTCACCTTGTTTATTCCCTTACCTCACATGTTGTCATTGCTAACAGGCTCTTATAACCTAGGCAGGGGAGTTCTGAGAGTTTCCCAGCAGGCCTTTGGTTTGCCTGTTGACTCTGTGAATCCAAAGTCCAGCTTCCTGTGCTCCTTTCGCTTCTGTTTTCTTTCTTTCCCACAGCGGTTTAGACAATCTGCTGTCATATTTGATTTTCTAATTCTTTCTCAGAGTGACAAGCCTATTGTATGCATTATGCTGCTTATGAGAGATATGTAAATACAGACTCATCAGGCACAAACAAGCCCAGCAAACCTCAGAGGAACTCTTGGCTAAAAGCATTAACACACTTGCTCGTACCTTCAAGAGCTAAACCAGATTGTTCTCCGATGTCTCAGCTACGGGGCTGAGAAATAGGACGGTTTGATTTCTGAGCTCGCGCACCGAGAAAAATCTCAGAAAACAGACTGTTAGAATTCCCCAGACTAGGGCGCGACTCAGGTCACGTGGAAGCTGCTGCCATTTTGCCTTGTCATCTTCAGACTGGCATCGCTGATGGGCTCCTTTCTTCATATCTCTCTCATTTTGTGGGCTGATACTAAAGTTCCTGCTGGCCCACGTCAGCAATAGCTCAAGGTACTCGGCAGTTTATAGTCTGTATATATGTATGATTGATCTGTGTCGAACAAATAAAAGAAACACAGCTCACCCCAAGTTTTCTATGCATTGTACTGGAGTTTCTTACCACATAAGACAGAACAAGTTCTTGGTGGGCCAACATCAATAAAAGAAGCCAAGTACTTCACTTGTACCCATTGCCTGGCTTGTGCAAGGGACTATAAAGAAAGCAGAGAGATACAACTGTGCTCGTGATCGGCTCATAAGCTAGCAGGGAAATAATCAGTTTATCATAAGAAGATAGAAAACATCTGCCGTAGGTGGAATAATGCCCCCCCCCCCAAATGTCTGCATCAAAATTCCTGGGACCTGTGAATATATTACTCGGCAGATTAAAATTAAGATTGCAGCTGGAATTAAGGATGTTCTCAGCTGACTTTAGAATAGGGAGATAATCCTGGATTTTTTAGAAGGGACCAATAGAATCACAAAACCCTTTAGAAGTGAAAGAGGGAGTCAGACTGAGAGTCAAAGTGATGCGGAGTGAAAGGAATTTTCCCCACTGTTGCTGGCTTTGAAGATGAAGGGAAGGGGACATGAACTTTCTACTCCAAATGCTGGAAAAGACAAGGAAACAGATTCTTACACCAGGTCCTCCAGGAAGAATGCAGTCCCGCTAACAGCTTGATTTTAGCCCAGAGAGCCCTGCGTCAGATATCTGACTTGTAGAACTACAGGATAACAAACGTGTTGTTTCAAGCCACTAAATTTGCGGTCACGTGTTACAGCAGCACCCGGAAAACTAATATAGCCCCATATCATTAAGGCCCAGGGAGAGATTACAACCAGTCAAAAGAAAGAGAAGGTGCACGAAAGCCCTGTTTTGAACTCGAAAGCACTATTGAAATATGGTGTCCGTTCGTAACTACCGTAAAAAAATAAACATAGTACAAAGAGGTTAATAATAGTCCTTACCTCATAAGGTTGGGATGAGGACCGAATACATTTATACGTATAAGTATCTGGAACACTGTCCGACACCTAGGAAGTGACACACGAATGTTGGGTATGGTCCTCAGAGTTTAGAGCGGTGTAGTTTCGTGTATTGTGTTATACCACTTAATTTCAAGTAGTATTGTAGCAGAGCAAAAGATGCCACCCCAAAATATGCCTCTTTGGCATGAAGGTTATCTTGAGCTGGTTATTTTTAAGAGACTGCAGGCAGAGAAGACGTTCTGAAAACCCAGTAGAGTGGAAGTTACCCTTTTGTAAACGATATTTACATTTATAAGGAAAATCTCCATTTGGAAGCATGGCCCCCTCTTTGTAACAGGAAGAGAAGGATAACTCTGAATCTCTAGGGACTCGTATCCATGGAGAAGGCAATGCTTTATACCTTGATAACAACCTTACCCTTGTTTACTGTGCTTTTCTTGGTAGCCTTCTTGGACTGGGCGCTATTATCTCCCCAGCCCCTTCTTTTGTCTTTAGCTGAAGATGTGATTTAAGGTGATAGCTTGGGCCTTTTCAGGGAGTTATTCAGCTTTCTTGCACATCTCCCATTTTATACAAGAAGGATATTGTTATTAAACTTTCATTTGTTTCTCTCCTGTTAGTTTGTCTTTTTATTATAGATAGAGGGAAAATTCTTTTTCCTTATTCACAATATAGTTTAGAGTAGTTCAGGTCACTTCAGTATATTGCTAACAGTGTAAAACCCTGCACCTGTTTACTTGAGGTCGCACCCTGGTTCAGTCACTTTCTAGGCATGGGAGCTTATTAGTTTTAGGCCCTCAAACTCCTTAAGCTCTATTCTCCCTTCTCTTGACTATTAAGTCAACTTATAAGTCATATATTACATATATATCGCTGTTTAGTTAGGAAAGCAGAACTATTTGTAACTGGAGCCCAAAGGGTACATGAGCACCTGGCTCCAGGGGTCCCAAACAGACCAGGTTTAGCTACTCCCAGCTGACAAAATCCAAAGGCAGAGAGACCAGGGGCGGCGAAACAAGAAAGGAATTTATTTCAGTGAGGACAACACCGAGAAGGCAGAAGACTGTTCCAGAAGATATCTCCAAAGTGCTGAAAATACTTCTAGGTTTAATATAAGGAAAATGTGGAACAAAAGTCAGTGGGAACGTGAGGCCGGGCAGTAAAGGTCAGGTCCATTGTTGTCTTGGGGTCAGTCACCCCGAGTCTTGCTGCCTTCAGGGCAGTTGTTACTGCTTGAGGGGGTAGTTTTGGTTCTATCAGTGGATGCCTTACCCCCTCCCCCCCTCCTCCCCCCCCCCCCCCCCCGGGGTCTTTTGCCAGAGATCAGAGATAAGCTAGAAAGAAGAATTTAATTAGAAGAAACAGACTGAGGTCAAAATGGAGGTAGTTAAGGTGATAATTGGGTCCTTCGGCCCACGACAGACCATCCCATGGAAGGTGCCGCTGGGTGTATGTTGTATGCCCTAAGAGCTGCTTTTTTGAAAGGAGGTTGCTGCAGCCTGAAGCAGACAACAGGAGAACCTTCTCAGCTTCCCTTTCCTTCCATCCTCTGATCTCACAGCGCCTCCCACCGGTTGAACCCAGCCAGAAACCAATGAAACGGTGCCACTGTCCAGTCAAACAGAGCAGAGAAGGAGGGGAAAGAAGAGGTCGGAGAGCAAGGCCCAAAGGAACCACACAGGGGCATAAAAACAGTACCTACATTATGGCTTGGGAGTGAGGATAAAACAATTTAAACCCTGTGAAGCACTTACCTGGCACCCATGTGACCCTCACACAGTACCTGTTCAATTGATGTTTGCTATTATTGCTATTGTTTTAACTTTAATTACATAATGAAAGTAATAATAGTGATGCTTGAATGTCTACATCGTCCAGGACTGCCAACTATTCTAAATGCTTTCAAATTTGTTACTGTTTCCTCTGGAGGGAGCTCATCAGTGGGCTGAACTCTGTACGGTAACAAAATGTGGGAGAATGCTCTGGACAGAGCTCGATTAGGGGAACTGTAACAAGAAATATTTATTTGGTCTTTGGTTCCTCATCTAGAGCTTCTAAATCACTAGAAATTTCCTCAGTGATAACGGGGAGAGGAGTATCTTATGTTATTCTTCCTAAGCCCCTTTCAGCTATCCTTGAGGTTAGGTAATGAGGCTACCCTTGGTTGGCTCCTAGATAGCTTCGGAATCATCACCCAAGTACCCAACCATGTGATTACAGGGTTGAAAATTTTAGCCCTACCTACCGCACAAGTTCCAGGGAGGGGAGAGTGGCTAGATATTGAGTTCAGTCGCCAGCGGCCAATGATTTAATTGATCACGCCTAAGTAATGAAACTTCCGTAACACCCAGACAGCGGGGTTTGGGGAACTTCTGAGTTGGTGGACACACCAAGATGCTGGGAGGGTGGTGTGCCTCGGGAAGGCACTGAAGCTCCAACCCTTCCACCCATACCTTGCACTTCACAAGTATCCTTGTGCATAAGGATAAGTATCCTTTAGGATAAACCAGTCCAGTAGTCCCCTCTTTGTTCATCAGGGATGCATTCCAAGATGCCCGGCGGATGCCTGAAACCATGAACAGCACAGGACCCCATGCGCGCTATGTGTTTTCCTCTACATACATACCTGTGATAAAGTTTAATTTATTCATTAGGCAGTGTTAAGTGATGAATAACAATGACCGATAATAAAAGAAAAATAGAACAATTTTAACAGTATGCTGGCACAAAAGTTATGTGAACGTGGTCACTTCCTCTCAAATTGTCTTGTGCCGTACTCATCCTTCTTGATGCGAGATGATAAAATGTCTATGCGAGGAGATGAAAGCGAGGTGAATGACACAGGCCTTGTGACATAGCGTTTAGGCTACTATTGACCTGCTGACCATACATCAAAAGAAGGGTCATCTGCTTCTGGAATGCTGTTGACCTCAGGTACCTGCAACCTTGGACATCGAAACTACAGGTTAGCGGTGGACTACTATAATGAAAAGTAAAGCGCTTTATTGAGTTCCGTGAGCTGTTCTCGCAGTGTTGAACCTGAGGAGGGCATCACGGGAGCCTTCGATTTTATAGCTGACCAGTCTGAAATATGGACGTCATCGGCTTTGGAATCGGCCACTGACGTGGGGAGCCATCTTGTGGGACTGAAACCTTACATCTGTGGCTTCTGATTCTTTTTTTTTTTTTTTTTTTTTTATTTATTTTTTTTGGGACAGAGAGAGACAGAGCATGAACGGGGGAGGGGCAGAGAGAGAGGGAGACACAGAATCGGAAACAGGCTCCAGGCTCTGAGCCATCAGCCCAGAGCCTGACGCGGGGCTCGAACTCACGGACCGCGAGATCGTGACCTGGCTGAAGTCGGCCGCTTAACCGACTGCGCCACCCAGGCGCCCCGTGGCTTCTGATTCTAATGCTAGGTAGTTAGTGTCAGGGAGTTGGAGAACGGGGCTGGAAAGACACCGTGGATTTGTTGTCAGGAGGAAGAAACCCTCTCATTTAGTGTCAACTTGTTAAGACGAAACACGGCACAGAGGGACACAAACTTAACACAGGGCGACTTACGCAAACAAGCCTTCGCCTCCTTCAGCTCTATGGTCTCACTTTGAGCACGTGTTGGTGAACGGCACAAAGAGCTTTTAAATCATCTTTTGAGAAAACTTAATAATAGTACTTTGGCTGTCTCCTGAGTTTATTTAAGAAACTTATCTACTATATTGTCAGCATGGAAAATGTAATGTCTTGCCAAGTAAAATATACATACAAGTCTTTGGTAAAGTGTTTCATTTCTATCTTGTGGCACAGATATGCTTAGTGTCTGCATTAAAAAGACTCTTCCACGGTGTTCTTTCCCTTTATTCCACTTTTCATTCTTTTACAAACGTCTACATTGTGTCTGAGACCCTAGCTTATTTTAGGTCACTGAAAATTCCTGTGTGTGTATATTGACTACTGTTGTACCTATCTTTCAGTATTTCTGCTGAGTTCCAGACCCACATTTGGCTACTTCATGGGTGTTTCTACTGCATTTTCCAACAGCATACCATACCCAGAAAGCAGCATATTATTGTTAACCTCAAACCATTGCTCTTGCTTCTGTCGTTCATATTTTGGTATATGAAACAATCTTTTCCACTCCTGAGTCAGAAACGAAGGGTCATGAGAATGTCTCTCAGTCACTTCCTCCTGCTTCTCCCCGCTGATTCCATCCAAACTGCCACAGAGTTGTGAGTCTACCTTGTTCAAAGGTCTCCAATCTGTTAAATAACACGTATGGCTAAAATTAATTTCATGTGTTCTTCTTCTCTCTTCTTTTTCTAATGTTTATTTAATTTTGAGAGACAGAAAGAGAGAGACAGAGTGAAAGTAGGAGGAGAGGCAGAGAGAGAGGGAGACACAGAATCCGAAGCAGGCTCCAGGCTCTGAGCCGTCAGCACAGAGCCCGACACGGGGCTCAAACCTGTGAACCACAAGATCATGACCTGAGCTGAAGGTGAGAATGCTTAACTGACTCAGCCACGCAGGCACCCCACTCTTTACTTCCTTTTTTTTTAACGTTTATTTATTTTTGAGACAGAGAGAGACAGAGCATGAACAGGGGAGGGGCAGAGAGAGAGGGAGACACAGAAGCTGAAACGGGCTCCAGGCTCTGAGCTATCAGCACAGAGCCCGATGCGGGGCTCGAACTCACGGACCGTGAGATCGTGACCTGAGCCGAAGTAAGACGCTTAACTGACTGAGCCACCCAGGCGCCCCTCTTTTTACTTCCTTTTAATGTGGCTTCTGGAAAATTTGCTTAGGTATCTGGTTTGCATTTGTGGCTCACTTTAAGTGTCTATTAAACAAGACTGGCACAGAACATACAGGTAATCAAGAAGTATTTGCCAATTGAGGCATGCTTTTGAAAGAGCACTCTGGAATAAGTCTAGATATTTGGCTGAGATCAAGGATACAAACTGAAGGACAAAAGATAAAGAAAAACGGATCATACACTCAGCTTTGTAGTGGGAACTGAGTTGCCCAAGGGAGAACTAGAGGTCCATGTGCCGCTTTATGCTTATTTGTGTTGGAGATAAATCTGAATTTGAATTCCAAAACATGAGAGCTGGAGAAGGACTTTTGAGACAAGTGTATGGCTGTTGGTTAAATATGAAGGGATGAATGCAAAAATTAACCTAGGGTTTCATTCAAACCCTTAAAAAAATGGCAGGTAAATACATTGTTTGAAAAACAATAAATCCACAAAGACAAAAAGAAAGGGATAGAAGATGATAGGAATGCAATTTACAAACAAAATAAATGAGAGAGAAAAATAATAAATGAATAACATATAAGTAAAAGAAAATCTCAGACTATGGTTGGTATTTTAAGAGAGAGCAGAAGACCAAGGCCAAGTATACTATGAAGCATTTCAAAAAATATAAAAGAACCCATGGAATTTAAAAGTATGTTGTTAGAAATGAAAAACTCAGTTGAAGAGTTGAAGGATAACACTGACGAAACCCAGAAGTCAGAGCAAAAAGACAGATATAAAATATGATTAAAAAGATAAAAATAATAGATGATCAATTTAAGACTTCCAACATCTCAATAATTGAAGTTTCAGAATAAGAAAATAGAAAAAAAATAGGAAGAAGACATTATCAAAGAAAGATATATTTACAGCAATTTTAGCCCGAAAGAACGGGGGTTTCCTAATTAAAAGGGCTTGCCCAAGTGTTCTACCCAATGAGTGAAAATAGGCCCAGACCATGAAGCATAATTGTGAAATTTCAGAGCAGTTGAGGCAAAGGAAGTCTAGAGGCTTCCAGAAAGGAAGCTTTACGCAAGGGATGAAATATCAGAAGGTCATTAAATTTTTCTATTCTTCCTTTTTAAGATTTTCTTTTTAAGTAACCTCTTTACCCAATGTGGGGCTTGAACCTACAACCCCGAGATCAAGAGTAGCATGCTCTACCGACAGAGCCAGCCAGCTGCCCCAGTCGTCAATTTCTAAAGAGAATGCTGGAAACCATAAGACACTAGAGAAATACTTCCAAAACTTTTTGGAAAAATGATCTACAACCAAATATTTATATTACCTAAAATAAATATCCAGTGTGAAGTTAGGAATAAGATGTTAGGAATGTATGCAAGAACTCAGAAAAACATGATCTTCCATAGCCATGCAACTTTCTCAAGAGGTGGTTCTGCTGAAACCAAGCAACAGGAAATGGTTCAGGGAGGAAACCAAGAAACAGGAAGCCTTTGGACCCAGCACAGGAGCGGGGCAACAGGAAATCCCAGGAAGATGGGAAAGAAGTCCAAAGACTGTGGCTTTACAGTGTGCATAGATCAACCATTTTCTATTTTAGAGCACATCAGAAGAAGCTGAGAAAGATTTTTTGTTTTTTAAGATTAAATTTTTAAGATGCTTAATGTGTTTAAATGTACCACGCCAAGAGGGGATTTATATGCTTGGCACAGCATGTGGAAATAAATCAAAGATAACGAGGATAGTAAACTAAACAAAAACAAAGCAGAGCAAATATAAACTTCAAGGAAAGACAAATGGTTTTCAGGAAGGAAAAAAGAATAATTATTGTCTATGTTGCTCAGCTTGTGATAGATAACACTGATTATTATTCTACACAAAATTACAGGATAACTCTCATGGATTGATGGGCAGAGTGAAATTTGCATATGTGTGGTGGGCTTATGGGGTGGATGAATGTGGACAAACTAAACCTTCATATTTCACAGAAATAAAGTCAATTGAAAATGTCTAAAGCTTAGCATTTAAACATGCTCTCCAGGGACATAGACACTTGTATTAATCAGGGTTCCCCAGAGAAATCTTATAAATCTTATATACAAAATATTTAATATAAAATAAAAAAAATAAAAATGCAATATGAGGTTTATAGTATATATATATATATATATATATATATATATATGTACACACACATATATATATATATATATATATATATATATATATATATATATAATAAGGAACTAGCTCACATGATTAAGGAGGCTGAGAAATCCCACAATCTGCCATCTGCAAGCTGGAAATTTAAGAAAGCTGGTGGTGTAGTTCCAAATCTGTAGACCTGAGAACCAGGAGCCCTGATGGTGTATGTCCCAGTTCAAGTGCAAGAGAAGAATGAGGTCCCAGCTCAGCCAGTCAGGCAAAAAGTGAATTTTCTTTTGGGATTCCTGGGGGACTCACTGGGTTAAGTGTCCAAATCTTGATTTCCACTCGGATCATAATTTCACAGTTTGTGGGTTTGAGCCCCGGGTTGGCTCCGCGCTGACAGCGTGGAGACTGTTTGGGATTTTCTCTCTCCCTCTGCCCCTCCCCCATTCATGCCCACTCTCACGCTCTCTCGCTCTCTCTCTCAAAATAAATAAATAAACTAAAAAAAATAAAGTGAATTTTCTCTTCCTCCACCATTTGTGGCCTTCAAAGTGTTGGAGATTACTCTACCCACGGCAGGCAGAACGATGTATTTTACTCAGTCTACTGATTTAAATGTAATCTCATCCAGAATCAGCTTCACAGATACACCCAGGCATAATGTTTAACCAAACATCTTGGCACCAAGGACTAGGACACATAAAATTAACCATCCCGGTTGTAAATATAAAAATGACCCATTGGAGGGGATATGCCTGCTTCTGGAAAATATTAAGCATTTAATCTATTTCTCATAATCATTTTTGTAGAACTCTTTGAGCTAGAAAAAATGACAACGTGCATAAATACGATCAACTAATGAAGTGTGTGTGCCTGTATGCCCAGAAACACTGCAGGGTTAGAGCTTACAGACACGATTAAATCAGACCGAATCTGTAGACAAAGTTCAGTTCATAGTATGTGACAGTGCATGCCAAATCAGAGTCCCAACATGGTAACAGAAAGCTCCAACCTCCGGAGTGCCTGGGTGACTCGGTTGAGCATCCCACTTTTGATTTTGTCTCAGGTCATAATGCCGGGGTGTGCGATCACATCACTTGGCAGAGCTTGCTTAAGATTCTCTCTCTCTGCCCCTCTTCCCAACTTGTGCTCTCTCTCTATCCCTAAGAGAAAAAAAAAAAAAATCTCCATCCTCAGATTTTAGAGAGAACCATGGTTCAACTCTCGAACTCTGGCTGAATGGATCCAAAGCATCTTCTTCAATTTTGTTTTGTTTATGCAGTTTTTTTTTTTTAAATATGAAATTTATTGTCAAACTGGTTTCCATACAAACACCCAGTGCTCATCCTAACAGGTGCCCTCCTCAATGCCCACCACCCACCCTCCTGTTTATGCAGTTTTTAATAACTGAGCGTGTCCTATATGAACTTTTACAGGGTTTGTAATTTGTACAAACTTCAATGCATGATCTATGTGAAGTATGACTACTACGAGGCACTTATTTTCAATAATAGTGAGCATTCTGAATGCTTTGTAGGTGTGAAGCATTGTCATAACTCAATAACATATATTCCCTTATTCAATATTCTCATGAGATAAAACAAGATGTGAGTATAATTATTTTCACTTCGCTGATGAAGAAATTGAGGCACAGGATACAAAATAATTTGCCCAGGGTTCTACATGTACTGTGAACCCCAGCACTGTCATGACTATTCTAAGTGATGATTTTTTCAGAATAACTTTTTTGGGAGGTCTTATGTTTATTTAATTGATGCTTCAGCCGGCTACTAAAATATTAATCGAAAGTATACGAATTTACATTTCAGAAGCACCTTTCACATCACTATTGAATAGCCTTGGTAAGCAGATATTTTGTTTTTCAGGGATTTGAATTTCCTCTAATATTCGATTGAACTGACACTTGACAACCTAAATTGATAATTACTTTGGATGTTGTTTATTTATTTAACCAGGTGGTCAAAAACTACACTTGTGGATAGAAAGTATGGTTTGTGGCTAATGAATTTTCTTGGGAGGCATTCCCCCACCCCCCACCCAAACATTCCAAGTGTATGGTGAGCAGACATCATTATAGAAATGTATGCAACTTCATGTGGCAATGTTTTGAATACAATACACATTTGAATATCTATCTATCTATCTATCTATCTATCTATCTATCTATCTATCATATATCTGTTATCTATCTATCTAACCATCCATCCATCCATCCATCCATATTTATTCAATACTCCTAAAGGGAAACTAAAGAGTATGCGTTTAGGATCATATATACCATCACACTTGTCAAGATCTTGCCCTAGAATCTACTTTCGGAGGATATACCTTTCCTGCCCAGACTTCTAGAAAGCAAGACATGGTCACTCTTACTTTGCTTTGAATTCCATAGCACCTGCGATTTCTGAAGTACCACGTCATCAATCCGTATATACTTGCTGTGAAGCGATCTCTGATGGCAGGCGTAAAAATTATTCCATATTTTGAAACTAAAAATATCCTAAAATATTTTGAAATGGATTGCTGTCACTCCTAAAAAGGAGTGAAGGTGCATCCCAGAGGGCATTTCCCAGAATCGGGACCTCTCTGCTTACAGTTCTCAATTTCTCCTTAAAGACAAATAGCTGCTACATTGCCACACCTTAAAATAGGATCATTTTAGAGATTCTTAGTCGTCTTTGTTTTCGGAATTTAATCTACTGACCTATAGAATGCCTGTAGATCATATCTTTTGTCTTACTGAACTTGTTCTGAGAGGTGATTACTTTAAGGAATAAAACAATAAACCAGTTACACCCTAAAATCACTATTATTCAAAACCAACAATTATTTTACTTGTTTGATTGAATGAAATCTAGCTAAAGCTTTAAGTACAACTATTGAGAAAAGAGGCAAGATACCTGCAAGAAGTTACAGTTACTTCCTAGAAATTGCTTCCCGTGTGATTTTGCTATTTCATCATGCAGCTTGGTGACAGCTACCCAGTCTATCACTGTGACACTATGACCAGGAGGTGGCATGTGCATTGTGTTCACTATGACAGGCATCCAAAGCTGGTTAACCAGACGAATAGCCTCAATCTGATGAAACGCTTAACGCATTATTGTAATAGTGATACAGAACCTGTCTACTCATCTCCTGAGTGGCCCTCCCTCTCCCAGTTTTCCTCCTGTCAGCTACAATGTAAATATGTGTTCTTTTAGGTTTCTGTAAATAAGAAGGAAGCTTAGGTTAATACCCTCCCACTTTACAACTTTCAGCATAAATTTCCAAATTTTGGCCCAAAGTCGGTGAGTGCGGTTAAGTGCTTGATGTGTGGTTTTACTATTCTCTTCTGCACCTGCGTGCTTGTCTCAGTTACTTTGCAATCTCTCGTCTTCATCAGATGTTGGCTGAGAAGCAACTCTAACTGTAAAACTCATTAAAAACAAGAAAGATCTTGCTAGTGTAGGGGAGGGACATTTTTTTCTTTACTCTTCTAGATTCTTCGGTTGGTAAATTGAGATAAGACAGATAAACAGTAGAAAAACAAATTTAATGATGTATGCATGGGAGCCCCAAAAGGATATGAGACCAAAGGACAAGCCTTAATTGAGGTTTATAAGCCATCATGAACTCAGGAATGGGATAGAAGCCTGGGGCTTCAAAGGGGAGGAGGGTAATTCACAAGACAATAAGAAGAACAGATGTTTGGTAATTAGACCTTTGTCGGCCATACAGACAGTACATTGAGATAAAAGTTATCTCTGGTAATAGTTCTGTCTTTGAGCCAGGTACCCTATCTAAGTTCTTTTAAGTGGTCAAGGGAGAGGTGCAAGTTTTTGAGTCTGCTGGGTCTTGATTGTCTTCAGTCCTTCAGTTCAAAATAATCTACATGCCAAAGTGGCACATTTTGGAGTGATGTATTCATTCCCCTTCAATAGAAAGTATTCAATAGAAAGTATTTAGTAGTGGCAGTTGGTTCTCGTTCTCTGTTAGCTTTAAGTACCCTGAATTCTAGTGTGCACTTCCATGATTAAACCTTATACATCCTGCCACCAAATCAACAAAGATGTGAGTGACTTTTGAAAAAAAAAAAAAAATCACAGAGCTAAAGAATAAACCCTTGTATCCTCAAGTATCAGGGATTAAGAAATATACAAAGAAAAGACAAGACTGTCCATTTGCAACAACAGGGATGGGTCTAGATGGGATAATGCTCAGTGAAATAAGTCAGTCAGAGAAAGACAAATACCATGTGATTTTACTCGTCTGTGGAATTTAAGAAACAAAACAAAGAAAGAAAAAAGAGGAAACCCCCAAAACAGACTCTTAAACACAGAGCACAAACGGGTGGCTGATGTGGGTGGGGATGTGGGTGGGGAATGGGAGAAATAAGTGAAGGGGATTAAGAATGCACTTCTGATGAGCACTGAGTAATGTATAGAGTCGTTGAATCATTATGCCCTGCACATGAACTGATATAACATTGTATACTAATTCTACTTGATTTTTTTAAAAAGAAAAGAGTATCTTAGGTACGGGTGAATAATTCTATGTAAGAGATAAGTCACAACACTCTGCTCTGTCCCCCTACCTCCAAATCATACAGAAACTCTACTAGAGACAAAAATATTTGACTTGGCTGAAAGGCAGACTTAGGGAATCTGATTAACCTGTGCTTTGCCCAGTGTGGTTTAAAGTCATTATTGCAAGTTGGTGCAAACAAACCTCATGATTTGTTAGAGACTGGAAAATACAAGCAAGGTGAGCCTTGGGCAAAATTGTCAAGCAGAGACCTTTATGACCTTGTAGTTCTCACTTGCCAGTGGGCTTGCCTCATCTCTGTCCTCTAGCATCAAGGGACCACAATCTGTAACTGACACAGTAAAATTTTCTTGGCCCCGAAGGCTTCATATATTATTCCTCCTGGACATATTTTGGAGCTCAAGAGTAGATTTCTTTAGATTCTTCAGCTGGAAGATGCCTCAGGGGACATTTGAGCAAAACTGAGGGGGTTCTTTGTCAGCATTTTATTTTACTTTTTTATATCTTGTACGCTAAAACCCGAGAAACATTTGTTTCACATCTTCTCGTTGCTTTCAGAGAAAATACGATTCCCTTTGCTTCTCCTTGTTTTCTAAAATTCCACGAAGGAGTTAACAAGCCAGAAATAGCTGGCGCTCTATAGCCATTCCTTTAGGAACAACAAAAACAACAAGTAAAGAATAAAGCTCATGGTATCTTTAGTTTGTAAAGTTATTTGTGAAAGTTATTCGCTTATATATTTTTCTCTTCAAGAGACTTGAGAAATCGCTGGAGCATTGCTGTGGGGCTTAATGGACAGTGACTGTGTTTGGTAGTCAGGGAGATGAGGGACTGAATTCCACCTCAACTGCTAACTGGCTTTGTGACTGCTCTCCGTTTGAATGTTCTCCTCTGTAACAAGGGGGCAATGAAGTCCTCCTAACATAGTCCTTCTGAGCATCTGACAGTAGATCGCCTTCCGACTTCAATCACAATATGGGTTTTTTCCTGGGTCTCGAGTCTGTCAGCCTATCATACAGATTTTGGACTTGCCAACCTCCATAACTGCATGAGCCAATTACTTCAAATAAATCATTAAGAAATGAATTTCTTATCAATAACCCATTACATATTATACAGAGAACTCTTTCTTTGGAGAAACTTGACTAACTTTCTTTTTTTTTTTTTAATGTTTATTTATTTTTGAGAGAGAGAGAGAGAGAGAGAGACAGAGCACTAGTAGGGGGAGGATCAGAGAGAGAGGGAGACACAGAATCCGAAACAGGCTGCAGGCTCTGAGCTGTCAGGAGAGAGCCCGATGTGGGGCTTGAACTCACAAACCGTGAGATCATGACCTGAGCAGAAGCTGGACGCTCAACTGACTGAGCCACCCAGGCGCCCCATTGACTAACTTTCAAAGTAAGCCCCCTGACATTTGGTGAGTCTTCTTCATTAGATCCTCATTCTATCACCATATTCCTAGGTGAGAGAAGGATGATGGCTACCTTTTTTTCCATTATTCATTTTTAAGCTATTGGTTTGTCACAGTGGCAGGAGCACTGGATAAACAGTCAATGATGAAGTCTATGAAAGACTTAATGGACACCCATCAAATATTTGCTTTCTACTTGTCAATCCAGAATTTGCTGATTGATGTATTGATTTATATATCCATTCACTTAGTCATATACTCAATAAACATTGAGTCACTATTATGTGGCAGACAGTGGGCTACTTGTAGATGACACATATATAATCTAGTGGAAAAATGCGATACTCATCATAATTAACATTTATTTGATGAATTCTTATTAAGTCCTACATGTACTGCTAATTATTTTTACATGAATTACATTGATGATACCTAAGAAGGAGTTGATGGGATTGTGATATTGTAATTTATATTAAGAAATGTACATTTGGCCTTCAATCCAAACCAGTGGAATTTCCTAAGCAATGAGAGCAATAAAGGTGTCTTTTGTTATGTTAATGAGGTGACTTTTGGGAAGCACCTTGCCAAAGGAACCAACCCTGTGGTTAAAGGGTTGGAATGTTCTGTCCCACCCCTCTGATCTCTGCAGAGGAGAGAAGGGTTGGAGGTCGAAGCAATAGCCAATGACCAATGATTTAATCATTCGTGACTGTATAATGAAGCCTCCCTAGATACCAAAACCAAAACCAAAACCAAAACAACAACAAATAACAGGGTTCAGAGAGCTTTGGATTGGTGAACATATCTCCATGTGGGAGGAACCCATCAGGGAGGGTGTTGTGCCTGAAGAGGGCATGGGAGCTTTGTGCCCTTTCCCCGTACTTTGCCTTACACATTTCTTCCATCTGGCTCTTCCTGAGTTGTATCCTTTTGTGATAAACTGGTAATCTAGTAAATAAAATGTTTCTCTGAGTTCTGTAAACCACTCCAGCAAACCAATCAAGGCAGCGGGCGGTGGTGGTGGGGGTCCCGGAAACCTCTGATTAAGAGCTGATTGGTCAGAAGCATAGGGCTTGTGACTGGTATTTGAAGTGAAGGGGAGTAGTTCTGTAGGAATGAACCCCTAACTTGTGGTACCTGATGCTGTCCCTAAGTACAGTGTCCGAATGGAGTTGAACTGTAGAATAGCCAGCCCAGAACCTATGTATAGATAGCTGCTGTTATTATATCAATTTTCCAAATGAGAAAAAAAGGGACACCTGGGTGGCTAAGTCAGTTGAGCATCCAACTCTTCGTTTCAGCTCAGGTCATGGTCTCATTGTTTTGTTGGTTTGAGCCCTACGCTGGGATCTGAGCTGGCAGCGTGGAGCCTGCTTGGGAGTCTCTCTCTCCCTCTTTCTCTGCCCCTCTCCCACTCATCCTGTTTTTGTCTTTCTCAGAATAAATAAACTTTAGAAATTTAAAAAAAATGAAAAATAAGATACAGAGAGATTAAGTAACACTTAAGTGAAAATCGCTAGTAAGTATTACAGCCAAGATTCTAAAGCTTCTAAGCCCCTTTGATGTTAGCTGGAAGATATGGGACATAGAAGTAATTCAGATTCATGAAAATGAATCAGTTTCACAGATGAGACCATCTTTGAGCAGGGAAGGTAAGAAGAAAGAAGGGAGGACAGATTAACAGGGCCCAGGCTAGAAATGGAATTCACTGTTATACCATCTTGTGGTATGAGAAGACAACTAAACCTTTTAAAAACATAAATTATGTGATCTGATTTGGGTTTTAGGAAAGTAACTCTGGCAGTAATAGGAAAGAAAGATTGGATGGGAATTAGACAGAGGGAGACAGGTGAGGAGACTCCCAATCGCCTGGGTAAAGTTGATGAAAGGCTGACCTAAAGCTGCAGGACTAAGAGGAGGGATGAGATACGTCAAAAGGAGTGGCTTTGAGTGGCTTGGATCAGTATATTGGCTTGGGGTTTTCAGGAGAGAGAGGAGTCCTGGAATACTGTTTTTCTTCTAGACCACACCATATTTCTATCTAGGGGGACCAGAGAAATGACGCTGCCATTTTCTTTCATAGTGATTAAGCACACTCTTCTCTTGGGTGGGGGAATAGAAAAATATGCTCAGTCCTGTCTGTGTTGATGTTAAGGAGCCTATAGACACCGAGGTGGAGATACCCTTACTCTGGAATATGTAGATCCAGACCTCAGAAGAAAGACTGGGGCTGGGATATTAACATGAGAGTCAAGAGCATTTAGGCAGTGTTTGAGGCATGTAGGAGGCATATGAGGCCAGGGAGAGTGTGGACATAGTGGAAAGAAGACGCTCCATCTCAGAGCCCTGGCACACCCCGATGTTTCAAGACTGAGCGGAGGGAGGAAGTGACAAAGGAGACACTGAAGAAACAGCCAGAGGAGGAGGAAGTAAAACAGGAAGGCTTATTCTCCGAGAGAGTGAGGAGCAAGGTTGTCTCAATAGTCATGGTTATTAGTAATCTATTAACTATAATCGTATTAGAAAAACCATCAATAATTATTGCCATCTTATCTTATACGGTTTCACTGAAAATCCACCCTAGTAGTTGACGATTACCACCTCTGAACTGAGGCTCCAGGAGGTTAAATAATTATCTGAGATCACACAGAGAGTATCAGGAGCCAGGGTTTAACTCTAGGGGACTGATGCAAAAGCTTTGGTGATTGACTGTTGATCAGAAACTTAAAGGTCAAATAAAAAAGTCATGAACTGGAAAGGAATTTGATACCTAAGAAATGGAGTCAAAAGCCAGATTTCAGTTGGTTAAGGAGAAAAAAGGAGTTTAAAAAAAAGTGATAATGCAAGTAATCTTTGTAGGAATTTCATCGTAGAAAGAGGGAAGGAGAGAGAGAGGCCCTCTATTTTTATGACTTTTTTAGAATAGCAGAGGTATGCAATCTAAAATGAAGTTAATGTGCTGAAGAAATGAAAAGTTAGTTTGGGGGGTTGTTAACAATTTCTGGAAAATGCTTCCATTTTTCATAGAAAAAGTGACTTACTGGCTTAGCACACCCATCATGAAAGCGATACTGAACTTTTCCTCTGTATTCAAACTCTACTTGAATATTTAAAAGGATAAGAAGTAGCTTTCGGTTACTTTATTATTTATTTTGTCTTTTTTTTTTCTTTTTCACGATTCTTAACCATATATAAAAATGATAAACATACGACTGCATTTTCATTATTTATAATCATTTATTCAGAAAACCATCTTGCAGTGTGTGGGCAGTTGTCTTCCAAATTTAATTTCTGTCCATATAACGGTGCATTTTGTCCCAGCGAAAACATCTTTCCACCAAATGCCCATAGAGCCCTCGCAATTTAGCAGTTTCAATTGACAAAAGAATTTCTATCCCTCTTAAATTTTCTCCTAGTGCTCAAGACTTTGGAATGGACATATTCAGGAAACAAATGACTCTTCTGACATCCGATGTTGAATGGCTTTACTTTCTCACACATTCTTGGATCATGTAGTGCTTTTCCCGTGTGGGGCCTGTGACCTACAGATGGTTGTAGAGATTCCATAAGTGGAAAAAGTACAAAGATGTTCATTATTACATTATTCTACATTTCCCCTTCTCTTCTTGTGGGATGGCTTTACAGTGGCTAAATTTAGTGGTCAGCATTTACCACAAATGACTGTTGGCATAGGAGCCCGGCATATAGAAATTTATTCAGCAAAATGGACTTCGAAAACACCGTTCACATAGAGACGCGAGAAACATACATTTTAGCTGAAAGTTGATATGTGTATATCTCAAAAGAGAAAATGTCTCATTGGACAGCGTAAAAGACTTTTGAGGTAAATGTTACTAAGAACAGTTCTAGACTTGAGAATGAAAATGTAGTAGAGAATATTTTAAATCAAATACATGGGAAGTTATATATTAGAAATTTTGATTACTCAAGTAATCAAATATTTTCACCTCCTTTTTAAAAAATGTTTATTTCTGACAGAGAGCACATGAGCAGAGGAGGGACAGAAAGAGAAGGAGACAGAGGATTCGAAGTGGGCTCTACGCTGAGAGCGGAGAGCCCAATGCGGACCTCAGACTCACAAACTGTGAGATCATGACCTAAGCCAAAGTTGGACACTCAACCAACTAATCTACCCAGGCATCCCAAATATCTTTCCCTTCTAAAATTACTTTTATATTCCTGGGTAAGCTCATTATAACATACTTGGAAACAAACTATTAATGCTGATCGACTGTGGAAAAAAAGCAAAATTTTGTGTTAAAGAAAGCTCATATCTTCAAAAAAGTCAGTCTTGAGATTCCTTTTTTTGTTTGTTTCGTTTTCTATTTTGAGAAATAATAAAATATCAGAGCATCAGTGTCTGACCTCCTGGCACGATATTTCCTCTCTGGTGAATACTCACAAGTACCACGCTAAGAATGTTCTAATGGTGTCCCTTTGGTTTTGAAACGCATCTTCACAGCTAATGGGTGTAATGGGAAGGAGTCACAATAAAGCTCACTCCGTGATGGGCAGAAAAGTCAGGAGGAGGAAAGATCATGGTTAAAAGCAAAGGTTTTGGAGTTAAATATACATGGCTTCAAATCCTAAGTTTTACTGTGTGATTTTGGGCAAGCGTAGACTTTAAGTCTTTCAGGGCCTTGGTTTCTTCACCTGCAGAACGCTGATATGATGTTGCTTCAAGTACTAAAGTGTACCACAGTAGAAAAAGCTCAGTAAATGGCAGCTTTTGATCAACACGAACAGGTCACCTTAGCGGAATTGTGTTCATTAGGCTAATTGGGATGAGTTATTTTGGAGTCTTTTGAGGCCAGGCTGCGGCAGAGATGGAGGGATGCGCATAAGCCTTTTGTGGGAGGTGGGGAGGAGACAGGAAGTGGGGATAAGAAGTTGCCCAAGGCAGTCCACTGTTTGGCAATAGGTGGAGTGTTTGCAGCAGAGTCTTGGTCGAAGTAGAACTAGCCATTAAGTAAGAAGCTCTTGTTCTGTTCCAATGACCATGTGAGTAAAGAAATAAGAGGGCAAGTTGAAAGATGAGTATCTGGGAAGATGGTCAACAAGACAGAATGTGGATAAATGGTTTGGAACTCAGGTGGTGGTGAAAGCCACCAACTAATACATACATGGGGGAAGTACGTGGGGCGTCAACAGCCGTGAGCTTAGCTACTATAAGCTATAAACTAGACAAATGTGTGTTGTTACTATAAGCTATAAACTAGACATATGTGTGTTGCAGCATCAGGGCCAACGTCATGAACTTACGACCTGTGCAGTCACATGCTTAGAAAGACCCGTGCTTGGTTTGGGATTCTTAATACTTTTGAATAGTGGCCCACATATCTATTTTGCATCGAGCCCCAGAAATTCTACAGACCTTCTGCATAGCATGCTTGTGTTAAATAAGAAGTTTCAACCATAGTGACACCACCTCCAACCCCCAAGGACATTTGGCAATATCTGGAATCATTTTCGATTGCCGTAGCTGGGGGCATGCTACGGGCATCTACTGGATAGGGTCCAGGGATGTTGCTAAACATCCTATAATCCACGCTGGGGCCCCTCACAGCAAAGAATTATCTGGTCTCTTAATGTCATTGGGGCTGAGGTTGTGAAATCTTCATTGGGTTTGTTGGCAGTTTTATTAAAGGCAGATTTATCTGTGTATCTCTGGACAATATTATCGCTACCTAATCTGGGAAGGTTCGAAGTTAACTGGTAAACTTTAGATAATTAGGCTCCATACAGCACCAAGTTGAACACTTTGCACAACATTCCGGCTAATGGATGGATGTATTTTTGTAACTGAGTCAAAGTGTCATAAAGTTGAACTGACTAGTTGCCAGAAAAGACTCATTTGACTTGGCACCCATAATTAGCCCACCAGCAGCACCTGTGTAACTCTTATGATCCTTATTTTTTAAATCCGGCAATGAAAAGCTGGATTCTGGCTGAGTGGTCAGAAGTTTCTTTTCTAAGTGCCAAATCAAGCTTCTCGCTATAGTTCACTTCTGGGTCAGTTTCCTATTAGCTCAGAGAAAACACCACACTCTTACCTTCATCAGCTGAAACAATGCTCTGTGCAAACTGGTATTTTCTTAAAACTTTTTGGAATAAAAGCTGTAGCATGTAAAGAGGGCTTTGTCAACTGCTTGCTGTTTTGTTTTTGCTAATTTGTTCTTGTGGATTACAGAGATATTGAGCCAAATAGCCTCGCATGCTAGAGATTATTTTACACGAACCCAAATTGTGGGTTTCTTTCCTACATAGGCAGGATTGCTTCAACCATAGGGAAAGTATTTTATGACCACAGATCTGACACATACATCTAGGGATCAGGTCAGATATATGGATGTGTCTGGCTAGGGGTGTAAACGGGAAACAGGTGATGGGAAGTGGATAGACACATTAACAAGACTGGAAAAAAACATGACATGAATGTCCTAGTTACTGCGGGACAATCACAGTCGATTTATGCAAGACAGCCAGCAGGACTGTTTTTAAATTTTAATTTTAGATCATGGTGTTTTCCTTTATATGTCTCCCCCAGATGTTTCTTCCCATTTGGCATGAAAGTTCTTTATCACTCTTCTGGAAGGATTTAAGGATTAATTACAACTAAATTACGTTATATCTGAGGGAAATTTAAATGTAGTCATGGATTCTGATTTCTCTGCTTTCAAATTGTTTACTGTTAATCGTATGGACTTTGTAATCCCTCTTGAATTTTAAAAAGTGATTTCCATGGTCTTGTTATATTGACCATATTTTCTACACATCCTGGGCCTCAAGGACACAGGGAAAGTTTGTAAAATCTGGAATGTCTCAGGCTCTTCAATATCGGAAACATTTAACACGAAGAAATGTTCTAAACATCATATATTCACCCATTTCTGATAAAATCTTAGGTCTAATCTTTCCATACAGTTTACAAACAGTACAAACTAAAAAGTATGAAATCACTCCTGTTAAATGAAATTATTTTAATGTATTATCTAATTGTATTTTTTTTTCTATGTGGACAAGTCAAATTTGTTTTCTGGGAAAATGTTATATCAATTATTTTTGATCCTGAAAGAGACAATAACTTACATTATGGCTTTTTTTTTTTTTTTTTTTTAGTTAATTATAATTCAATCATTCTTGTTTGGAGAGATTATTTCTCTTTTCTGTAAGAACATTTTCTCAACAACTTAAAAAAAAAGTAACTTCACAAGTGTATTAGTCAGAGTTCTCCAGAGAAAAAGAACCAATAAGATATATATAGAGAGAGATATACAACAGGAAATTTATTATGGGAATTGGCTCATATGATTTGGAGGCCGGGAAGTCCCAACATCTGACCTGCCATTTGCAAATTGGTGTAATTCAGTCTGAGTTTGAAAGCCTGGGAACCAGGGCAACTAAAGGCCTAAGTGTGAGTCCAAAGGCTGGAGAATTAGGGCTGGGGGAAGGAGAGGATGATAGTATAATTTCCAGTCCAAGGCCAAAGCTGAAGGCCCAAAAACTGAGAGCATGTCTGTCTGAGGGTAGAAGATGGATGCCCTAGCTCACACAGAGGGTAAATTCATCTTTTGTCAACCTTTATGTTCTACTCACGTCCTCATGTGATTGGATCATGCCCACCCACATTGATGAAGGCATCTTCTTTATTCAGCCTACCTATTTAAATGTTAATCTCTTCTCGTGACAACATAACAGTCACACCCAGAAATAATATTTTGTCAACTATCCAGACATCCCTTAACTCATCTAAGTTGACACATAAAATTAACCATCACAAGATGTTAAACTGGATATATAATTTATATGAATCATTCTACATAGAAGAAGGAATAAGAACAAAATGAAACATATTTCGATGACCTCCTCTGCCCCAAACCATATGTCAAATTCTTAATCCACAATTCCTCAGAATATGCCTATATTTGGTGATAGGAAATTTAAGGAGGAAACTGAACTAAAATGAGGTCTTTAGGATGGGGCCTAATCTGCTATGACTGATGTTCTTATAAGAAGAGATTGGGACACATACATACACAGTTGAAAGACCATGTAAAGACACATGGAGATGTGACACATGCAGAGGGCCATCTGCAAGCCAAGGAGAAAGGACCGGAACAGATCCTTCCCTCACAACCTCAGAAAAAACAACCTTGCTGATACCTGTATCATGGACTTCTAGCTTCCAGAACTGTTAGAAGATAAGTTTTTGTTGAATTGAACCATCCAGTCTGTGGTATTTTCTTACGGCAGTCCTAGCTAACTAAAACAACATATAACTAGTGTTTGGCATGGCCATTGGCTCTTTATTTATTTTTGGCTTTTCTAGCATCCATTGCGGTACCTTGCAAACAACAGAAGTTCTGTTTCTTCCGCTGGAAATGACTACATTACCTTTTGAAGTATGAAACACCAGATATTCATCAAAAGTTCGTATGCCCTCTTCCATAGCTGCCTAATCAGGGTCTACATATCCCAGTCCCCTTGCATTTAAGTGGGACATTTGATTATTTCCCCTTATCAGAGTTAGGGTACCTCTTCCTGACCAAAGATGGGAAATGTACATGTGCCCTCTTCATTCCCTCTTCCCTTCTGCCTGCTGGATGTCAAAGCCCAAGGCAACACTATGCTGAAGGTTACGGAGCTCTTACCCATCTGAATCCCTAAGTGGGTGCATGGGGCACTAGCATTTGGCTTACTCAGTGCAGCCTTCTTAATAACACATTTTCTAGGGACTGACACTTGATTGAGAAATAACCACTCCTGTGTTAAGCCACCGAAATTATGTAGCTCATTTGTAGAGCAGCTAGTCGGATTCTACATTGTATAGTGGGTATACTATAATACCCACCGGTGGGTGCTGCTATAATAAAAACCTAAGTTTATGGCGCTGACTTATATCCAGGCAGCAATTAAAGAGAACACTCATGCCATCGAAAGAATCACATCGTGCAGTGAGACCACATTGGATAAGATTTTGCCAGTAATATGTTGAAATATGAACTCCTTGTTTACTAAGCCTGTAGGAGGAAAAAAGTTGGCAAAAGTCAGATATGAGTAATTTACATTGGGTATCGTTTGCTGAGTTCAAGATGTTATTACAAAGAAATAGGTGAATTCAGGTAATAATTGTTTTTGTTGAGAGCATACATAAAAGATAATAAAAGTTATGCAGGAATTTGGGGCCTCTCAGGGTTAGAAAAGCCTCTATTACCCAAACAGGAAGAGAGAAGACCTAAAAAGCTTTTAGTTTCAAGGACCCAGTAAGACTCACCATTGTGTCAAAGATCATATTAATGGTAGATCTTCTTCTCCAGCCTATTGACACGGTAGCAATGTAGCCACCACAGACTGGAAAGGGAGAGTGCTTGGACCTAAGAAACCAAGGCACCAATCAGGCTTGAGGATAAAATCCAGCAAAAACCTTGGGCATTAGTACTGAAACATGGACATAAAGAATTCAGGGTAGGATTGCCAGGTTTAACAAATGGGTGAAATTGGAATTTCAGATAAACAACAAACAACATTTTAGTATACGTATATCTCAAGCATTGTATGTTATAATTGTGGAAAATAGTATAGGGGACATACTTGTACTAAAATATTACTTCTAGTTATATGAAATTCACATTTAGCGGGGCATCCCAATATGTCCTCTGGTAACCTTAATTTAGATACTTTCAGTCTTTTGAAGGGAACTATATTACTAAGAACCCATGAGCTCAAATGAAAAGCATCTTTGAGTTTTGGAGCCTTTAAACATCACTTGGGCCCCAGCAACTGCATGAGAAGGAAGTGAGCTAGGAAATCTGAGGAGCTCATTAGGAAGCATACTTCCAAATGCCTACTTCAGATGCAGCCATGGAAAAATAATCTTAAGGCAGAAGCTCCCAGAAGTCAAAGCCCAGGGCTGCCAGGGAACAATAGAGAAAGGTGTTCCTCGGGGTCTACTCAAGGAAATGCTTCCGGTGTTAGGGCATGAAAGCTTATATTAATTAATTTATCTAAATCAATAAATTCATTTATTTAAATAAATAAATGCTTATATTGATTAATATATTTAATTTATTAAATAAATTAATTTAAACCATTAAAATGGTTTCCCGTTTTTTTCCTGCATATGTTACTGTTGAGTCCCTTGTTTTTCTTTGTCCTGGAGGAAAATGAGTGTTGGGCCATCCCAGTTTCCTCATTTTATATTGACTGTGGGGCCGTGAATGGAGGTGGGATGAGAACTTGTACTTAAGGATTTCCTGACTCATGAGGAGCCTTATCTGCACTGGAGAGTAGAGATCCTAGATGTGGAGCCAAATGCCCTAACTGGAAGGTGGTTCTCTCATGGAGACGTGTAGGTCTCTTCTAGGTGGGAAGTTGCGGGCTAGAAGGGCGGAAAAGCTTTTTTTTCCCCCTATGGTGTAGGTAAAAAACTGTCAAGTTCCGAAGTGGCAAATATTTGATGCTCTGTAGGCCAACAGGTAAAATAAGGACATACTGTAGCTATGTATTGAACAACTGTTTTTCAAATGTAAAACACATTCTTAGCTTATAGATCACACAAAAGTAGGCAGCCAGCTGGAATTGGTCCAAGACTGTAGTTTCTGATCCCCCAAAATCATGGGGGTTAGTAGGAGGCAACTTCCTACCTAGGGATTTTGTTTTCTTGAAGGTTCCCTTACAGTTTGGTGGGGTTTACATGACCGATTCTTACCAGTGGAATGTGAGCAGAAATAAGTAAGGGCCGTTTCTGGTGCAAAGGTCCACATTTTCTTCTCTACCCCATTACCTGGTTTTCACCCATAGGACAAGCTGGGAAACCAGCCATTAGAAATGCAGAACCCAAATCAGCTGGCGGTCTAATAAAAAGATAGACCAAATATGTCCAATCCCAGGAACACATACATGGGTATGTTGTGTGAAAAGTAATACATTTCTGTTACATTAAGCCATTGGAAGGTCATGTTTTATTTATTTTAAGTTATACTTTTTTAAATGTATGACATATTCAAATGATCATATTGTACAGTCCTAGAGAACACGGATAGATACATCTTCTATGATCCACACAAATATCTGTTGATATAATACAACATATTATCATATATAATACAATCATATTATCATATCTGAGGCTCAGACTGATATAAATCATGTATTTCAAGACAAATAATAAATATTATGTGCCTAAAATGGTAGGAAAATCGAAACAAAATCCCAGCTGGTAACTACCTTCTGACCTCCTACACCTGTCTGGGGCCCTCAGTTTCTGAGGCTTTCTGGAGCCTGGCCTGCGGAGGGATTTCACACTGCCAGCTTACGGGTTGCTTTCTGCGGTCTGCTAATTCAGTTAGCTTTTGTCCCTAAGTTTTCTAACTTCTGACATTCTGTTGCTGTTTAATACCTCTCCCATTCTTTTAATTTCTGTGCGTGTATGACTTTTGTTGGGGGGGTGGGTGGGTGGGGAAGAAATCCTTTGTTGATGTATATATGAAGTCTTAGGAGAATGTGGAACCAGATATCTATCAAATGCACCATGTCTATTTATAAATTTAAGGTATACTTTAATAGTAAGATGAACACAGTTTGGCGATGCTAGAAACTGGGTTTTGAATAGCAAAGTAGTTTCTTCAGAGGGAAATGTCTGCTTTTTATCAAAACAACAACAGTCCTCTTAGGAATTAACAGGATCTGACCACCAAGCATCGGTGCCTAAATTACTCATGTCATAAAATAGCACAGGGCATGGTCAATAGAATCCACCCAGATTTGTTATAAATAACCAGGATCTTACATGGGGAATTTAATCTCACTCTCCTGGAATCCAAATCTTGTACCAATTTACTCTAGGCTAGGAACGGACTTTTGTTTTCCTCCTAAGAAGAAAAATATGAAAATATAATTATACAGTTACTTGGTGGGGTCAGTGAACTTTTTCTTAAAAGGGCCACATAATAAATGTTATTGGCTTTGTGGGCCATATGGTCTCTGTCACACTACTCAACTTTGTCACTCAAAAGCAGCCATAGGCAAACAAACTGGGCACTTCTGACGTGCATCGCTATAGCCTAATGGCTGGGTAAGACCTTGGAGCCATTTTAAATGAAGCATTTCAGTGGCCCAGATAACACAGTATTATTATCTAGCACATCACTGCAAATCACCAATCAAAGACCAGGGTCTGAAAAATAATTTTTAGCTAATTGGAATTTCTTTTTTACCCAAGAGATTACCCTACAGCTACTAACACACAAGTACTTATATAAACCATCTGTAATACAATGAGGCTCAAAGACATGGCTAGCCAAAGTCAAACTGAGAGAAAATAGTTTGTATTGGGACTTCCTTTGTTGTTGATTCATCTTTTAGAGTTCAGGTCACTCCATGAGACAGTGTAGAGTGATGATCCGCAAATCTTTAGCATGTATAAGAATCACCTGGAGGGCTTTTTAAACTATAAATTACTGGATCCCACTGTAAGAGATTCTGTTTTGGTAGATCTGGCAAGGTGCCTGGAAATTTGAATTTCCAAGTTTCCAAGTGCTACTATTTCAATATAACCACCCAGGGAAATCTTCACTCAACACCTACTTAAGTAAATTCTCTGGGATTGGGATCTGGGCATATGAATTCTTAAATATTCTACATTATGAGATTTCAGTATTCAACTGGATTTGAAATAAGTGGCTAGAATATATATATATATATATATAAACTCAATCTCCACCTTTCCTTTCTTGTATTTCACGAATAAGGAAAGTTGATGAAGAAGTCTGTTTTCCAAGTTCCTTCCAGACAGATGATGATGATAGCAATGATAATAATGATGATGAGTCAACAAATACATAACCTGCATCTTTCTGCATTTCTATTTACTAGCACTCTG
This sequence comes from Panthera leo, assembly GCF_018350215.1. NCBI lineage: Eukaryota > Metazoa > Chordata > Mammalia > Carnivora > Felidae > Panthera > Panthera leo. The sequence continues at coordinate 17,562,003 of NC_056687.1, read as the reverse complement.
TCAGCCTGGATGTGTCGTTGACTAAAAAATTAAGTTCACTTTATAATATGTCCCATATTAGATTTTAGAATACTGATGCTTTCATTAGATTTTTGGAGTTAATACATATCTTTTCCTTTGTCACTGTCCTAACTGGAAAGACCACGTGTGATTTCAAAACAGAGTCACATTTAAAAAGCACGTGTATTATAATACCTGTGGATTTATGAGAAGTGAAAGAAAATTGCGTAAGACTAGGCAGTGCAACTATGTAATTTTTCTTAGAAAACAGCTGTAATTCCTATTTTTCAATGTCACTTTGTAAATTGCATTTAAACGTAAACTTGTGTTTTATGAGCACATTCCATTTGTTTTTCTCTTCTTCTTAACCATTCTCTTGAATAAGTTAGGCTTTTAAATCTGTTTTCTTTGAAGTTCAGAGGTCGTTCTTCAAAAGTTGAAGTCTTTCTTTCCTCTGTGCCCCCCACTCCACTTTTCTTCTTTTTTTTCCTACTTACCTCTCTTGGGATCCAAGGTTGAGTGGAAAACTACTGGACTTACTTTGTAGGAGGTCTCTGCACGCTCCAACACCCCTTATCTATATGACTCTACCTTGGCCTTCCACTTGTGAGCAGAGCTTTAGAAAAGCAGGAGAATCTTTTGGACTTCCCTTCTAGAAGGTTTCGATCCTTTTTGACAACTCTGACCCTTTAACATATAGTTCGTTAATAGGACAGGACACTAAGAAAATCGTGCATGCAAATTATTTATTTATTACTTTCAATGATCATAATCTAGTGTTCTTTAAACATCTCTTGAGGGGAAACAGGGAAACCACTCTTACTCTGTTACTTTTCTAATTGAAATCATGGAATTTCGTAGGTGGCAGTTTGGGAGAGTTTTTCAGCATTACAGTAAATTGAGCTGTACATATTGATAACTTTTGGATGAACGTAATTCTCAAAAGTATTTATTTCTTTATTCCTTTCTTTCTTTATTTTTAAGATTTTATTTTAATTCCAGTTAACATACAGTGCTATATTAATTGTACAATATAGTGATTCAACCCTTCCATACATCACCCAGTGTTCATCACGACAAGTGCCCTCCTTAATCCCAATCACCTGTTTCACCGCACCCCCTACCCTTCTTCCCTCTGGTCACCATCAGTTTGTTCTCTAGAGTCAAAAGCATACTTTTAACTTTAATCTCTTGTTCTGACCTCCCCCAAACCACTTGGTCTGCTGATAATAGAGCTCTCAATAAATGGAAATATGAAATAAAGAAAAGAAGAAAAACTATAATGTCTTGGCAGAAAATGCAAGGCAATCTAGTCCTTTGTTATATAAACACATTTGATAATGGGTATTTTACAACAATGTGGATTTCGATTATATCACCAATTGTTCTGTCATGGGAGAAAATCCAATTAGGAGAGAAAACCCAGTCTCGCAATTATTTTATGTGTCACTTCTGCTGTCTTGATCAAATGCCCCTTGTTTAATGATTGCTTAGTTATTATGAGTTTGACTGACCTTTCCCACACACTTTGAAAATCTACACAAATTCCTTTTCTCCCTTGCAGTGTCTTCACTTACCATTTATTTTTCTCTTCCGGTATATTTTCTGTTTTCTTTGCCTGTTCTCACTCCGTTTTTGCCACTGGTTTTCCTTGCTGGTGAGATTACTTACTTCGCCATTACTTAGGCTATGTATTTTTCTACACAGCCTACATGGTCCCAAAGATAGGTCCTAAGTCACTAGGTTCACTAAAGATGTCCCTTCTCGGCGTCTGGTCCCTTTGATTTGTGAATCATTGCAGGAGATAAATATCTACTGACGCTGATACCCAGAAAGATTGCATTTATTTATTTATTTATTTATTTATTTATTTATTTATTTACGTTTATTTAATTTTGAGACAGAGAGAGAGAGCATGAACAGGGGAGGGGCAGAGAAAGAGGGAGACACAGAATGTGACACAGGCTCCAGGCTCCGAGCTGTCAGCACAGAGCCCGATGCGGGGCTTGAACTCATGGACCACGAGATCATGACCTGAGCCAAAGTCGGACGCTTAACCGACTGAGCCACCCAGGCGCCCTGAAAGATTGCATTTTAAAAAAATGTTTATTTATTCATTTTGATTTTTGAGAGAGAAAGCCTGAGCAAGGGAGGAGAGAGGCTGGGGGGACAGAGGATCTGAAGCTGGAAATACACTGACAGCAGCAAGCATATGGCCCTGAAAGGTCGCATTTTATCGATGGCCACAAGCTGAAGGCCACAAGATAATACAGGGTCTAAAGGGATTTACTAAACTGTGCCCTGTTTACTAAACAGGCACAGGCTTTGCCGATCCCTCAGATATAGAACTTCATAGAACATGGGAGTTAAGGAAAGACAGAGTGTAATATGTGCAAAAAGGAGAGGCAAGACAACTGATATACAGCTTCTTGTTGGGTTCCCTGCCTGCTAAAAGAAATGAGCGATGCATTCCTGACACAGAAAATAAACTAGTGAACAAAGGAATTAGACTTCCAAGGGAGGATTTTCCACCGACAGCCTGTTTGCACAAAATCTCTTTCAGCTAAATACAAGGGGATGGAAAACATCTCTACTTTTTCCAATCCTATTTGAAAGAAGGCAGAGAAAAGGATTAGAGACATCAGTCTACGTAATTCTCATCAATAGGGAGTAATTGATTGGTTCCTAGACCGAAGACAATGGTAGAAGAGACTATGCCATTTTGTTGATTGCCGTAGTAAAGTTCTGGAAGAAAGAAGGGGTCTAGCGTGAGCTGCCGTTGTTCAGAAGCCAGGTTTTAAAACATTTACATAAACTAATTCTGTAGTTTGAAATTATGAAAGATGAAATGTTTTGAGAGAAGAGATGAACTTAAAATTATATAATTCTTACTGTAATCACAGATGTTATCAAGACTGAATAAAGGGAGATGAAAAATTTTTGAAGCGTATCTCTAGAACTAAGTTATGGACATGAAATAACATAGCAGTTAAGAGTTGAGTTGGAGCCAGACTACCTGAATTTGAATCTCGACTACTGTACTGAGCCACTAAGGGATACTCTCAAGTTATTCAACCTCTCAACGCTTTGGTTTCCCATCAAAGAAATGGAGGACATAAGTTTACCTACATTTTAGTTTCTTTTGTGTGTGTGAAAATTAAATTAATAATACATTTTTAAAAATTACCAAACTAGCATCTGGTATGTAGCAAAATGTAAATTCTAGGTACTATTCAGAAAAAATTAATGTTTATTTTTGAGAGAGAGAGAGAGACAGAGCATGAGTGGGGGAGGGGCAGAGGGAGAGGGAGACACAATCTGAAGTGGGATCCAGGTTCTGAGCTGTCAGCACAGAGCCTGACGTGGGGCTTGAACTTACGAGCCGTGAGATCATGACCTGAGCCGAAGTCAGATGCTTAACTGACTGAGCCACCCAGGTGTCCTTCTAGGTACAATTTTAAAGGAAATGTTATAGAATATGGATGACAAAGAATGCTGTGAAATTATATACAGTAAAAATTATATACAGAAAATTACATACAGAGATCATATACACTAAAATAGTTAAAAGCGGGAAATATCCCCATTTGAGCAAAGTCTTACAAACAATGTTTCCCCCCGTTGCCACAATATGATGAACAAGACAGACCAACTCTCTGTGTTCAGTAATGCACTACTGATGGATCAAAAGAAAAACAAATGAACCCTCAACTTTCTTGTAAATTATCTGGCATGAACGATCTGCAGAAGGGAAGTGATGGGAACGGACATAATTTAAACTCAGGATAAATGAAGAGCGGATAAGCACACATCGAGGAGGTTTTGAACTGTTCCATGTGATGTGGTCAAGATTTTAATGAAGGTGTGGAGATTAAGACGATTCTAGAAAACTGGAGAAAAACAAATATTTTCCAGAATTCCAAAAAGGAAGCAAATGAATTCCACACGTAGCAATGGCCATAATGGTGGTGATAGTAATAATGAAGGATAGCAGGAGAGGTAATAATAGGTAGGTGAAAACAATGGTGTACTTGATAGGCTAACCATAGCATATAAAATGCTCTGATTGGGGCGCCTGGGTGGCTCAGTCGGTTAAGCGTCCGACTTCAGCTCAGGTCACGATCTCGTGGTCCATGAGTTCGAGCCCCGCGTGGGCTCTGGGCTGACAGCTCAGAGCCTGGAGCCGGTTTCCGATTCTGTGTCTCCCTCTCTCTCTGCCCCTCCCCCGTTCATGCTCTGTCTCTCTCTGTCTCAAAAATAAATAAACGTTAAAAAAATAAAATAAATAAAAAAAAATAAAATGCTCCGATTAATTTTAACTTCAAAAAAATGTATTAAGGATGGAAAAGTTGTGCAAAGTATACATTGCTATTATTCATATTTTACATACAAGAAAAAGAAGAAAAAGAAGGGAAGGTCATGGAACCATACTTGATGGAGCAGAAATAGAATCCAAGCAGCCGGACTCAGGTGTCCTTGTTTTAACACTGTTAAGTATGGAACCAAATAGAGTTTTAAAGGGTATCTAATTTGCATTTGTAAATTACATGTATTGTAATTAAATTATATGTATTTTAATGAAATGTATATATATATTTCATTATATATATTTAATTCTATATATACATATATATATATACATGATTACGTTATGCTGCTAGCGATATCTAAAGTAAATAATATGTTGGCTTTATTTTAAACATAATTGTGAGAGAAAAAAAATCATAGTAACTTTTCCACCTGCTCTAAGTTTTTTGCTAAGAAAAACTAATTATCTGATATTTGGTCAAAGTGATGTGATTTGTACTACCAAACATTTGCCTGGTGTCTTTGTTGCATTTTGTCTTGTTTTATTTTCCAGCCAGCTGATATATGACATCTTGGCATCTTTCTGACAAACACCGACGACATGCAAAACGGTGACAAATTGGGATCTTTCAGCACAGTGCAAAGTACATGCTTTGGCCTATTTGTTGACGGTGTAAAGACTAGCAATTGTATTAGAAGGGATACGCCCTTTTCTTATGAAAATGATCATGACGACACAAAACATTTAGGAAATATAATATAAAATCATTGTTTGAAAGTTAGTGGCCCATTTGTTCTCAAATGTATTCTCTTTCTCACTCTGTGTTTATTAGGGATTTTATTGACCAGGATCCCTTGCCTTTGACTGCCACATAAAAATTAGGAGGCCTGGTTTCTGAATATAAGAGACTGGATATTAGATTCTAAGTTGACAACCTTCTAATTTCTGGATCCTCTCATCCCGGGTCCTCTCACAGCCGTCCGTGTCGGTAGAGGTTGCCTGTAGGTCAGAGTTGGCGGCCCTCCCCTCCCCTTCTTGCCAATTTCTACACTGAGGTCTGGACCAGACATCTTATTTTCTAAGAAATTCTGGTTATTCTTCTCGGACCGCCTTCATTTCTGTCCTCAATTTCAGCCTCTCATGGAGGTTTAACCGCATCTTTTCTCTGTGCGTTGTTCTCATACTTGGTTCATGCCCCAGTGAGGCACTGGCCAGGGTTAAGACAACCCAAGGAAGGGATTGCATCATTCCTTTATGTAACACCAGCCTACTGCAGGATGACAAAAGTAAAAATATGAATGAATGCTTTTTTTTTTTTTTTTTTAACATTCTAGGTGACTCCCTTACCCTTGGTTCGAAATATGTTATAAAGAGACTGGTGTGAAAATGATGAGCAGTCCCAGCAACCGAATGCCCGTGATGAATCTTCTGTTTATCCTTCAAGGATAATCCTTCAAGGTGGCATGGGGCACCATCTCAGATCACTCTCCCGAGCTTCATGTCTATGGAGAGCACCATGTTTCTTCCCATCATCGGAGCACCACCCTTCTGAAAACTATTCGAGGGATTCCATTGTTCTTAGGCTAAGATACAAACTGATTTATATTACTTTGCAAGCGTTCCATCATCTGGCCCGTCCCTATCAAGTTAGTCTCGTCATGTGCCACATAACGCTCTGTCTGACCACCGTGTTGTCGTAGTACCAATCTCCTATAACATGTATACTACGATACTACTCATTCCACTGGTGCCTCTAAGTTTTTACACATGCTGTTTTCTCTGCTATGAATTACTTCTCACCCTTCTCTCAATCGTCTTGCATCTTTCTCTGACTAAATTTTAGTAATCATTAGGCCTCAGCTTATACAACTTCCTCTTGGGAGGTTTCCCTGAGGCCTAATGGCTGACTTACATATCTACTGTTGTCACAGCACAAAAGATTTATTTTTCTTAAATTTTTTAAAATGTTTATTTATTTCTGGGGCGCCTGGGTGGCGCAGTCGGTTAAGCGTCCGACTTCAGCCGGGTCACGATCTCGCGGTCCGTGAGTTCGAGCCCCGCATCAGGCTCTGGGCTGATGGCTCAGAGCCTGGAGCCTATTTCCGATTCTGTGTCTCCCTCTCTCTCTGCCCCTCCCCCGTTCATGCTCTGTCTCTCTCTGTCCCAAAAATAAATAAAAAACGTTGAAAAAAAAATTAAAAAAATAAATAAATAAAATGTTTATTTATTTCTGACAGAGAGAGAGAGAGAAACAGAGCATGAGCAGGGGAGGGGCAGATAGAGAGGGAGACACAGAATCCGAAGCAGGCTCCAGGCTCTGAGCCATTAGCACAGAGCCCGACGCGTGGCTCAAACTCACAGACGGCGAGATCATGACCTGAGCCAAAGTCAGACACTCAACCGACTGAGCCACCCAGGCACCCCTAAAAGATTTATTTTTTTAACAGTATTATTTACTAGCCTTTGTACTTCTAAAGATGATAAGCTCTTTGTAGCTAGGGATGTTTTCTTTATCTCTCTATTTCTACAACTTGGTATAATACTAGGCTAGCAGAATACAGCAGGTGCTCAAATTCCAAAGCATGTACCCCTTTGTAAAGCCCTACCAGACCTTTCTAGGTGCTACTATTCCAAATCCATTGTAATTCAAATCTCCTATTCACATTGCATATTTTATTGTTGGTCTAAACTCTGTGCAGTATTTCACCTTTCACATGCCATTGTTGGTCAAGCATTTGGTTCACACGCTTAAATCCACTTACCAGCTTTACAAGAAAGTAGTGTGTGTCTCACCTTTGTCATGTGTTATTACACAGTTCTGGTATAGCTCTTTATAGTACAGCATTCACGATTTTCATTCATAAAGGGAAAAAATGATTCCATAAAGGAAAGTAAATTTCTGCCTTGGTAAGAGAGTTGAAATCTCCTGGATGCGAAGTCTATTTAGACTCATTCTAGCAGAGCTTAAAAAACATATATCAAAAAGGACAACGATAATATGCAAGTAATTGAACTGTCTACCTACAGTCCACACTCTTTAAAGAAACACAAAAGATTCCAGACACTCCGCAATCTGAATTCATAACAACTCAACATCTAATCAAAAAGAATGAAACATTCTAAGAAGCAAGGAGATATTACCCAGACTGAGGAGAGAAGTCAATCAATATAACCAGATGCAGAGGTATCTGTAACAACAACCATGCTTTCTGGTTTCTGTATTCGATCCTTCGACATCTTGGGGCCCCTGTCACTGCCAGCCAATTCCTGGAGATAGTAAACGATTCTTCTACAAGCCTGTCTGGTGAACAACAGCCAAACGATCCACAGCCCATACCTCAACTACCTCCTTTATCAGGCTTTCCCACTCAGGCCACTATTCCCCTGTCTTTTTTTTTTTTTTTTTAAATTTTTTTTTTTAACGTTTATTTATTTTTGAGACAGAGAGAGACAGAGCATGAACGGGGGAGGGGCAGATAGAGAGGCAGACACAGAATCCGAAGCAGGCTCCAGGCTCTGAGCCATCAGCCCAGAGCCTGACGCGGGGCTCAAACTCACCGACCGCGAGATCGTGACCTGAGCCGAAGTCGGACGCCTAACCGACTGAGCCACCCAGGCGCCCCACTATTCCCTTGTCTTAATCACCTAAGGTTCAGGTTCCAGACAACCAGGGACAACTCCTATGTCCCAGAGCCTGCTGAAATTACTCAATTTCAAATTTCAAACCTGCTTACTTTACTTGTCCCACTTCTTTCTATGGGAGCCACAATAAAAACTTGAACCCATATTTCCCCTTGCTCCTTCTGCCTCCTGAGGGACCTGATGTGGCCCCTCACAAAGCGGGTGCCCCCCCTCCCCTTGGGATTGTGAATATGACACTCTTTCCCATGGCAATTGTCTTCTGGTGTGTTGGCTTTGCCATACCTGCCAAATAATAAAACCTGCATTTTAAAACTATGTTAGAGATGATGAAATTAGCAGTCAAGCATGTCAAAATATCTTTTATAACCATATTCAAATACTCCAAGTTCTAAAGGAGAACAAAAACATAATGAGAAGAAAGCAAATATTTAAAAATGGAAATAGTGAAAAAAATGTCCAAATGAAATACAGAGAGAAAAGTCTAATAAAAACAAATAAAGCCTCAGTCACTTCTAGGACAGTATTAAGTGGTTTAACATCTGTGTAATGGAAGTCTCTAAAAGAGGAGGGAGCCAGAAAAATATTTAAAGAAATACTGTCCAAAACTTTTCTAAATTTGAGGAAAACTATCAACTCACATTTCCAAGAATCTCAACAAACACCAAGCAGGAGAACATGCATACAGATAGAAAAAAAATGCTAGTATGGAAGGCTGAAGACATTTTCTGTGTGCATATATGCATATGTGTATCTTGCACATGGAAGAAAAAAGAAATGAGAGGAAAGAAAGAAAGAAAGAAAGAAAGGAAAAAAAGAAAAAAAGTAGAAAGAAAAGAAAGAAGGAGGGAAAGAAAGAAGCAAAGGAAAGCAGGAAGGAAGGAAGGAAGGGAAAACCATTGAACTTTTTAATCAAATTTTAAAAACAATGATAGACTAAATCTTAAAAGTATCCTTAGATAAGAGACACATCACCTCCAAATGAAAAGGCATGAAAATAATTACATGCTTTTCAATATATACCACTGGAGTCTATGAATAACATCTTTAATACCTAGAAATGCCACACTCTGGGGTCCTAGAGGCTAGGACTTCAACATAGGGATACCTGGGAGACACAATTCTACCCATAGGACCATAGGCTCAAGAGTTGGGTAAGAAGAAACTAAGCTGTGCAAATTCATATAATACCTGGAGGTGATTAACTCATGTTCACATAGAATCAACTGCTACAAATGGAGATAAAATGGTGAAAATGGCTATAGGGAAAGACTACAGGGTCTGCAACAGAGTGAATTAGTTTGACAAAGTTATAGAGCAGAAAAACTTTGCATTGAGACATCTTTCCCTACTGTAATAGAAAATGATTTTTTAAAATTCTACTGCATAGTTTGAATTAGAAATTATCTGGTTAAAAAAGGGTTATAGTCTTATCTCTCCAGGGCTTGGTTACAAGGTTTCAGAATGATTGCTATTATTATTATTACTATTATTATTATTATTAATATTACTATTACTTCTATGATACCAAATGAGGATAATGATCTTTTTACCCACGTCTTTTAGCTGTTAAGTCAGGGTATGATTAAGTAAAATTCCATGAATAACTTTATCATTATGAACTGAAATCTGCCTCACTATGCTTAGCATTGCATTGGTTATATCAGATACTGTTTCAAAGTTCTTTTCTCAACAACAATAAAATACTGCCTTGGTATTCCCTTTGAGAATAGACCTAATTCTTTTGACCTGGAAATATGACAAATGGCAAAGTGAAAAATCACACCCATTAGATACATTGCTCTTACCTCTAAAGAAACGAATACTGGATGCAATATTCAAAATGAAGTCGCGTTTTAAAATACTTTGGGTCAAGAATTAAGTGCTAAACTATTATTGTTTGAGGTACTGTTGAGGAAATCAGGAATCTGGACTTTGACTCAAGATTCCACCATGTTTTCTAGGTCTTTGACTTCATTGTGTTTTCTCACAGCTGACCATCTTTCTGCATAAAACAAGCCAGTCAATGTCTCCGGAGCCTTTACTATCTGAACTTAAACCACACAAGAAGAGATGGCCTCTATTTGCTACAGTTCCTAAATACTCTAGCTTAGAACTGACATCCACTCCTGATCTATCAACTGTGTCCAGGTATGGAATCTTGGGCAAGACTGTCCATCTTGGGTCAGATAATGATCACTAGACAAATCCATTTAGGGTCCAGGGGTAAGGAACTAACAGAACATATCAGAGCCTACATGAACCATATGTATGGGTGCAAAGAGATAGTTGGGGCATGAAGAAAGAGGAGAGATTTCTAGAAAGAAATAAGTGCTGAGTAGATATCCCCCTAATGGGTATCCTACAATTTTCTCTCTCTAAATCTTACTTAAATCATATATTCATTATTTTGTCTGTCATTTTTGGTTTTCAACGTGTTTAACTGGTTAGTATTATGAAAAATATAACCTTTTTTTCCCCAGAATTGGTGTTACTTTTTTTTTTTGTAGTATAGTTGATAACCAGTGCTACATTAATTTCATGTGTACAACATAGTGTTTCATTCTTGACTTATTTATTCAGTAAATCTTTTTTTTAAAATTTTTTTTAACGTTTATTTATTTTTGAGACAGGGAGAGACACAGCATGAACAGGGGAGGGTCAGAGAGAGAGGGAGACACAGAATCTGAAACAGGATCCAGGCTCTGAGCTGTGAGCACAGAGCACGATGCGGGGCTAGAACTCACGGACCGCGAGATCATGACCTGAGCCGAAGTCGGACGCTTAACAGACTGAGCCACCCAGGCGCCCCTTCAGTAAATATTTTTGAGTATCTCTGTGCCTGACGCTACTGTAGGGTTTGAAGTAAGAGTGGATAAAACAAAGGGCTTGATACCATGATGCTTACTTTCTGGTGTGGGGTTAAAAGATGGGCAGTAAACAAAGACATGAATAAATACCTTGTTACATGGTGTAAGAATCATAGAAGTTAAACAAGGAAGGGGAAAGAGAGAGAACCAAAGTGACAGAGTGGATGCTGTTTTTATATTGGTGATTAGCAAACTTCTCTAATAAGGTGATACTTGAAGAAAGGCCAGAAGGAAGTAAGGGAGTGACCATGAGGGTCTGAAGGGAGAACATTCTTTTTTCTCCAAATTTTTATTTAAGTTCTAGTTAGTTAACATACAGTTTAACATGGGTTTCAGAAGTAGAACCCAGTGATTCATCAGTTATGTACAACACCCAGTGCTCATCACAACAAGTACCCGTCACCCATCTAGCCCATCTCCCACCCACCTCCCTCCATCAACCCTCAGTTTGTTCTCTATCATTAAGAGTCTCTTATGGTTTGTTTCCCTATCTCTCCCACTCACTTTTTTCCCCCGCTTCCCATATGTTGGTCTGTTTTGTTTCCTAAATTCCACTTATGAGTGAAATCATATGGTATTTGTCATTCTCTGGCTGACTTATTTCACTTACCATAATATACTCTAGCTCCATTCATATTTTTGCACACGGCAAGATTTCATTCGTTGTGACGGTTGAGTAATATTCCATTATATATCTTCTTTATCCATTCATCAGTCGATAGACACGTGGTCTATTTCCATAGTTCGGCTGTTGTTAATAATGCTGCTATAAACATTGAGGTGCATGCACCCCTTCAAATCTGTATTTTTGTATCCTTTGGATGAGTGCATTTGCTGGGTCATAGAGTAGTTTTATTTTTGACTTTTTGAGGAACCCCCATACTGTTCCCCGGGGTGGCTGTACCAGTTTTCATTTCCACCAACAGTCCAAAAGTGTTCCCCTTTCTCCACAGCCTTGCCAACATCTATTGTTTCCTGTGTTGTTAATTTTAGCCATCTGACAGCTGTGAGGTGGTATCTCACTGGGGTTTTGATTTGTGTTTCCCTGATGAGTGTTGTTGAGCATCTTTTCATGTGTCTGTCAGCCATCTGGATGTCTTCTTTGGAAAAATATCTATTCATGCTTCCTGTCCATTTCTTCACTGGATTACTTGGGGTTTTGGGGGTGTTGAGTTTGATAAATTCCTTATAAATTTTGGATACGAGCCCATTATCGGATATGTCATTTGCAAATATCTTCTCCCATTCTGCAGGCTGCTTTTTAGTTTCGTTGATCGTTTCCTTCACTGTGCAAAAGCTTTTTATCTTGGTGAAATCCCAATAGTTCATTTTTGCTTTTGTTTCCCTTGCCTCTGGTGACGTGTATAGTCAGAGGTTGCTGTGGGAGAGGTCAAAGAGGCTGCTGCCTAATGCTTCTGTGGGATTTTCACAGTTTCTTGTCTCAAATTTAGGTCTTTTATCCATTTTGAATTTATTTTTGCGATGATGTAAGAAAGTGGTCCAGTTTCATTCTTCTGCATGTCGCTGTCCAGTTTTCCAAACACCATTTGTTGAAGAGGCTGTCCCTTTTCCATTGGAAATTATTTCCTGCTTTGTTAAAATGAGTTGGCTATATAGTTGTGGGAGAACATTTCCGAAAGAAGGAATGGCATATCAAAATCACTTCAAATAAACAAAAATTGTGTTTTGCTCTAATCATGGTAGGTACCTAGATTAGCATGCTTCAACACTGAATTTTCTTTAAATAATACATAATTGAATATAAAACTGAATGAAGATTTTGTTAACTAGGCTTAGTTACTCAGGCCTATGATAACGCTCACATTAGAGCACATCCCTATTTTCTTTCTTGTAATGGCATGATACTTAAAAGAGCATAAATATTTCAAAGCCTGTTAACATTTGAAACTAAAACCTATAAACTAATGATAAATGATATAATACTATCTAAAGATAGGGTTTATATTCCCAGTCTCTAACAGAGTCACCATAAAAAGCAAAAGGAAAAAAAAAAAGTTATACAACTCCTAAATTTCTCTAGATTTGTGTCAGAGTTCCCCCACTCTGATACATATGATTACTGGTATGAGTAACCAGTTTACCTTAAAAATGAATTGGGGGTGCCTGGGTGGCTCAGTCAGTTAAGTGTCTGACTTCAGCTCTGGTCATGATCTCACAGTTCATGAGTTTCATGAGTTCCATGAGTCATGATCTCACAGTTCATGAGTCCAACTTCAGCTCAGGTCATGCTATCGTGGTTCGTGGGTTCAACCCCCACATCGAGCTCTGTGCTGACAGCTTGGAGCATGGAGCCTGTTTCTTTCTCTCTCTCTCTCTCTCTCTCTCTCTCTGCCTGTCCCCTGCTCACACTCCGTCTCTCTCTCTCTCTTAAAAATAAATAAACATTAAAAAAATTCAAAAAAATTAAATGAATTGCATGGTTGATGATGCAACAATCATTGCCATGGCTTTACAAGGCAATTACCAACATCTATATGGCTATACATCTGTCACAGACATCTTTACACTCTCTTCTGATCACCTTCCTTTAGGGCGATGGGCAATATTCCACTTATAGTGATGGGCAATCACTATATCATATCACCATGATATCAGTTTTAAAGAGTGGAAAATGCAAAGATAATTTACTGAAGAATTTGGAGACTGCAGATGTAAAGAGCTGTAGTCATTGTATTTGTTTTGTGACTGTTGGCTGAATGGCTTCCCAATCAATGCAGAAAAGATATTTGCATTTCCCTCAAGTTTCCCCCAAACATATCACGGGCCCAGAGTCTCAGAGTCATGCTGAATCAATATGGCTTTAAAAAAAGACGGACAATAAACAGCACCAATCATTAAAGAGAGTCTGGTTGAGATAATCTCGGGGAAATAAAAACTTCGGCAGCTGCTGGCAGTTATGTCTTTGTTACTGTTTTCTCATCTCTAGCAAAGACAGAGATGCAATGTATCTGACGGTTTCCTCCAGGAACCCTCCGACAACTGCACAGTCTGGTGGAGACAAGACCGTCAAAGACCGAGTCCTTTTTCATTCCATTTATTTCCCCACCCCCAGCTCCTTTGTTAGAACTCTTCAAGGCACCCTTCCACTTGTTCAACTGAAATGTCTGTCATCCATTTCTATTAGTTCTAGATAACTCTGACTTCGTATTCAGAATGGCATTAAAGCATTTGCGATGGTTAAATTCGCGTTAGAGTACGAGATGATCATTTCTGTATTTTTTTGTTTTACCTAACAAATATCTGTTTTGCTACACACAATACTGCTTTATGAACTTACTATTTTAGTCAACATGACTTGAAAAAGGATTGCAAATAACATTTAGTATTAAGTGATAGCCTCAAAGTACATTTGAATGATCCATCAGTGTCATCAACTATTGTTTAGGACTCTACATTAGAATGTATAAAGAAATAATGCAATCTGAAGCTTAAACTATGTTTTTCCTAATGATCGTTTTTAGAATTCCCATTTGTTCGTATATGAGAGGTAATCTTACACGTTTATGTATGTTTGTGTGAGTTCCAGGAAAAGCCATTTGATGGCCCAGGTGAGACTCCAGCATTCTCCGGGGACTTGTGGGGAAGGGTCAGGTTGCAATGGAAGTGACACAAGACTGAAGCAGCCTAGATTTCTGGCTCACCCCATAGGCAAGAGCTGCCTTGGATGGTGACCCACAGTTAGCCTCAGAGAACCAAAATAAAATGGGATCATTTAGGACAGGGACAAAATGGAGATAGTCCGCGCAGGCGCATAAAGCAGAAAGGAAGTTAACCTCACCTAACAGGAATTCATACTCTTCTCAGAAATCAGTGGGGGATTCCAGCCAATCCCCACACACGGAATCTGCTCACACCGTCCCTGGACCTCCTCATTCCCCTGACTCAGCTGTCCTGATCCAAATAAGAAAGAACACCAGTAGGCAATCAAGCGGCCGAGAAAGCCAAATAACTCCTGTATTTACCCCATAAAATCCCTGTGAGCCACTCAGAACTCATTGCTCCCATACATTGGCGGTTTTTTGGCTTGCAAACCCAAACCCTTGCCATACTCATCCTTCCGTTCTGTTTTATTCAGCATGTGGTATTTTGTCCATGAACAAGAAATAAATTATTAAAGCACTGAGCGAGATGGGGTAGCGTTTCGCTGCTGTAGGGTAATTTAGCTTATCCTGATGAATTCAGATATCGATAACTAGAATCAGTATGCTACTGTTAAAAAAACCCTGAAAATATAAGGCGCTGACTGAGTTGTTAGGCAGAGTTTAGCTTCTGGGAACATGAGTCCAGAGGCTGGGAGTCGGCCAAAGGACTTTATCACTCACGGTGCAGCGTGTTCAGATTGGGTCCCCTCGTACCCATCCGAGCGACGTGGAGAGACCCAAGTGGATGTTGCACACACGGTGAGTTTGCATTATACCTGAAGAACTCCAAGGGTAGGACGTCCGAATCATTTTTTTTAAGTTGGTTTTAAGAGAGACAGAACTCAAGTGGCAGAGGGGCAGAGAGAGAGAGGGAGAATCCCAAGCAGGACAAAACCTCCACGCAGGGCTCGAACTCACAAAACTGATCAGGCCCCAAATAAAGAGTTGGACGCCTCACTGACGGAGCCACCCAGGAGCCCCCAGATCATTTGTAACGGGCTGTAAGCATACCTGCCAGAGGAGTGTTGGCCCCAGAGGGAGACGTTACCTTTATTTTACTGAAAAGCAAACAAACCTGTCTTCTGCTCCACAGGGAAAGGCTGAGCCTCGCTAAGCTGCTGGCATTCTCACCTGCTAGAAAAAAATGATCTGGAACAAAGGCAGCCAGGGGCCACAAGACCCGCAGAAATGTTAAGTGACCCGTGGAGGACGGTCTCCCAGTGTGCAATTTCTGTTTCCTTGCTCAGTCTTTCAAAATCCATCCCACACGAATCCTTCAGGAATTCTTTCTTAACTTCACCTATTAAGTACCTTTTCCTCCTTTTAAGCCTACTGCATACTGTGTTCCTTTTTTAAGACACATGTTGGTCTGCACTTTTTCCGTCTCTGTTTCACCCTATATTCTACGAATTGAATGTTTCTTAATAGCCGCGAATGTTTTATTCCTCTTTATATCCCTTTAGGAGATGATGCGTCTTTTATCTGCCTCTTGTGCTTTTTTTCTAGTAACTGTTTTGTTAACATAACAAATGTGATGAGTCACATAAGCAGCACTCCTGTAGCGAGATATGATCAACGAGCCAGAGTACAACAAAACGCCTAACATGCCTTTTAAAGGTATAATTTACTTGAGTTGAAAGACATTCCTGAAATATTCAAAAGTAAGAGAGATTTTTGATATGGTTCATCTCTGAAGAAAATCTGGGTTATTCTGTAATTGGACGATATATTTTCATTAAGGTTATGAAATGTTTTCCTATTACTAATATTGCTTCTGCTATCACCTGTAGTTAATTTTTCTTTAATGTTTATTTATCTTTGAGAGAGAGAGACCGAGCACAAACAGGGGAGAGCCAGAGAGAAAGAGGGAGAGGGAGAGAATCTCAAGCATGGCCGTGCTGTTAGCGCAGAGCTTCAGGCGGGGCTCGAACTCACGAACCATGAGATCATGGCCTGGGTCGAAGTGGGACGCTTAACTGACTGAGCCACGCAGGTGCCCCTACGACACGTAGTTCTTCATTTTCCGTCATTAGTGTGCAAGTATTCTGCGCAGTGCTAGAACATATGTTAACCACTTTATAACATTGTTTCTTTCATTATTTTTCAGAATTCTAGGATGTAGGGATTTTTATCATTTCAATTTCAGATCAGGAAATCTAGGCTTCAAGGGGCACCTGGCTGACTCAGTGGATGGAGCATGTGATTCTTGATTTCAGGGTCATGAGTTTAAGCCCCATGTTGGGCATAGAGCTTACTTAGAAAAATACTTCTAATCTACCTAAATTCACACAGAGTTAGGACTCAAACCCCTTTGCTATTTAATGCTAATCTGACTTCTTAATCATTTTACAATCATAATGTCCTGGGATGAGTTTATAGAAACTCACAATGAAGTCTGCAATTGATTAGTAAGGGAATATTCTCTCATGTTGATCGTAAGATATTTCTTAAATAGTATTCAAGCCAGATCAACAGATTGCAGTACCCAATTCTAAGTATAAATTACGTTCACTCTTCTAATGCTGCTAGTTGTGTATACAGAGTATTAATTTATAAACTGCTATAAAAACAAAGAGGAGTAAAAAAACCTCAGTCACTGATTCCTGAAACAAGTCCCAACCTAGAGCTCATAAAGCTCATAATATTTTGGGGAGATTTTCCCAAATACCAATCAATGTAGTGATCATTTTAAGGATTCATTTTTTAAAATTTTTCTTAGATTTTGAAATTTTATTGAAATCCAACTTAGTTAACCTATAGTGTAATAATGATTTCAAGAGTGGAATTTAGTGGTTCATCACTCACATACAGCACCCAGGGCTCATCCCAACAAGTGTCCTCCTTAATGCCTATCCCCCATTGAGCCCATCCCCCTACCCAACTCCCCTCCAGCAACGCTTAGTTTGTTCTCTGTATTTAACAGTTTCTTAGGGTTTGTTTCCCTCTCTCTTTTTATCTTATTTTTCCTTCCCTTTCCCTGTGTTCATCTTAAATTCCACATATGAGTGGAATCATATGCTATTTACGTTTCTCTGACTGACTTATTTCACTTGACTCTGATAGTTGAAGTCAGATTTAGGAATTTAATATCGTGGGGCTCCTGGGTGCCTCAGTCAGTTAAGCGTCAGACTCTTGATATCCACTCGGGTCATGATCTCACGGTTCCTGACGTGAGGCCCCGCGTCAGACTCTGTGCTGACAGCACGCAGCCTGCTTGGGATTCTCTCTCTCTGCCTCTGCCCCTCCGGTGTCCACAATCTCTCTCTTTCTCTCTCTCTCAAAATAAATAAGTAAACTTAAAAGAAATCAAGTCAAAATCACCATCAAAATGATATCTGGCTTGTCATCTAATGCTCATGGGGGAGGACAGTGGGGAAGGTAATCAGAGCCTGTTGCTTGGGGAATGCGTTAGGCGTCTTAACTCGAGTGTTCTGATTTGTATGGTCGTAGTCACGTTATCCCAAACCAGACCAAACCTTGCAGCTGCACTACCTTTCATTGAACCGTTAGAAATGGAGATAACATTTCTTTTTTTGAAATAGAGGAAATTGTGTTTCGTCTCATGTCAAGACATGCTATTTAAATCTGGGTGACTTTTCAAATACGAGACAGTTTTTCATCGGATTTGGCTTTGGTTGCTTTTTTCCTCCATCAGATGGTCTCACACTGCCAAGTTTTGAAGTTTGCATGTTCAGGTTATTGAGAGTGTTGTTTATCTGGGTGCATATAGAGTTCAAGTTGCTTAAAATAGGGAAAATGATTGTTCCCTTTCCCCCCTCCCACTTACAAAAAAGTTACGGTTCAACATTATTTGATTTAGGTCAAAACTAAAAATAAAATTCCTCCCAAGTGTGACTAAACAAGGAAAACTTCTCCAAAGCACTTACAAGAAAAAAGTCATAATCAAGTGTAAAGGAGGTAGATGGAGAAGGGCTTTTGGCTTTGAAATTTAACCCTGACAAAGCATCTTCTGAAAATAATTGCAAGCCCAAAGTGCCGATGCTTTCTAAATCTGTGAGCTTCAACTAAAACCCGATGTTGTTGTTAATTTGCTGACCTCAGCCAACACGGGAGATTTTTAGTTTTCTAGTCTTCAAAACAGGTGTTGCTTGATTTGCATACATTCATGAGAAAGCCAACTCTCAGCATTCCTAGGACGAGAAAGTATTTTGTGACTGCTTTCTCATAAATGTCAGATTTAATAAAACGACACCCATGAAAACACCATGAGGAAGCATTTTAGTTCCATCTAAATTTTCCTTTCTGATGCTCCTTCTCCCCTAAGGTCCCAGGATCTGCCTGTTTGCCCCATCATGACCTTCTTGTAAAGTCCTTCTCCAGATCATCCCTCCTTTAGCAACATGACCTCAGCTTGTACATGGCCTTCTTCCCTCCATTTTCCCCCCATGATTTCTCCTACATCTATGTCTTTTCATTAACTGCCATTTCAAAGAGCCACTTATATTCTTTTTTTAATGTTTGTTTGTTTGTTTGTTTATTTAGAGAGAGAGAGAGTGTGTGTGACCAGGGGAGGGGAGGGAGACAGAGGATCTGAATTAGACTCTGTGCTGACAGCAGAGAGCCCGATATGGGGCTCGAACTCACGAACGTGAGATCATACCTTGGGCCCAAGTCGGATGCTTAACTGACTGAGTCACCCAGGTGCCCCACATGGAACCTCATATTCTTTTTTCTATGTTTTACTCAGCACCTGTAACTATATATTTATGTCTCCTCTGGGCCAGACATGATTACAATCATTAAAGATATGGAGGTATACAAGACAGTAAGTCACTGCCTTAAAGGAGTTTATATTCTAGATGGGAAACACCTAAATAAATAAGTAACCAAATAAAAATGAGAGAAGACGGCTGAATGTGGTGATTCCCAAGAAGGAGGTAACCATGGTGGAGGTGAGTGATGGAGGTAGCATATTAGATAGGAAAGTTAGAGAAGGCCTCTCTGAGATATTTTTCTGCTTAGATGTGAAGTTCCAATAAAAGCCAGTTGGGTGAAGAGTCAGGGGAAAAACACAACTCCACCTGTTCTAGGATAGTGTGTCCTGAGAAGGGTCCAAAGGTGGTAGAATGATGTGAACTGGGACAGAAAGGTAGGGAGGGCCCTACTTTGAAAAATGTCCTTCATCCATCATGAGATGTTTGGATTTTGTTTGAAAGGCAAGGAGGTGCTATTGTGAAATCAGTAGTTTGCTCAATTCTGAAATAACATTTTGTTCTGACCCAGTGTGAAGACAGGAGCACGTGTTTGTTGACTGTGTAATGCCTTGATCAAGTTAATGGCCCTACACTGAAAGAAATTTCAGGCAACATTAGCTATAGCTAATGTTGAGGTACAAGGAACACTTTTGAGAGTTTCTTAAATCTCATGAAGAAGGCAAGTGTCTCTTCTACCTAAAAATGTCCCTTGACATTTTTTTTTTTTTATTTTACCCAGAAGCTATATTTTGGGAGTAATTTAGGAAATCTGGAAGATGCATTGACTCCATCAGTAATGTTTTTGTCATCCATGTGACTTGAAAACATTTGCGTAAGCTTCCAAGAGTTTTCATTTACTCATTTGGAGACCTTGGTTATTAAATGCGATTCTTAGTATAATGCATTAGAGATTAACATCAATCGTGTCATGGAAATGATTAAGAATCGCCAAGTTCCCGTCCTTAGGAGATTTTCAACCTAAAGTAGTCTACATCCAGATAGAATTAAGAGCAACAGTCTTATTGGAAGTAAATGTTAAGATGGATTATATATGTTTAATGTTCATTATTATTTTTGGAATCTTTTTTTTCAAGTTTCCACCAACTGTATCATAGAGCCTATAGTGTGAAATGGTTCTGTTTTACTTGCTCTCCCTACAAGTCTTTTCCCAGGTTTTACCTACGCATTTTCTGGCAATATAGGCAAATAGTATCCACAGGAGGTGAAAGGCAGATCACTGGACCCATGGCTGTCTTCACGGGTGTTTAATCTGAACTGTCAAACAAAGCTCCGTTCTCAGAAAGGCACCACTCTGTAAACATTTCAAAATTTTTAATTTTTTTTTTCCTTGACCTTGTGTTTTATAAGTGAAATTTGACTGGGCAACAGAGCATGCATGCTGTTTTTCTTCTTATTTTATTTGTTTTCCATTTTGCACTGACCTCTGAAAACTAGATAGCCTGTCCTGAATGGACCCATAGAAAGTTGGCCTATGGTCATTGACCTGTGGGAGCCATAATTTCCTCTATTTCTTTACAGTCATCTGACCATGTAACCAGTTTAATGACCAGCCAGGCATCAACAACTTTGAGAGTTTTGAGGTATGAGATAAGATTCCAAGGTGTGCTACAGGACGATGAGCTGCAAGCAAAATATTTTCTTTCCTGTAAATTGTGGTTAACCTGTCTTGGAATTGTAAATGTTTCCTAAATTTGTGTTGCTAAATGTCTATGCCTTTAAAACCAAAGTTGCAAACAAAGGGCCAGTGGGTCAAATTGAGTCTATAATTATGTTTGACCAGCGTAGGGATTTACGAATGTGAATGTGAGTGTTTTTAACTGGGGCCAGAAGTTCCAGGAAGCCAATGGTCTCATCATTTCATTGTCCTTTACAAGCCATTTAAATGAATTGGTCTTGGAGAGCATTAACAGTGGTTCCCAAACATTAGCACATATCTAAATCACCTATAGGGCGTCTTAGAACAGGTTGTTGACCTCATCCCCAGAGTTTCTGATACAGCAGGTCCGGGGTAGGACCTGATAATTTCTTTTTTTTTTTTCTTAATTTTTTTTTTAATGTTTATTTAATTTTGAGAGAGAGAGAGAGAGAGAGAGCCGGGGAGGGGAGAGAGAAAGATGGAGAGACAGAATCTGAAGAAGGCTCCAGGGTCTGAGCTGTCAGCACAGAGCCCGAGGTGGGCTCGAGCTCACGAGCTGTGAGATCAGGACCTGAGTCAAAGTTGGATGCTCAATTGCCCAGGACCTACCTGATAATTTCTAACAAATTCCCAAGTGATGCCCTTCACCTGGAAGGATACTTTGAGAACCACTGGTCCCAAACATTAACTGCCTTTCCTACTATTTGCTATTAACGATAGTAAACATCACCTACTCCGTTATGAATAAGAGTATGTTGATAAAGCAGATATACTTTAATTAATCAAGCTAATTTGTAGCTGTGACAGCATATATCAACCGAAGCAAGTGTCCAACTGCCAATGTTTTCTCTCCTTAAAGGGAAAACTGTCCGGCTATTCACCGGCCGTATCAAAATCTCATTTCGGGGTTCTCCATTTTTTCTACCAACATGCTTTGCTTTTTCCTAAAATAGTAAAACAGTCGTAAAATGATCTGATTTAAAAATGGAAAGAAGTCTTGTCACCCTCGTAAATATCAAGAGCCATGAGGTGATGGGACAAGATCGCTGGGACTGATGCTGATCGATTCACGTTTGAAGGGCTCTTATCTGACTGCCCAGGAGTTGTAAGTGCCCTGAGACCACAGTGCCAAGATTTTCCTAGATATTTAAGAACCCTGCAGTATCCTTCACTTACCCGCGCCTCTGAGCTGGCAGGGGTGGCTCTAAGCGCTCCAATAGAATACACAGTTCTCTCTGGAGTCACTGCTCTCCTCCCTCACCCCTTTGAGATTTAGTGTCGGGTCATTCAAAACAAAGCTGCTCTGTGACCATGATCAGCCAAAGGCTTCTCAAACCCACACCTTTTAGAGGATATGTGATACGGCTGTGTGGTTGACCAAACTGGTTTTTCTAAAGCTAATGTGTTCTAACCTCTCCCTCTATGTCTGCTTTTCATTTGGTTAATAACTTTGCTCGGATAATGGAATGGAAGATGACTGTGAAAGAAATTAGCATCTTAATTTTACCTGTTTTTCATTGCCTTCTTTTGTGTCTGTGTGGAGTAAAAGGGAATTACTAACGTGTTTTTATTCGAAGCACCAGTGGAATTTTCTTTAAAAAGTTGCCTTTCATGGGTTCCTTAATTTTACTGATTTCCTGAGCCGTCCTCAGGCATAACTACAGTTGGGTTCGTTTTTAGATTCAGATCATCCATTTTCCATAATAATGGGAGATGGTGAGAATGCGAATAAATTAAGTCTGCAATCCCACCATTAGGTGGGTGCCTGACTGCAAATTACCCGAGCTGAGAACTACGTCTCATTTATCTTTGTCCCACACGGCACTGAACATAAAGTTGCTGTGTATTCAATAAAGGTAGAGTGAATCAAAATGACCCTTCGCCACCCAACACGCACACACACACCTTTTTGTTCTAGCTGCTCATTTAGTAAAGGGGGGTACTGGTTTCTATTGCACCAGTTTCTCGAAAGGACTAATAAAATAATGTACGTGAAGCACCTAGGTCCGTGCCAGGGAATAAATGAGCACTGGATCTGGGTTAGCTTTAAATTATTAATAGCTACTCGTACTGCTTTGCTGATTATTGCTTGTATTCATGGTTTCAAACTCTCCTCTGGTAAACGCTTTAACGAAAGGGCCATTTTCCTGAGCAGATTGGACAACCTTCTATCTTCCTTTCTTCTGCTCAATGTTTTTTTTTTTTTTTTTTTTAATTGCTTCATATTCCTGTCATTCAGATTGATGTCGTATCCAGATATTAACAAAACACTAATGGCCATCTGCAGCGTCAACAGTTGGGGGTGCAAAGGTGTGAAAAGAGCCCAAGCACGGCTGAAAAATAAACACGGAAACTTCCCTCTTCTCAAAAGGAAGTTTGCTCTCCACCGTGAGGAAGGATGCATGATCCCTCGTGGTGTCTGGACGGAGCATTCAGGGCGGCGTGAGACAGAATGCGTGTTTGTTCAAAGTCATATCTTAGTCACCTAGTAATTTATGCTAATACCTCCTGCATATCATTCTAATATGTGATACTTCATTCACTTTGCTTTTCTCTGAGGGTTTATTCACAAGATAATGCTGCCAGATGAGTCAGAAGATCTGGCCTATTTTCTTTTTGTCTATTATTTATTTATTTAGTTAGTTAGTTAGTTTTCAAAAATTTTTAAATGTTTTATTTTATATTTGAGAGAGAGAGCGCGCGCACAAGTAGGGCAGAGGAGCAAGAGAGAGAGAGGGAGACACAGAATCCAAAGCAGGCTCCAGGCTCTAAGCTGTCAGCACAGAGCCCGAGGTGGGGCTTGAACCCATGAGCAGTGAGATCATGACCTGAGCTGAAGTCGGACGCTCAAATGACTGAGCCACCCAGGCGCCCCTGGCCTGTTTTCTACTCTCTCCCTTTTTATTGGAGAAATCATTCCGCTGTTTCTGGATAGCAATCACTTTACCTGCACACAGAGTGATCTCTAACCTTGAAATAATGCTGCTCACCGGGACGCGTGAACTCTTTCCCCAAGGTTGCCTTAAAGGCTGCCCAGGTTGGGCACTGCACAACTCAAGGGTGCAGTTCACACAGATCCACAACAGTGCTGACTATGTTTTCCACTCCTTT
This sequence comes from Panthera leo, assembly GCF_018350215.1. Lineage (NCBI taxonomy): Eukaryota > Metazoa > Chordata > Mammalia > Carnivora > Felidae > Panthera > Panthera leo. The sequence goes on along the minus strand of NC_056687.1, from coordinate 17,538,040 downwards.
TCATCCACGAACAAGTGAATTAAGCAAACAGGTGTGAGCGTCTTTGGTAGCCATGCTCTCCCTTCCCTGGCATGAAGAAGGATGGCCTATTACATAAATTGTTGGTGCACATTTCCAAAAGCAACCAAGAGAACAAGGAGGCCATTACCCATATTTAATGGATTTACTTTCCCTTTTTACCACTTCATCTTTAAATGGACTGGCTCTGGGGGATTCTCTGGAATTGAGGATTTACATGTTTAGGACAGGATTATAAAACTAAAAACATTGTCAAAAATCTTTTTCATCTAGATACAGTTGTTGTTATTGTTTTTTTTTTTCTTTTGAAAGGAGCACATTTGCCACATTTACATGCAAATATATGCAGCAGATACAAGAAAGTGATCTCTGTGTTACCTGCTTCTGGTACCTCACATATAGGAGAATGTGGAGTTTCCCAGTGGACCCAGAACAGCGCGGCTTTTAGCAATAAGGGGCTGTCTCTGTCCTTGGGGACAAAGGGCAGAATTGCCTCTGGAGCACATCTTTTTTTTTTTAAGCACACAATTCCGTATTTTACTTCTCGACTTGATTTCATGGAACTCAGAAAGTGCCATAGGAAAAGAAAAAAAGGTATAATACACTCTTTCTATTCACCGGAATGGTGCCAATGGGAAATTAATGGGCTTTTCTTTCTATAATTATTGAATCACTTCAACTGATGAAGCATCGGGCACTCCGGGATTTCATGGGAAGAGACCCATGGGGTTGCAGAATCTTAAAATTAGCGAAAGCCTTAGACATCATCTTACCTGTATCTGACCCAGTTTTAGCCCGCCCTCGGCTTCTCCCGGCGCTGCCCCTTGCCCCTGTCTTCAGCAAGGCATCAGGTTATCACCATCAGTCTTCTAATTCTGTTCCTGTCTCTGCCTCCCCTCTCCCAAGGGGCAAGGCCGGACTTGACCATGGTCTGCACTGTGCCTACTGATACAGGAGCTCTCCTGGTACTGGGACCCCAGTCGGACCCACTACTCTCCTATTGGCTGGACTTTTCCTGCTTCTGGGCTGAGAAGAATCCGTGGGGCGTGAGACGTGGCTTCCTCTTCAGCAGCCTGGAGGCCCTGGGATTGAAAACCTGAAAGTGGGGGTGACATCAGCACCCCTTGGGTCAAACTTTCACTAGCGAGAGGCAAGAAGCTGGAAGTAGACAGCATATTTGTTCTCCTTCCTTCCTCCACCAGATAGACCGTTCTGAAATCTGGAGGCATGATCTCCCTGCAGACACTTTTCTTCACGTCTAATCATGTGCTTTTCTTGTAAAGCTCTAGCCAGTTCAATAAGTTACCATCTTCCATTTGCGTCCTTCCTTTTCTGCCTTGTCTTCCTTTGTCCCTCACCGTTGTTGCCCTGACATTGTACCTGCCCTCCCTCACCCCTCGCTCCCCAAAGCCTTAGGGTGTGAGCTTCATATTAGGCTCTGTTTTTTGGAGGTTGGGCCAAACGGTAACTTAAACTTTTTGTCTATGGGACAGGAAATGGAGACTCAGAGCAATTACATTACTTTTCCATCGTCAAAGACTGTAAAGCACATTTTTTAAAAGCTAATTTCCTTTGCTCTCCTTATGAAATATCTATGAAACAGCTACCCTGTTATCAACATCCAATTTAAACAACCCTTCCCGGTGTTGCCTTCCCACCCCTTACAACCCATGCGGATCACTCTCTGATGAATAAAACACACACTTTTTGATTTTGCTGCTGTTTTCCTATTTCCAGCTCATATTTCAGTGGGAATACGCCTTATCTCCACGTGAATTAGTAAGTTCTCTGAGTGCACGAAGCTCATTTCGATTTTTTATTTTTTTAATTCCCTGGAATTCAGAATCCAGGAAAGGTTCTCCATGCAGGTTACGCAGGGAGCTTTTGCTATATCTAAAGAATTCTTCTTCCTCTCAGGAACATTCATAATTACGGTGAGACTTCTAAGAAACTCACCACTGCAACCTTTTAAAAATACCAGTGACAGGGGCCTCGGGTGGCTCAGTCAGTTGAACGTCGACTCTTGGTTTTGGGTCAGGTCACGTTCTCCTGGTTCATGAGATCAAGGCCTGCATCGATTGGGTTCTGTGCTGACTGTGTGAAGCCTGCTTGGGGTTCTCTCTCTGCACCTCTCTCTCTCTCTCTCTCTCTCTCTCAAAATAAATAAGTAAACTTAAAAAAATATCTCAGGGACCTTTCTTTTTAAAAAAAATGACAAATTAGTTTACTGCTGTACCCACCCCTCCAAAGGTTTTGTGACTCTTTTTCTCAAACATCGTTCTGTATATATTAATTTCTTTTTCTCTCTTGGACGCATTCTTTTATAAATGGGATAAATTCTCTCCAGTTAAGTCTTTTAAGAGTACGTACTGCTTCCACGATGCCTTTTAGAATAGTTATAAGACCTAGCATGTTGCTAAATGTCTTGGAAATATGTATGTATCCTAAACACTTCCTGATGATCTCCACATTTATGATAATTAAAAAGCAAATTTATGAAATATTGGAAGTAAAAGGCCATTGATTACAACAGGAAGACTAATGAATTCAGGATGAGCAGTTCAGCATTTGAATCTTAAGGCCATCACATATTCATGGGGGAAATGCAGGTGGACCTTTTTTTATTCTGTGTCACTTTATTGCATTTTGCAGATACTGCATTTTTCGCACATTGAACGTTTATGGCAAACCTGAGTCGAGCAAGTCTATCGGCACCATTTCTCCAGCAGCATTTGCTCCCTTTGTGTCTCTGCGTCACATTTTGGTAATCCTTGCAATATTTCCAATTTCTTCATTATTATTACATTTGTGGTGGTGATCTGTGGTCAGGGATTACAGGTCGTGGAAAGCTCAGGTGATGGTTAGCACTCTTTAGCAATAGAGTCATTTTTAATTAAAGTACGTGCACTTCTTAGACATAATGCTACCTCACACTTACTAGATTACGGTGCGGTGCAAGCATAACTTTTATAAATATGTACCGAGAAACAAAAAGTTCATTTGACCCATTTTATTGCGATACTTGCTTTATCGCAGTGGTCTGGGACCAAATGTGCAAGATCTCCAAGGTCCGCCTGTCTGTACCACCCGCATCTCTTCTGTAAAATGACCCTAATCAAAGTAACGTGTAAGAAACAGGCCAAAAAATAATCATTAAAAATCATCAAGAGGAAAATGAATGTGATGCGGCCAAGTCAAGCACAGCTCTTTGAAGTTGACCAATAAAATCGTGCCAAGTTACGAGATCACTCTGGGGCATTTGGCAATCTTGAGCTTTTGAATCTCTTGACCTGTGTTAATTTGACCAACAGGCCATCATTCTCCTTGGTTGTTGACTTCCCTCCCTTAGGAGCTTTTGCAGGGGTTTTATGGTATCTTCCATAAAACAAACATGAGTCAGTGGACTCATCCTTTATTTTCTGGCCATACTATGATCTACTTCCGGGAAAGAAAAATGATTTGCTAGGGGCAGTCACAGTAAAGTCATGTCAGAAAGCATGGTTCACCACTTGTATGATTCTGAGTTATTCCAAGCCTTATCAATGAATTCAATTTTTGGTCAGGTTTCGAATTCTATTGTTCATGGCCCAGGGGCCAAGGGAAGCTCAATTTATACAAGCACGCTGTGAGATAACCTGAGAAGCAAAGTTATTCTGTAGAAAGAGTCATTTGACCTGGATTTATGAGGGGCTTAGGATTCAAGTCGGTAGTGTTACTTCCTGTGTAAGAGCTCCTGAGAAGTCTCTTTCCTTCTTTCTCTGTTAGCTCACTTGTTCAGGTTGTATTACTTCTCAGCTGGATTATAGAAACAGTATCTGCCCTCATCGCTCTGCCTGTAATATTTCCAAGGGCCGTAATTCTGAATTGACCATCTTGGTCACTATTTTTATTTGTAGAACTTCTCTATCTTAACTGCTTTCGTTCGTTCTTTATGGCCTCTTTGAACACTCCTCCCACCAAAAGCTGGACATTTACAATCCATCCGTGTTTAGAACTTTTCACTAGCCAACACTTTCAAGTGAAACTGCTTTTCTCAATGTTACCCATGTGCAAATGCTCATTCCAAGCTGCAGTCCTTACACCAACTTATCATGGTTTAGTCTTAACATTAACTATAATGTCCTGGTCCATAGAGTTCTGATCTTTTGGACAATGGCGCAAATGATCTAATTTGTACTATCCAGGCTATTTTTTCCTCTCTGGTTAAGGAGAACATTTAAATTCAATTTCTTGTTAAAATTCTGGACCTAATTTTAAGTATATCTAAAACTGACTTACCATATTGCTATACCTAGGTGAGCACCAGGGAGTAGAAAAGCACCTAAAATTTATCAACCATAGTCCGTGTATACTTTAACTCAAAGGTATATGTTATAAATTATATATTTAAGGTATAAGTCAGTGTATACCTTTTCCTACAAGACTAAATGTATGAAGTTGAACGCAGGTTGGTGAACACTATAACAAGATTTGCTGTGGTTTTAAATACAAAGGACTTGATCTCTGTATTTTTTTTAACTTCTTTCTATTTCATTTCTTTCTTAAAGATATCTGTTCTTGTAGACGGTAATAATGTAAATTTGAAAAATAACATTAACCAAGCAAAATTATATATATTTCTATAATTTTAAGCTCCTTTTTTCAACAAAATATATGTGCATGAATGACAGAAATCAATGATTCTCTTTTATTTTCAATTACCTTTCCATATTTATTATATATCATTTCTATATTTGTTTTAATTACTTTATTTTTTTTAATTAAAAAAAATTTTTTTTAATGTTTATTTATTTTTGAGACAGAGAGGGACAGAGCATGAACAGGGGAGGAGCAGAGAGAGAGGGAGACACAGAATCGGAAGCAGACTCCAGGCTCTGAGCTGTCAGCCCAGAGCCGACGCGGGGCTCGAACTCACGGACCATGAGATCATGACCTGAGCCGAAGTCGGACGCTTAACCGACCAAGCCACCCAGGCACCCCTGTTTTAATTACTTTAATAAGCTCATATCCTGCCTTTATGTTATGTTTCCTTATATGATACTAGGATTAATCTTGTTTCAACACATATTCACCACTTACACTTTCTTACCTAATATTTCTTCCTTTTTTTTCTTTTTTTCACAGAAAATGCTTAACTAAGTTTATTGTTGAGTATTATTATAACTTCAGACATAAAACTCCAATGACTATAATGAGTAGCTACGTGTTTAAAACAGCCTCAAGGTTTCCACCTTTGTTTTTGAGGTGAAAAAATACTGACACTGGAAAACATTTCCCTACATGTTTAATACCTACCATCAGGGATAAAATGAAATGACTCCCTGGAACATTCCCATTTCATGTTACCGTTTCAATCCCATTTCCTTCTTTAGAAGACAGGAAGCCTTCAATGTGTTAATCTTGTTTAAGTACCTACGGTGAGGGTGTCCTATAATGTCATCATCTTCTCTTACGTGGATATTTTTAGATGAAACTGCAGTTACCAGGTCATTTAAATAACTGGTCTAAGAGAGAAAATCCCAACAACTTTTTTCAACTTCTACAGAAAGACAGAACAAAAGTAGCACCAAGCCGACCGCTTAGGTTTTTGTGTGTAGAGCTGTCTGTCATTGCAATCTGTGTGATCAGAACAATATCTTTTGGATTATTGGCATCAGAATTCCCTGATTGGACAAAGAAAGGCGTGATGATTGAAAGAAGCATTTCATATGGTTTAATATTAGGTGCCTAGGTGGACATTATATAATTTCTTTTTTAAGGTTTTTTAAATTCTGTTTAACATTTATTTATTTTTGAGAGAGACAGACCATCAGCGGGGGAGGGACAGAGAGAGAGGGAGACAGAGGATGTGAAACATGCCCTAGGCTCTGAGCTGTCAGCACAGCCCGACAGGGAGCTCGAACTCACGAACTGCAAGATCATGACCTGAGCTGAAGCTGGACACTTAACCGACTGAGCCATCCTGGCATCCCTTTAGTGTTTTGTGCATTTTTATTTATTTATTTATTTATTTTTGGGAGACAGAGCACATGTGCAAGTGGGGAAGGGGCAGAGAGAGAGGGAAAAGATCTGAAGTAGGCTCAATGCTAGCAGTGGAGAGCCTGATGTGGGGGTCCAACTTGTGAACCACTCCTTATGGTTCGATTTTTCATCCTTGATGCCCATGTTATTTGGTCAGGAACAGTCCCGACTAGTGACCCAATAGTTACCCGATCAAGGTAGAGTGAGAAAAAAGATACCATTGTCTTTTATTTTATCTTAGTTGGATGATTTAATCACTTGTCCTTAAATGATTTAGACACAACGGCTTGGTCATGATCATGAGAACATTCGAAGCTCTGCAAAATTTGTCCTACAAGCAATTTTATAATCTTATAACACACGTCTGAAATGTATCCCTTAAGAAGAAAGGAAATGTCTTTTTTATCACATGTGTTTGGCACTGACATACGTTTGAGGAAGGTCACTTACGGTTTGGCAACCTTCTGACATCTCACACTTTCTTTCACAATTTTTTAGTACAATCGCACAATGTTTATTCTAAAAAAATCAGTCTTTTTGAAATGTTTATTTATTTATTTTGAGAGAGAGAGAGAGTGCAAGTGCACAAGGGGAAGAGGGGCAGAGAGAGAGAGGGAGAGAATCTCACGCACAGCCTGACATGGGGCTTGATTTCATGAACAGTGAGATCATGACCTGAGCTGAGATCAAGAGTTGGACGCTCAAACGACTGAGCCACCCAGGCACCCCACTAAAAATTTGTTTCTAAAATCTGACTGACAGAAATTAATCTTTATTCATTCTTAAATGTGCGTGGCAATACTGAAGAGTTTGTTCTTCAAAATTTGTGATTCAATGTAGTATAAATTCGTTATATTTCCTGCCGTGATTTTTAAGTTAACTTTTTGGCTTCCGTAAGTAGAGAGTCTCGGTGGAGTGGAACGATGGTGTGGGGAGGGAAGACTTAAAATCAATTGGATCCAATTATTAGGGAGTCATGTTTCATGGCAAGCAGTTATCTGAGGAACTTCTGTTAACACCATTTGGTCACTCACTTTTTTGATCGTTCACTCATCAGTCATGTGACACTACATTGCATGGGGTATGGATATTGACCGCCTACTATTCAGCACCTTTTTCCGATTAGGAGGTAAATAAGACATGGTCCTTACACAGTCAAAAGGAGTGTCTCCTGCAGACATGCATAAAATTACACAATACCATTCAAGAAATTAGTGAAACATTTTACTTGTTTCTGATATAATTAGCAATTACATTTTGAAAGTATGATATATATGTAGAGCAAGGGATCTTTCAAAATACAAGTTGACAAGGGTAAATTATAGAATATGGAGTAAATGTTAAAATCTAGACTGAGCTTACTTAGAAAGCAGAGATATTCTGATCATTTTGTTCGTCAACTTACCCAATGAATCGGGTCAGGTAAGAACACTTCGATTTTTAACTTAGCTTTTAGTTCTAGAAATTACTCACAATTTTTTTCCCCTCTAGATAGCTTGTTTGAGACAAGTTCGAAAAAACAGTCCATGCTTTGCATCTGGTGGAGAGTCTCTTGAGTCTTTTTTGCCTATGGGCTTCCTCTGGCACTGTTTTATCTTTGCAAATTACTTGTTGAATGAACAGAGTTGTTTGATGTGTGCAGTTTCCCTACGTCCTGGATTTTGCTGATTGCAGCTTGTGAAGTCATTAATATGTTTCTCTTTCTTTCTGTAACTAGGTAGATGCATATGTCTGATCAGATTCAGTTTCCAATTTTGTGACAAGAATCCTCCCCTCCATAGGTGGTCATGTAACTTCTCTCAGGAAACACATAGCGTTGGGTTGTCTCTCTTTATGTGACGTTAGGAGCCAATGGTGATCATTGTCTCGTTACATTATTTTATGAGAATTTAACAACATGGTGATTTCTCCATCAATCATTCCTTCTGTTTTTATTGTTTTGGATTATTTTTAGAACAAGTTTTCCCAAAACTGTCTGTTTGATCTGAGGTACAACTTACATAGGAAAGGCATATTAAATACTTACTTTTCCTTTTATTAATCAGCAGAAGAGATAGCTGGTCACTGAACATCCTCCAAGTGTGATAAATAAACTCTTTTTACCCTAAACATTATTAGGAATTTATGGATTTGAGCATACTTGATGAGTTTGAATCTACTGCAGCTTTTATTATATTGAAGCTCAGTTTGCCAGTGGATACTTCAATCATTCGTCTTAAAAAATAATAATGATAATAACACACTCTGATAGTCTGCTTGTTTTCAAGTAAGACAAGAGGTTCTAGGGTCCTCTTATGCATTTGCCATCTAAGGCCTTAATTAGTTATTTTCCCCCAAAAACCTGATTTTGTTTAATGGGAAATGTTTATTAGAGACCACAGTAGAGAGGCTAGTATATATATAGTTTTTAAACTCAGGGATATTTACTATGAACATACTAACGAACACTAATAATTCTGTTTTACCTCCTGTTCCTGGAATATGCTTTTCTGCATGCTTTGCTATTGATCTGGAGACACGGAGTTGATGGATGGGGTAAAAAAGATATTACTGAAGGTGACACTTGTCACTTTCCAAAGAGAGCACTTAAGAGCCAATGTGCGATTTGCCTTGCTCTGTTCCATCCCAGGAAATAGAGACATAGTGTTTATTCGATCATAATGGGTTGATGAATCCTTTATCAACCCGAGTGACCACAGAGAACAGAAACTGTCCCATTGATCCACACTTATCATGTTGCACATCTGAGAATCAATCCTCTGTTGTTCAAGCCTTTGAGATTTAAAAATTTTTTTAATGTTTATTTATTTTTGAGAAAGAAGCAGAGCGTGAGCGGGGGAGGGGAAGACAGAGCGGGAGACACAGAATCCGAAGCAGGCTCCAGGCTCTGAGCCCTCAGCACAGAGCCCCGTGCGGGGCCCGAACTCACGAACCATAAGATCACGACCTGAGCCGAAGCTGGACGCCTAACTGACTGAGCCACCCAGGACCTCTGAGCCCCTGAGATTTTTAGAAGAATGCATTCTACAGTATAATCTTGACTGAGAAAACACTTTTTTACGCACATAGAAAAACTATGCTCTGTCAACTTTTGTTTCTTAGTTTAAATCCCTAGTCTAAAATTGGCTAATATGGTTAAATTTCTGTTCCTCGCTAATGGCAATTCATTCCCTCTTTCAACATTCAGCATATACTTACATTTCTTCTGACATATGGTTATCTGAAGTGCAGTATAATAACCCTAAGTGCTGACTGCCTTGCAAACATACCTGTTGAGCATTTTCAGCAAGTCTGGATTTGAATTGCTTTGTCCTGGAGCCAGTCTGCGAGACATATTAGGGTACTGATTTTGTTTAGCCGTGTTTGTATTCTGTCATGTGTATAATCTGTTGAGTATATTGTGCTGATGATTTGACTGAATGTTTCCATATTATGTACTACACAGGTATGACTCCTACATCATATATCTATCACTTCGTAGAGTATTTTCAGCGTTGGTCACTGTAGCTGCAAACTTACTTTGTTTGGAAAATATTTTGGTCATGTATGAAAGCTTTGGGCCCAAAGATATCTACTATTCCTATTACATGACTACATATAATAGAGCCCTCTGTAATAGGACAGGATCAGCCTGCAATGCTGGCACAGGCAGGTGCTTCATAAGTATTTATTAAATAAAGAAATAATTGTCATTATATTTGATCTCTTATCTCAGGAAATTGATTCATAATATTAGAAACATTTTACTTACCTTGGTTGAAAGAAGTCTGTTAGAATCGGAATTAACTACAATGTACTTCAAACTTTCATTTCCTTCCTTCCTTCCTTCCTTCCTTCCTTCCTTCCTTCCTTCCTTCCTTTGTTTCTTTGTTTCTTTCTTTTTTTATTTTTTGTAAAATCACAGTGGGTACATTTGGTGTCCTGCCTGGATGTCTTTCACAAGCTATTAGAAGGGTTGTCTGTCCCCTACTCATCTATCCCATACTCATCAGCCTTCCCCCTTCCCCCCATGACAACTGCTTGGCCAAGAAGGCTATATTCCATTATCATCACCAAGGACGGCCCATAGCAAAGACTTACCAATACAAGTGTACAAAACCTGATCCTCTTGCCTCAAGATGGGACAACTCAAGTGATTTTTGCTCAAGAGCATCCCATGGATGAGGTCAAGTTCAGACTGTACCTGAGACACACCCTTGCTCAGCTCTTTCTTTTTTTTTACATTTTCCTCTCTCACTCTCTTACCAGGTTTTTTTTCCTAAAGAGTAATCCATCAATCTAGCCTCTGCCTTCACATTTCCGTTTTAGTCTCTGTTTCTAGGAAATCTAATCTAAGATAGGTGGTTCAAGAAGTTACCCTAGGAAGCAGTCTGTAAGGATGAAACTCTGGAGTTGAATCTCCCACTGTCTTGGGACAATGAGGACCGCATCGCTGAAGATAGTTGGTGAATCTGAGTGTCACCATTCCCTGGAATGCTGTGGCAATGAAACAACAATTTTTAATTCCTAGTGAACTGAAATAAGACGCAGGTACACGTGAAGAACTGGCTTGTGCAATGTGTCTGATGTTTGAGACGTATAGGGAGACAGTCACTAGAATGAGTGTGATCCTGGATAACTGTTGCTCATGATTTCAAAGGTGAAAGTGACAGGGTCCAGGAGGTCAAACACAAATTCAGAAAGACATGTGGATGTCAGAGGGTCTCAACGGTAGTGTTTTAAAAGCCCTCATCCCCTCTGGCTTGAGAAATGACCAATTTAAAGACTAGGCTGACAACCTAATGATGAGAGTAGCAGAACTTCAGAGGTGATTGAATAATCATCTCATCAAATGAATGTCAAAACAAAGGCTCTGATAAGGAAAGAATGGGGCCCTGAATCTTCGCACAGAGATGCTCTTAAGAACCTGGCACTTACAGATTTCCTTGAACCCGCTGAGCCAAAACAAACGTCCCCTTTCTCCCTTGTTGAAAGATGTAATCTCACTCTACTTTCCTTGCTTGAACACCATTCAGGAGCCCTTAAATGTGTTAGGGCAATGTTGCTCTCTTCAGGGGCTGCATCACTTACCTACCTCCTTACCACTCCCTTGCCCATGTTCCTCACAGCCAGAACAATAACTACTACCACCAACTTAATTGATAGTAGCCCAAATCAAAGCTTTTGTGTCAGATGTGGTATCTTTACTAACGCAGATTAACAGCCTCTGGTGTGGCTATTGACCTAGTGGATGCATTATTTTTCAAGGTCATTAGAGCACAGGATTAGAAGCATATCATAAGTAACAATGAATGGTGTTAATCCATGGCCTCGCCCCAGAGGTATGTTAAGTCTGCCGTTGGTCACGATAAATAGTCCAAAGTGCCTCGGTTCACCTGGATATTCTGCAGATGCACCATTGGTCTCCGATTTGATGACATCATGTCGACTGGAACTAATAGGCAACTCATACCAATTCTGGATGCTTTGGTAACAAATGTGTACTCCAGAGGATGGAAAATGAATTAAAACACTCAGAAGGCTACTACATTGGTGTTATTTTAAGGGTTCCAGTTGTCTGGGGCAACCTGGGATATCCCTTCTAAAGTGAAAAACAAGTTATTGAACTTTGTATCTCCTTCCACTAAAGCAGAAGCACAACCTTGGTAGACTTCTCCAAGTCCACCTATACGATACAACTCATTTATTAAGTGAATGTGGAAGGTCTCTAGTCGTAAGTGGGTTAAAGAGAAAGATACAACTTTGTGGCCACTATAAACAATCCTGCCGAAAATGCCAGGTAATCCAGTAGACTCCATGGTTCTAGAGGTATCTGAGGTTTAAAACAAAACAAAAAGAGCTCATGTGGAGACTCTGGCAAACTCTAAAAAGAGCTCTGAAGTGAAAATTCCTAGTGTCCTGGGGCAAGGCCAGGCCCTGTGCAGCCAAGGAAGTACACATTATTAGTAAAGCAGCTTCTGACCTGTGGCTGAGCCCTGATAGAAACAGAACATAAGGTTGCGGGGCACCAAGTGGCCTGTTGACCAGAACTGTCTAATGGGATCTGGATACTCTCAGAGCCCCCAGTCATGAGTTTGAGTGACATAGAGGGCTGGTCATCATCAATCAATCAGTTACCACTGATTGGTAACTTCCAAAGAGAAAATAATGCAGAGAATTAGAAGTAAGACTGTTTGAATCTGTCCCTCTTCATATCTCAGAAAGAAAAAAATAATTCTTATATGTACATGGTATTTGAAGCTCCAGTGAAGAGATATGGGATAACTTTTTTTTTTGAAAGTGCGACGTTTTAAAATAAATAGAAATCATTGGAAACCATTTATAGAGAGAAAAAGGAGTGATAAACTCTAAACCTATTATGCATGATATTAAACTCATTCTGTTTCTGTAAAACTTCTCTCCAAAACAGAACAGATAATTTTGCAATGGTCTTCAACTGATTTTCAACTTTCTCACCCAAGGGAAAAAGACCAGGTGATATGAGATCTTTTGTCCAAGGATGGTGACAAATGATATGAAATCTCCTCTGATAACAGTTTGGGACCAGGAAGGATACTGAAGGTGAGTTCCCTTCCCACTAGAGAAGATCTGGTAAGAATACCAGTTTATATATTAAAAAAAAAAAAGGAGAAAGTGACTCATTATGGTAGTTTTCCTTGTGCCCCCAAAACGAGAACTATCTCTGACCTCTTTAATATGGTACTCGGAGGTATTGAAGAGGGTTGAAATATTCTAGGAGGATCTTGGGCTTGCATGAACATATGATATATATAATCATATCTGTCTGATATTTTGCAAAATGAATGTTTCCATGATCCATGAGCTATATGCTTGTATATTCTCAAGACGGGGTCAGTTCCTTTCATTTAATACTTTGGGAGTTAATACTGGAATGCATATAAAATCTGGGGTGTCTGAGAGACATCTCCTAATAAAAGACAAACACTAGAATGGATGTACCATGGAAACAGAACTACTGAGCAAGAAATGTAAAATTGCAAGTTGTATTAGTAATTAAATTGCCTGTGTGAAGATCACAGATGTGTTTCTTGTTAATATTCAGTCCATTGAGCCCTGTTTAATTAATTTATCCTCTGTTTAAGAAGGAGAAAAGCAAATGAAAGTGTGAAATAGACCATTACAAGCTAAAACTAGAAAAGTGCCTCTAATTGTTATCTATTTAATTTGCTAATTAGATCGCATGGTTAATTTAAGTGTTTCAAAAAGAAACGAATTGCACTGATCTTCAATAAAATAACTTATGTATTTTTAAAGAAAGTGCTCTGAATTTAATTGATTTCACCAATGAGGTAGAAAATAACAGCAGCTTAGAAAAGTGCATAACACTATGATTAGTCGGAATGTTTTCTGGAAAGGAATAATTCCCATTCCTTCACCGCTAATTATACATTATTCAATATATTCATTTTAAATGATGTTTTCTAGTAAGAAGTTTATTATATCTTGTATTAAATTACGTATGTATTAATATAACAAGCATTTTACAATCTGTGTCCCATGAGCTGGCCACTTCTTTTTTTGTGAATAAAATTTTATTGGAACACGGCCAAACACGTTTGCTTACATACTGCCCGTGGCTGCTTTCATTCTACAACACCATAGGTGATTAGTTGCAAATAGTACCTTATGACCCACAAAACCTAAAATATTTTTCATCTGTCCCTTTACAGAAAAAGTTTGATGACTCCTACTGTGGTACATAAAGTGTTATACAACATATTTTATTACCTATGTTATATACGTAATGGCTTTACATTTTAAATTAGTAAGGTGTAACTGCTTTAGAAATCTCACTTTATTCTCCTAATAGATGTAGAAATGTGCCCTGTTTTCAGGTAAAGCATCTGTAGAAAGTAGGAATGAAAGAGTATTTATATATTTATTTATTGGGTCAGTGCCTGTCGAGGAGCTTTGGAGAGATCCCAATGATAGCCAAGATCACCTGGCTCCTGGTGCTGAGTTGGGATTTGCTGTGCCAGTTCTTGGGAAGAATCCAGAAGGATTTCAAAGGAGGCTGTACCTGGTGATGCAGAGTCCTCCTCCAACTGTGAAGTTGCATCTACTCTCAGGGTAACCTTCAGATGAGATTACCAGAATTCTTTCTGCTGTTGCAACAAAGAGTTAACACTTGGCCCATGAAAATAATTTGTTTGAATAATTGGAAGTAAATATATTAACTATAAAAAATGAATACGTTATATAATATGTAAAAAACAAATTATATAATTCTAAATCATATAAATAGCTATTTCTATTTTAATGAAAAAATAAATGATTTTTCCTAGAAAATGATTTTTTGAGACTTTAAGGCTATGAAAACTTGTTAGAAATACAATCTGAAAAGACTGTGTCTATTAGTGTCTCCCTTTCTTCATTCCTCCCTCCCTCCCTTTCATTTTCTTTCTTCTTTCTTTCTTTCTTTCTTTCGGCACCAAGCATAAACTAGGTCATTTCCTCAGGGATGAAATGCAATCTTCAGAGTTCTGGGGTGAGTCATGGGGGGTTGGAAAACTTGATATAGTCAGAAGAGTGTTGTTTGGGAGGGGAGAGGATTGAGGTGTGGAGCCATTTTAAAAGGGGGGTGGGTAACAAAGGTTTTGGATTTAATTCTGGGAAAAGTCAAAACTGGGAAGGTCAACCTATCAGTTGAATTGTCAGCTGGGCAGTTCAATGGCTAGTAATCTCCAGAAATCCACTCAGTACGTGTCATGTCAGGATTTGGGGAGGTCTGTCCAAGCAGAAAAAGAAAGCCAACAAGAAGGCTTGAACAGGCAGGATCTAGGTCCCTGGGTGGCATATGGAAAGGAAGAGCAAAATTATATACTTAAGCATTGGTTTCCCAACACATGGATTGAGTCCCAGTGCAGAAATCCAGCCTACAGAGGGAACAGGATATTGGGTGAAATGACAGTCTTTTGAATTCCAAAGAGAGTATCAAAACATTTGACCTCAAGCACCAGAAAGTTAAGGAATGATGGTAAATTAAGGACTAACCCCAGGCAAAGTTACCTCTGCCTGAGGGACAAAGATATTTGAAGCAAACTGTGACTGTTTCTAGGTCCTAAAAGTAGAGCTATTGAAATTCCGCCTCACGGGATGCCTGGGTGGCTCAGTCGGTTAAGTGTCCAACTTTGGCTCAGGTCACGATCTTGCGGTCGATGAGTTCGAGCTCCGCATCAGGCTGTGTGCTGACCACTCAGAGCCTGGAGCCTGCTTCAGATTCTGTGTCTCCCTTTCTCTCTGCCCCTCCCCCATGCATTCTCTCTCTCTCTCTCTTAAATAAATAAACATTAAAAAAAAAAGGAAATTATTTCTTTGGTGGGTGAGAGGAGAAGACAGAAAACAAGTCAAGGTTTGTTATATTCATTGGAGTTTCCTTTGGAGCCATCAAATACATCAAATACATCAAATACATCCTTGGGAACAGCATGGGGTAGTGGTGAAAGTCGTCTGACAAATCTCAAAATATACTTATTGAGCTAAGAAACGGTAGCCAAAGTGTCTATCAGATATTGTGAAGCCCCGACATTGACTCGCATTTGGTGATCTGGTTTGTATCTCCTGTGTTTCAGTTTTTAATTCCTGCTTGGGGCACCTACTTCCTACCTGATCCTGATTTCAGTTTCCAACAGCAGCATGGTAATCCTCGTTTTTCCCAGGAATTGGCAGTTCGATTACGTGTTCTTGATCTCAGCTGAACTCTGGCTCCATTGGAACTGTGTTACTGACTCAGCAGGGAAAAGCTCCCATCCCTTCCACACGCAAAATGATGCTCTTGCTATTTTTTTTTTACACTGCTTTCTTCTGCTTTTCCAAGATCTATCTAGATGGCATGTTGCCTAATAGCATGCCGATGCTTGCACAGGGGCCACTCTTAGAGTAAGTGCTCTAAGAATATTTATTGAATTAGGAGGACAATCAAAAGCTTTTAGTAATTATTAGATCAACTCAAATCCTAATGGGAAATCAAAAGAGAATGCCATGAACTCCAGCTTTCAATTCTGAAGCTTAGATGAATATATATTTTATATATATATATATATATATATATATATATATATACCTTCTGAGAATTTGCATGTTTATTTACCACTGGTTTTCTAAATTACTCAAAAAATTAAAATAGATATATACAGGATGAACATTTAATTACACGTGCTTTAAAGTGGGAAATTAATAGGGATGATGTTAGTATTAATTTAGAAACCCATACCTCAAACTGAAAGAAAAACTGTTGAACATAATAGATTTATATCACTTCTCACTGCCTTAATTGAGAGAGGATACTTCTCACAAATGGTAGGGAAACATAAGCTTGCTCTATTTCAGGTTTAGGTCTGGTTGGTCAAAGCGTAAGCTCCATAATTGTATTCCATTCAATGATTTTATGCATAAAATCATAAAAACATTGGTTTTGAAAATAAAGATTGATACATGATGAGAACCGCACGGAGATTATAGATAATGTGGAATTTAATTTAATAGCAAATCAATTGGCCATTACAAGAGAAAATTTTAAGACATTGACAGGTTGAAAGGAAAGCAGACTTAGGGTTCTTTCCTGCATACAAACATTGAAAAATATTTTCAGAGCCCAAGGAAGAGAACAAGTCAATGAAATTGACAAAAGAGAGATAAAAACATCATGGAAGGATAAATGTTCACTTTGGGCTTGATCATGGTAAAAGTCTGCATCTAAACTTAGCAGGAATGTAAACTAAATTTAACTAAGAAATCGGGATTTTATTAGATTTTCTGGTAATTTAATTTACCAAACAATTAGTATATGTTTATGCCAATTCAATACACAAGGAACTAATGACTAATTTATAAGCATTAACTGTGTTTTGCACTATGTACTTTGCAGCCAACTGGTATTTCCCGAGATGATTATAGACGGTATGTTAATATACATTTAAAACATTCTTATTTACGCATTAAATATGAGCTTGAAAATGTAACTGGCACATTAAAACCACGATTTAGGTAGTTGCCCAAAGTTTTGTCTTTTTCTCCTAACTTATGGAAGTTGAAAATGTGAGAGAGACTCTGAATGAAATGTTAAATATACAGCGCAACATGTCATATACAGATTTGGCAAAATGTATAAAAATAATGTGAAGTCAACTGATGTTTTGGAAATCCTGAAATAGAATTCCAGTGAGACCAGATCTTTTCAGAAATTGAAGTGCTCCCATTTCCAACTGGCATACTTCCCTCCTGGTTAAGGTATTTGTGAAGTCAAACTGGAAATCAGATAGGTGACTGGTAGGCATAGACCCAACAGTGAAGGCATTTGGTTGGTTTTGATAACCATATCGGCAAGGTCCTGGGAGAATCAGGAGTCCACTTAGAAACGATGTAATCTTGTTACAGCTCGTCATGGCCATATAGATAGAGATGTAGTTGTAGATATACATTTTTTACAAGAGTCAAGACTTCCTTCTATTACCTTGTTTTTTAATTTTTTTTAGAAAAAAAATTTTAATGTTTATTCATTTTTGAGAGACAGAGAGAGACAGAGCATGAGCGGGGAAGGGGCAGAGAGAGAGGGAGACACAGAATCCGAAGCAGGCTCCAGGCTCTGAGGTGTCAGCACAGAGACCGATGCAGGGCTCGAACTCACGGACTGTGAGATTATGACCTGAGCCGAAGTTGGACTCTCAACCGACTGAGCCACCAGGTGCCCCCCCCTTTTTTTTTATTTTTAAACGATGTTTATTTATTTTTGAGAGAGAGAT
This sequence comes from Panthera leo, assembly GCF_018350215.1. Classification (NCBI taxonomy): domain Eukaryota; kingdom Metazoa; phylum Chordata; class Mammalia; order Carnivora; family Felidae; genus Panthera; species Panthera leo. The sequence goes on along the minus strand of NC_056687.1, from coordinate 17,520,239 downwards.
ATAGAGCATGAGCAGGGGAGGGGCAGAAAGAGAGAGACCCAGAATCCGAAGCAGGCTCCAGGCTCTGTGTTGTCAACGTGGGGCTCGAACCCACGAACCTTGAGATCATGACCTGAGCCGAAGTGACTGAGACACCCAGGTGCCCCCCAAGGGATAGTATTTATAGGAGCATCCAGGGAAGCTCCTAAAACATTAAGAGCAAACTCCTGAAGAAAACAAAATCTGTGTCAACTTCTAAAGAGGACAACTTCAAAATCCGTTGTAGGAAAGGACTGAGAGAGGTCTATTCGAAAAGTAGACCCTTCCCCCAGGGAAAGCAGCAGCTGAAAAATGTATTCCCAAAAGGAAACATCAGACTTTAGTCACTGGGGAGGTGCTCTTGTTGAGTATAAAATAATATCCCACTCTGCCGTTATTTCTTAACCCTCTGGGCCTGGTCTGCAAAATAACTTACAGGGTTGCTGAAAAGATGAAACAAAATTCACATGGCAGGCAGTCAATAATAATATTATGATTTTTTTTTTTGCCCTGAGAAGCTGGTCATTGTGTGTGTGTGTGTGTGTGAGAGAGAGAGACAGAGGGAATGGTGATTGCAAAATTGAAGAAACCATACTGCTTGGACAGATGTGTGGGGGGTGCGGGCAGCCTTAAGTATAGATACGAAATCACTTGGAGGGACAACATTCCTTCCCCTGGGGAGCTCTGTCAGTGACAGCCGCTGGGCTTGCAAGTAACGGGGTTGATGTGGCAGCCTCAGTGAGGAGTTGACAGCAGCAGGAGTGAAGGGAGACCTTGGGATTTCCGGGGAGTATCTGGGGAGAGAAAGGGTGAGCGAGTCTCAGGCCCAACACAAAGAGGGGCTTGAGAGCAGTGGCCATGCAGGTTACGATGGTAGCCAAAACAATGGATTCTGAGCCTGAAGAAGTTCAGTGCCAGTTGTACTCCTTTGGACACGGTTATGTAGCCTCTTGAAAGTTTGTTCCCTCGTCTGTAATAGGTGCGGTGGCACTGATGCCTACCTCGGAGCATTCCTGGGGGTGTGAACCGAGAAATCCAGGCAACGCGCCCCGCCCGGTAAGGGCACTCAGTAAATACCGGCTCTGAACGGAAAAACAAAACAAATAAACAGACCGACACCAAACACAGCACTGTTAGCTGCCCTGCTACAGTGTGGGGAAACAAAAGAAGGGATTTTTATAAACACGTACAGTTATCACGTGCGCACAGCGAATGTACGATCACGTATAAAATGCGCGTGTTTTTCCTTTTTCCTACTGAAGCGATAGATTTCATATGGAACCTTTTGATTTTATTTGTCTATTTTTATTTACTTATTTTTTTACTTAAAAAATATTTTGGGGGGTGCCTGGTTGGCTAAGTTGGTTGGGTGTCCGACTTCAGCTCAGGTCATGATCTTGCAGTCGATGAGTTCAGGCCCTGGGTCGGGCTCTGTGCCGACGGCTCAGAGCCTGGAGCCTGCTTCGGATTCTGTGTGTGTCTCTCTCTCTCTCTGCCCCTCCCTGGCTCATGCTTTCTCTCTCTCTCTCTCTCTCTCTCTCTCTCTCTCTCTCTCTCTCTCTCTCAAAAATAAACAAACATTTAAAAAAAATAAAAGAATAGTCTTTAATGTTTGTTTATTTTTGAGAGACAGAGAGACAGAACATAGGCCAGGGAGGGGCAGAGAGAGAGAGGGAGACACACAACTCAAAGTGGGCCCCAGGCTCCACGCTGTCAGCACAGAGCCCGACACAGGGCTTGAACCCACAAACTGTGAGATCATGACTTGCGCTGAAGTCTGACGCTCAACTGACTGAGATACCCAGGCACCCCGTCAGCCTTTTTTGATTTTGACACTTACTAGGAAAGCCAAAGCACAAGGGATTTCTTGTCCACATTTATGATGATCAAATATTCATTTTTCCGAGTGTCCTTTGTCAGAATGCCCGTAAGAGCCGTCCCTAGACATCCTTTTGGAATAAACATGAGCAGCTTTTCTTCTCAACATTTCAAATAAAGTGTCCTTTATTTCCAGGGAATTAGTGATAAGCTAATATTTTTGAAAATACCTGCCCTAGCAAATTTGATAAAATGCTCCACGGAAATCGGGAAGCATCAAAGTAAGGAGAGGATATCAGTTGCTCTGAAAAGTCATAGTCTGAAGCTATGTGCCACCAGGGAGATGCCACCGTGGAGTGCTGAGCAGGCCAAGGCCCCCACTTGGAGCAGGATACCAAGATGGCTGCTTACAGATCTGATTTCAGAGATCCCTTGAATGTACCTCACTGTTGACAGGTGGGGAAGATATGACCAACGGTCTTCCTATGCTGGGGTCCTCATAAAACAAAGAAATAACAGTGAAATGTTGACGCATCAGGCTTGTGTACAGCAATTTTATTCCTTTCTGTTTCTGTTTCTAGATCTTGAGTATTTAGGTATCGATGTCCCCAACGCAAAACTCAATGTTTACACTATGAATGAGAAATTTGCCTTCAAGAGTGCAAAGGCATCCCGATAAAAAGAGTATTAAGTTAACTACAAGAGGGTTTTTGTCCAAATTTATCAGTGTAATGGACTTTGATTATCATTGCTTTCGTCGATGCAATGCAGGAAGTACTTATGAAAATTACACGAGTCCTTTTGGTTGACACTTGTCAGCTCTGTTGCCTGTCTGAACTCATCAAAAATATTCCTTTAAACACTGAGGGGATAAAGAAGGAGTGTTTTCTAGTTCTGTTTTCTCATTCATTCATGACAGATTATATGAAAGGTAATGTCAAGGCTAAATACCCCCAAATAAATTCATCTGTCTTCTCCCCAAAATAATGTTTACAATTGAGAGAGAGAGAGAGAGAGAGAGAGAGAGAGAGAGAGATGGACTATTTGAATTCTAAAAGGGGACAGATTAATACTAGATTCTGGAAAGTGTGAATGAACTTCCTGAAGGTCTTGAAAGGTGATTCAGGGTCATGGCTGAGAGCAGAGCCTGGCTCAGATGGTCTCCATTCAAACAGACTCTACGACTTGCTAAGAGTGTAGCCTCGTTCAAGTTACTTGGCGCCCTGTACCTTCATACTTTCACCCTTCAAAAAATCAGTGGTAATAAAACCTACCTGGTTGCTTGGAGATATTGAACACATTACTCAATGAAAAGCACTTAAAACATTCAGTGGCATTCAGTCAACTCTAGCTAAATATTAGTTGTCATTCTTATGGAAAAGTATGGATGTAAGTTAGACGTGCGTGCTCCTATTTCCCTTGTATGTTCCCCCATGAACTTGTTTTCTGACACTTTGAGGTTACAGTATGGACTATCCTCTCCTTCCCGTCTTATGTGCATTTGTAAAGATGTAAAGACGTCTTGGCCGGCAGCCGCAGCATCTGATGCTAATGGTTAAGGAAACAGAGATGTAATTTTGAGAAGGTCTTTTTTCTTTTTCTTTTTTTTTAAGTCTTCACAAATTGGACATATAAGAACCAGTGACCTCTGAAACAAATTATGCAAGTTAATGTGTTTGGAACAAAAATAACTAAAGATGTATAGCTATGGACGTTTCTGGGGTAATCCTTTTAACTGTGTCCTTCACCTAAAGTAACAGAATGGAATGTTGAGACTGATTGAATTTTGATGGCTTGAATTTCTGTACTGTTTTAAATACAGTTTCATCCCAGCTTGTTAAAGACATCTGTGGTGTCGTGGAAAGTTGGTTGGATTTGAAATTAGAATAGTGCTTTCCAAGCTGTTGTTTTCAGGAAACAGGTCCTGCAAAATGCTTACAAGTGTTTTATGAGGAGAGATTTCCTTGGCCACATAAGTAGGAAAATGCTGAATTAGCAGATCTGAGTTCTGAATCCAACTCTGCTATTTATAGTATATGAAAGAAGTCACAAGTTTTCTGAACCCTATTTGTAAGAAACCCAAACGCTATCTCACAGGTTGTTTGTTTGTTTGTTTGTTTTATGGAATAAGTAAGATAATACTAATGAAGAGTCAAGAAATGTATCCTTGATGTATGTTAATGGACTCATCTTTTGAGTTCACAATGAAGTGGGCTTGAAATTGGGTTCTCTTTCATGTGGTTGAGAGAAATTTAATTTTCGAGACAAATGGAAAGGAAAAAATCTTCTGTTTATTAGGAAGAATTCTATCTGCAATTTTGAATTTAGAAGTGAAGAGAGAAATTGGTATTTTATTCATGTCAAAAAATACGGTTGGTCGCATGGACATACTTTCTCTTTGAAGCCTTTTTAATTAATATAATATTTTTTGTATGTTTGCCAACAAGGAAAATAAAAAAGTGGAGACAGAAAAATCATCAGAATGGTATCTGAAGAGGAAGCGGGAAAGGTTTAAAACCTCATGATTTTAAACCCGTCAGTGAAAATGGAGACAATTACAAAAATAGTTTGGTGCTTATGTGTTGCAAAAGCCTATGAAAAATAGTGGTGGAAGGACTACTATGTTTCAAAAGCAAAATACAGATGCTAACATGTATCGAAAAGAAGGTAGACCAAGCAGATATCTCACAGGCTGGTGGGAATGTAAAATAAATATACAGCCACTTTGGAAAACCATTTAAGGGCGTCAACTAAAGCTGGGCATAGGCGTACCCGATGACCTACAATTTCAGAAACACAGATTTGTCCAAAGGCATTCCCGCGACTCTTAAAATCATCACTATTCGAAATAGCCCTAAAGTGGAAACTATCCTAATGACCAGCAACAGCAAGAACGGACAAGAAAGCAAAGAAGAGTTTCTGAAGCAAACTCTTCTTCTGCTCTGGGAGGTGAATTTAGTTCACTGAGACACATCAGAAATGTTGCAGCCCTATACTGCATGTGACAATTTCAAAAGCCACTTTTATCTAGACAAATAGCAATGGGGAGTTGATAAATGGCTTCTCGGTGTGGAGTTAGGGTTAATGTGGAGGGTGCTGGCTGTCCCTGCTCCTACCTGACATGAAGATCTTGAAAATCTACTTCATCACTCTGAGTCTCAGACTCTTCCTCTGGGAAATGGGGCCAATGAATGAGCCAAGAGGATCATATCTGAAGTTTGTCCACTTTTTAATAAATTTTTTTTTAATGTTTATTTATTTCTGAGACAGAGAGAGACAGAGCATGAGTGGGGGAGGGACAAAGAGAGAGGGAGACACAGAATCAGAAACAGGCTCCAGGCTCTGAGCCATCAGCACAGAGCCCGATGCGGGGCTTGAACTCACAAACTGTGAGATCATGACCTGAGCCGAAGCCGGTCGCTCAACCGACTGAGCCACCCAGGTGCCCCTTACTATGTCCACTTTTATGTACATGATCTTTTCTCAAGTTCCCACAAAAATCTCAAACACCATCTTCTGTGGAGTTTTCTCAGTAATACAGTTTTTTCGTAGTTATAGCGTCTGAAGCTATTCATTCATACGGCAAAATATGACAGCAAAAACCAAATATTCGTCTTTCAGGTGCGAGAGAAAATTTATAGCTCTCAATAAGTTATGATGGCAGACAAGGTTAATTATCAGCTTAAAAACCCTTAGGTTTTTCAGGAATCTGATCTGGTTCATATATTTCGGGGAAGTCTGGGCTCCTCCAACCTTTACCAACAATCTTAATTAATTTGTTGAAATAATGGATAATTCTATACCCTTGGACCGGGATTGGCTTAGAAGAGTCAATGTGACGTAAATCTTGCCTATGACACAGTACGAGACGTATGTTTGCTGTCTTCTCATAAAGGTTTCTTCTTTTTTCAAAGGAACTGAGCAAGGGAGTTCTCTCCTGGTGGCAGGGTTTTGTTAAGTAAAGATTTGTAACTGTTATGTAAACATGGGTTTGAGGCAGCCATCTTGTCGCCATGAGGATAGTTTTAGGTAGGGTCTAATAAGGAATCAGAAGCCACAGTGGTTATTTTAATATCACAGAGGATTTCGTGTCAAGAATGATTAATTGTGTATTGAAGAACTCAAAAGGGAAAAAACAACATTAAGAAATCATGACGTGGTAAGTGTAGGAAGCATCTGCCACCCTTATGGGTGGAGGGAACAGAGGAAAGTGTTTGGAATGATTGAACAGAGGAAAGTGTTTGGAATGATTAAACTTGGAATGAAGGTGGAGGCAGGGGTCCAGCAGCTTCTAGTCTGACTTAGGAGGAAGAACATCGGTAGCGCTGGTGTCTCAGAGGATGAAATGGAACCGCTTCTGAGACCCGGTGGTGGTGGAAGGAGCTGCCGTTGCCTGTTGGAGAAGTTATTGTGCAGTTCACTTGACCGGGAGGGGCCAGAGAGGAGACCCTGCTCCCTCCATGCGGTGCAGGCTCCCTCTCACGCCTCCTGCTGGCCAGTGTCGCAGGGGTCAACTGGAACAGCGGAAATGGGGTTCGTAGCATCCCAGCCCCAGCATCACATGCGGGGTACGGGGGAGTGGTGTTGGTGCACGTAGGCAACTGCTCCGTGGACAGCCCAGGGTCCAAGTCTCGGGGGGAAAAAGTCACCATGAGGAGGATAGAAGAATGGGGAACGACATCGCTGGGCTCCTAAATTAGCCAGCTCTGAAAAACTCACTATCCTGCTTTATGTGTATACCCTAACCTCCTTATTGTTGAAGTCCGTTGAGTTACAGCTCTTTCTTGCTGCTTAACGTATCCAAATTGGCAGAAGTGCAGGGAGAAGGTCACTCTGAAACATTGATAGCATCAGTAAAAATTGACCTAACGAATGAAGACAAGACTAAACGTTAAACAGTGTTTTAGATGTGTGTATGTTTTGATGTGATGGTTATGTTGACAAAGAATGATCAGAGTATGTGAAAGAACGTTTGTAAGATTATTTTCTACACAGTATCATTTTAACCTGAGAAGTTTTAAAAAAATTGTTTTCAGAGACTGTGTGCCTGAGAATTGGAATTTCACCGTGTGACCTTGAGTACTTTCTTAATTCTCTAAATAACTTGGGTACTTCCTCTCTCTGTCTCTGTCTCTCTGTGTCTCTGTCACACAAATACACCGAGCCCAAGCCTACCTAAAGACTAGGATGAATTTAAATCAAGTTTTAAATAAAGATTCATTGGAATGGTAGAATTACACATAATTATTCCAATTTTCTCTGGGATTTTCTGAATTGTCTTTTTTTCCCCCCTTTCGGCAAATATGTATACTTTTTGTAATTACAAGAATATATTTAAAACATCTCTTCGTTAAGTCTTTGTTTTCATGGCATTTTCTCATGTAGACTTTTTTCTCCCGCCTGGTATAGTATGTAAAATTGTAATCTAAAGGCTCTAAATTCCCCTTTCTCTCTTTTCTTTTCCTTTTTAGCACTGAACACTAACACTATTTTTTTGTTTGTCTCCTTAGTAATATCTATGCTTCCTGAGAGCCAGGATTATTTCCTGTTTTGTCCATTGATGTGTCCCTAACACTTATCATGGTCCCTGATACGGGGTGTGAGCTCAACAGATATTTGTTGAAAAATAAACTGATTTGTCAAATCCATGTTTGCGACATATGCATATTATTAAGTCTATTTGTTATGCTAAACACGGCAAACAGTCAAGGAATTAAGGTATCCTCCTCACGAATAAGAGATTAAAAATCAAAAAAGCTTTTCATGAGATTAGCTAGATCAAATAAATACCACACACGGAGGCCTCTCCCTAGTCAATTTGATACCATCTAGAAACAGGAATGTTGCTGTTAATGACTTTCATATTATAGCTCTTGGCTAAAGCTGAGAAGTGAAATCTTCCTGTATAATGGTGTGAGGGTGGGCCCCTGTGGGAGGGATGCCAAATACACAGGCTGGGCAGATAAAAGGCCTTCACCAAGAATGCAAATAAATGCATTTTTTTGACGCTGTGGAAAACCAATTTTAAGAAAAGCTGGCTCTGAAATGTTTGGATGGCTCTTGCAATTCCAGTTATAGCGGTATAGAGGCGGAAAGGGAGGCAACCTTGTAGCAGTTCCTACAAAAACTGGCTGGAGCCCCCGCTGCCCTTGAGACCCATCGAAACCTGGCAGGAAAATTAAACTTCGGTTCTTTCATCCCTTTTCTTCTGCGGCCTATTTGCTTTGGAGCTTGGGACCACACTCGTTCATGAGCGTTAACATAGCCTTTGAAAAGAAGCAAGTGGTGAGGAGAAAAACAATAAAAGAGGGAAGGAGACAAGTCAAACAAGAAGCAGGAGTAGCGTGGAAAGCAAAACAGAAAGGAGCAATTCCAAATTTTTAAAGTGACTGTGTTCCAGTGTAGATGCTGTGACAATCTGGTTCGATACCAAACCGTGGGGCTTAGCGTCTTCCCCAAACCCATCATTTCCTTTAAACTCAATTTCCTCGCTGTGCAAGTTACCGAAAGCAAAGTCACACCGTAATAAACATCATACTAAACCAGGTTCAATGACTGAATAGCAGCCTCATCCCGGCTGTCAGGATCCTTGAAAAGATGGGACCACCAACATCCTCGTCAGATGTACTTCCCTGGAAAACAAATAGTGTTGGTGCTTGAAGCACTTGATGTTAGTGACTAAAAAGTTAAAGCAACCAAACGCTTGGTGACGGGATTTTGGGGTGATGGGGGGCAGGGTTTGGAGCTGAAGGCCAAGAAAGAATTCCGGAAGACGTCTTTGGTGCAGAAAGGTGATTTTATTAAAGCACTGGGACAGGACCCGTGGGCAGGAAGAGATGGACTGGTGTCGTGACAGGTAACTGATTATATACCTTCAGGTTGGGAGGGGGTTAGGGACAGAGTAAATTTCTAAGGAATTTTGGCAGCAAGGTCTCCAGGACCTTGAGGGGCTAGATGTTGTCAGGAAAACAGCATTTATTAACGTTTAGTAAACCCTCAGTCATGAGACCTTTCAGATGTATATCAGGGGGCCATAAGCTTGGAGTATGATTGCCAGCATCTATCTTGAGGGAGTTGAGATAAAGGAAGTTTCCAAAGGAATTTTTATATGTTAAAGCAGATTTACAGGATCCTGGAGGTTGGGGTAATGTGAATCCAAGATATCTTGTTTTGCCGTTAACAAAGTGTCATAATCCAGGCAGCTGAGCTCCTAGAGGGAGGTCACTCTGCCCTTGTCAAGGACTTGTCCACGGGCTATAGGCAGTAAGGGATTTTAATTTTTCATTTGCCTTAGTTTCCCACACCACCATGGCAAGCACTTAAACCTCTTTCCTTTGTTCTTGGGGATCCAGGAGTGTCTGAGGAATATCACACATAGTCCACCGGGGGAAGGAGGGTGTGGTTATCCTGTATTTGCCCTCGGCTTGCCCCACACGCCCTCATCACTTGGTTTGTTTTATATGGATATCATTTGAATAAACAGGTATTGAAAAAAACACATGTACTCTTTTAGTTCCTTGGTATGGTACTTAGTTTCTTGAATAATAATTAATTCAATGATATTTGAGTGACTTGAAAGAGATTAAACAATTATGTAAGTACCTAAATTAATCCTAGTGAATAGTTTGTGCACCAGTCAGAATCAGTGTCTCAGGATAGTACAAAAAGGTTAACTACAAAGTCATTTAACCCTAACTATTAACTCAAACACATTTATCGAGCACCTCCTATGTACCAAGCATAGGTACTTGGGATATGCCTCAGTCAGCTCTTTTCCGGGGCTGTGTTATGTAACATATAACCCCTCATCCTAGAGGGTTGTAAGAATCTTTGCCTCTTCTTCACGGATCTGTGGATTATCGGTAGCTCTGCTGGGCTCTACAGGGCTCAGTTCAGTTTGGAAATAAAAATAAAATAATATGATACAAATATATGAATGAATGTCAGAAGATAACATTTTAAATAAAGTAGTGCAGCCCTCATTGAAAAGGTGAGCTTCCAGGGGTGACGGATTGGGCCATGAGAATATTTAGAAGAAAGTCACCACAGGCTGAAGGAGTAGGCTTGCTAAAGTCCTAAGCTGAGAGTATGCTTGGAATTTTAGAGAAAGAACGAGAAGCCAACATATCTGGAATGGGATGGACAAGGGGGAGAAAAGTAGTGGATGAAGTGAGAGAAGCAGTGAGGTGAGGTGCCCTGAGAAGCTGACTGTGTAGGTCCTTCAAGGCCATTATAAAGATTTTGGCTTTCATCCGGATTGAATTATAGAGTCACCGAGGGAGAGAACATATGTCTGGAAAGACACAATACCCGCATTTAGATGGTTTTGAAAATCATGGAACAAGAGGGAATCGTCAAGAACAAACGTACGTCCGGAAGGTAAGGGAGACTACAGAGTCAAAGGTTCCTATTCACGAGACGTGAATTTCCTGTAGAATATTCCTTTACCTCATGCGTGCTCAATACCAGTTAACACAGCTACGAAACCTAAGTGGCTTTCTTGTCTAATCCCTTTTGTAATTCAGAATCTACCTGTCGAGCTGTGGAATCTATCTGTCATGGTGAAATAGCTGTTAATAATCCTTTCTGATTAGTAGAATGATGCCTATTGGTCACTAAACCTTTTGAAGATGACCTTAGTCTGATAAATGGCTACAAATGTTTATCCGCTTTCTCTTTTCATGTTTCCAGTGATGCGGTGGGCTCACGCCAAGTCTACACCATGACTTTATGGGCTACCTCTAGTCCTTCTTAACTTGTCTGATGTCTTTCTCCCTATCATTTCCAGCCTTTTGGTTCAGTCCTCGCCTTAGGAAAGCCACAAGGTAAGTCTTGTCATTCTTCCATTTGCCAGGGGTTCAGCTATTTGTAGGAAGCTGTCCTTTCCTTAAGTCTTAACTCCACCAGGCAATGCATTTAAATACCATTCACTGTATCATGTAACATGGCCGGTTAAGTCTGTACGTGATTCTGTGCATTCTCCTTTGGACATTTTCTAGTTTGCGGTTTACAACCGAAATGACTTAAAAAAAAAAGGACTTCTCATTATGGAAGACAGTGAATGCGTACGCTGCTTTTCAGGATTTTCATTATTTTACGAATGTTCTCATTTTGTGACAGTGCTTATACAATTATTATTACTTTATTGATGATTCAATCATGATTTATAATCTGCTTATAGACTGTCATTTGTTTGTATTTGGGAAATTCTAGAAAATGCTCTAACGTTAGTTACTGCTGTGAAAATAACTAATATGTAGATGCAAATCACCTACTCACATTTTCTTTAACTTAAAAAAAATTTTTTTAATGTTTTTATTTATTTTTGACAGAGAGAGACAGAGCATGAGTGGGGGGAGGGGCAGAGAGAGATTGAGAGAGAGAGAGACAGAATCTGAAGCATGCTCCAGGCTCTGAGCTGTCAGCACAGAGCCCAATGCGGGCTAGAACTCATGAACCACGAGATCATGACCTGAGCTAAGGTCTGATGCTTTACTGACTGAGCCACCCAGGTGCCCCTCTTTTACTTTTTTTGAAAAGTTTAAACATCTTTATTGAGACATTATTTAAAAAATCTCTTTTTTTTTTTAAATGTCCTTAAATGCTCACTTTATTCCAAACTGCCTATTTAGTCACCTGAAAGTTTTCTTTCCTTCTTCATGACTATATGTAACTACATAAGCAAAGATCCATTTCTGAGACACTCTCTTACATCGTATTTTGTGTCATCTTACTCTTAATCTGACCATGGGATCTCCTCCAAATTACTAATTCTACACAACCTTCCAGAAAATGCACCTTTTTCCTGGCTATTGGTATGGTGAGGCTTTCCATCTGTCAAAGTGCTTGTCATTTCCATTTCACCAACCAGACAACAATTTTTGCAAAGAATAAAGTTATAAAAATAAAGAAAGAACTTCTCATAACAATAACAATAATAACATATATGAAAAAACTTCCAATGTGCTGGAGTTCTTCTAAATGTTTTGTATTTGTTAACTCCTTTATTTTGTTCAATTTTTATTTTATTTTATTTTTCTTTAAGTAAGCTACATGCCCAGCACTGAGCCCAACATGGCGCTTGAACTCACAACCCTGAGATCGAGACCTAAGCTGAGGTCAAGAGTTGGACACTTAACTGACTGAGCCATCCAGGGACCCCTGTTAACGCCTTTAATCATCACCAAATGTCTCCATTTTAAGGATAAGGTAGCAAAAGCCTAAAGAGATGTAAACTTGCTCATCGTTAATTTACCGAAGTTCATTGGGCAAACAACTGTAGTGGCCATGCTGGGATTCTGCTTCAGGCAATCTGCTGTCGCCTGTGCACTATTGACCGCCAAGCGGTTCACGTGTGGGTGGAGTTGCCAGATAAATTTCATTCAAAATTCAGCACATAATAATTGAGCACCTTCTACATTTGAGGCACCATTTTATTTGCTTTGTACTCTACACGGCATTATGGAGGAATAGAAGAAGGACATATTACTGAGTCCGCAGGTCTGAGAGTACATAACAATGAAGATGACATTGTGATGGACCTTAAAAGGTGAGTTTAATTCCACTCCACCACGGTGGAGTGGGATATAGGAGAGGGCACAGGCCATTAGGAAAATATCTGATAAGAATGGAAGGAATAAGGGGAGCCTGGGTGGCTCAGTCGGTGAAGTGTCAGACTCTTGGTTTCAGCTCAGGTCATAATCTCACGGCTTCACGGGTTCAAGCCTCACGCTGGTTTCTGGGCTGGTGGTGTGGAGCCTGCTTGGGATTCTCTCTCTCTCCCTCTCTCTTCCTCTCACCCACATGTGCTGTCGTTCAAAATAAATAAATAAACTTAAAAAAAAAAAGAATGGAAGGAAGGAGACAGAGGTGCAGGTGTATGAAAGAAAACAAAATGCAATGGAAAGGTGCAATTAAAGCATAAGGTGCCTTTGGGGAAGTAGAAGGAGATAAGGGTCAAAAAACAATTTGGCTGTAAGCCTGTGATCAAGGATTTGGATTTGTTCTGCAAGCAACAGGGTCATCATTGAACATTTCAGAGCAGAGGGGAGATCCAAACATTTATAGATTTAGAAAGCTATCTCCAGCAATGTTATTAAAACTTAGGCAGATTTGTGGAACAATTTATAAAGTAAAGTACATGTCTTTCAAAGAGGCAAATTATTTCAGGGTTTGTGAGTTTTTTTTTTTTTAAGGCGCCCTCCTACTTTGAAAGCTAAAAAAGGAATGTGTCGTAATCTATGTCACATTCTCCAACTTCTCAGTCTGAGTAGTGGATCTCAGCGCGCATGGTCTCAGGAATTTTTTGTAGTTAGTAATTTACTCTGGCGTGCGGAGAGCCCATTAAATTTGAACCCAGCTCCTCAACGCTTTTACAAACTTCAACAGCTACAAAAGTCATAAATACAAGAATGTGTGGACACATAGGTATTTGTTCAGTAGCTACCCAAGCATGAACAGTCTATATAGAAGTAGATTCAGTGAAGTTCGACTTCGCCTGGTCTTGAACTTCACTTGAAGTCCTGACTCCTCCAGTTATAAGCTCTAATTATCAGCCTGATGGGCACTTTCAGTAGTGGTTCACTTTTCAAGAAACTCAAAAATTACTTTTTTTTTTTTTATCGTAGTGCAGAATAGAACAGTGACGAAGCATGATCTTGAAACCGACACCAAGATGAAACTCTAAAAATAAATCTCTACCTGAGATTAAGTTGTGCTGTGTCTCTGCAAGAGCGTGGTCTTGATGTTCACAATGGTAGAAGAGACGTAATAAACTGCCCAACCTTCTTCTGATATAAATAAATTCTTACTCTTTATAGTCATCGAGTATCTGAATGAATGAATGAATGAATGAATAAATAAACGTCAACATATTATATATTTGAATAAATTGAATACTATTTAAAATTTTTTTTAATGTTTATTTATTTTTGACAGAGAGAGAGAGAGAGAGAGAGAGAGAGAGAGAGAGAGGATGAGCGGGGGAGGGGCAGAGAGAGAGGGAGACACAGAATCCAAAGCAGGCTCCAGGCGCTGAGCCATCAGCCCAAAGCCTGATGTGGGGCTTGAACTCACAAACCATGAGATCATGACCTGAGCCAAAGTTGGATGCTCAATGGACTGAGCCACCCAGGCGCCCCAAATGAATACTATTTTATACATATACTTTTTAAAAGACAACACATTGTAACATTAAACAGTATCACATGAGCAATATGGTTGTTCAATCAGTATTTTCTTTAAATGCATTTTGCAATGAAATTGATTTTGAAGTTCATCTAATCCAAATTTCTCATTTTTGGCTGAGCCCCTGAAGTCTAGGAAAGCAAAAGTTTCACCTAAATTAACAAATGCACCCAGATTTTCTTTATCCAAGTTTACTGCTCTTGCCGTAACACTGCGCAGGCAAATAACAACTTTGTAACCAGAACCCGTGAGTAGATTCTGTATTTTGCAGAGAAATTTGAGGCTTCTACAAATCCGCTAGCTTTCCTAAGGTCAAGTGATTAATGAGTGGCTCTACCATAGGTATACACTACAGCTTGAAAGAGAATAGTATTGCCATAAAATGATTGCATATTTTATTAATTAACCAAGCACTTAAAAAATATATTTATTTATTTATTTATTTATTTATTTAGAGAGAACACAAGTGGGGAAGGGGCAGAGAGAGAGAGTGAGACAATCTCAAGCAGGCTCTGCACTGTGGGGCTTGAACTCATGAACCCTAAGATCATGACCTGAACCCAAATCAAAAGTCAGACACTTAACCAACTGAGCCCCCTATATGCCCCAAGCACTTTTTAAAAATAGGATATTACAAGTCACGTGTGGACCTTACTGAAGAATTTTGTTTTTCAACAAAAACAATGTCAATCGATATTTCATATTCTTTAAACTAATGATCCATGGCATGGTCACTTCAAGTCTAGAATGAGTTGATTGGCTTCTTCTTGGCCTCTTCCATTGCACCGTCACTAATATGCACTCAGAAAATGCACAAAGACATAATAAAATCCAAATAAAATCAGATATTCTAAAACCCAAGTCATCTTTGTCAACTAAGCATTTTTATTCTGTGAAAATTCGCATACAAATTTTTAAGTAGTTATTCCTTCTCAGTAAGTACAGGCTAAAAAGTATAATTGCAGCTTTCTTGACGATCTGAGGATTTTATTATTCTAAGACTAGATTTCTTTTTATTATTTTCTTTCTATAGTACTTTCAAATATCACAATTGGAGAGATACAATCTCTCGGTTTTCCAACTCACAATGTTGACATTAATATTTGTTTACCAATTTACACTGCTATGCTATACTGTGTGAGACACATTCTTTAAAAAATATATATATTTGACTTGGGGCACCTGGGTGGCTCAATTGGTTAAACGTCTGACTTCAGCTCAAGTTATGATATCTCAGTCTGTAAGTTTGAACCCCACATCAGGCTTCATGCTGACAGCTCGGAGCCTGGAGCCTGCTTCGGATTCTGTGTCTCCCTCTCTCTCGGCCCCTCCCCTATTCACTCTGTCTCTCTCTCCCTCTCAAAAAT
Organism: Panthera leo; assembly: GCF_018350215.1. Classification (NCBI taxonomy): domain Eukaryota; kingdom Metazoa; phylum Chordata; class Mammalia; order Carnivora; family Felidae; genus Panthera; species Panthera leo. Next base: position 17,504,850 of record NC_056687.1, on the reverse strand, counting down.
AAATAAACATAAAAAAATAAAAAAAATATATCTGACTATAACAAAGTTGTTTTATTTTTATTTAATACTGTCTTCTTGAGGCTAAGGGGAAAAAAGGAGAAAACATGCAATGTTTTCTGGTTAAGTGGGTCCGTAGCTAAAGTATCACTGTGTTGATTGCCAATAAAAATCCTATGTTATTTTTGGTAGAAAAAATATATCATCAGCTTTTTAAAGTAGTGTAACATAATTTTAGTGGTAGAATTTCATAACGTTGAAGAGTAGATTAGTAAATAGCCACCAAGAACCAAAAAGGAAAATGAGGAAATGTAACCCCATAACATTTTACTCAATAATAATGTCTTAACAAAATTACTGGAACTATATAATTTCTTGAAAAAAATATTTTCTTAGGGGTTAATTTCTGTTCTGTAGATACTTCGTGCATCTAATAAGTTCTAGGTGTTGTTGGGGCACATGGGTGGCTCAGTGGGTTGGGTGTCCGACTTCAGTCCGACCAGGTCGTGATCTCAAGGTCCGTGGGTTCGAGCCCCACGTCGGGCTCTGTGCTGACAGCTCAGAGCCTGGAACCTGCTTTGGATTCTGTGTCTCCCTCTCTCTCTGCCCCTCCCCCATTCATGCTCTCTCTCTGTCTCAAAAATAAATAAACATTAAGTTCTAGGTGTTGTCATAGGCAGCAAGGAGGATGAGAGATAAAAGGGACATGATCCCTTCCCATTAATGAAAATCCATTATTAGAGGAGATAGATCAAAGCACTGTCATAGAATTTGCTAAGTTCAGGGACTGAGATGGATGAGCTCGAGAGCAGTTCTCTCCAATAAAAATACGAGGTGAGCTACAAATGTGAGCCACATATAAAATTGAAGATTTTCTATTAGCCACATTAAAAAGTAAAATTTATTTTAATGATATCTTTAATTTAACCTAACACAGGAAAATATTTTCATGTCTACGTGCAATCAACATAAAAATGACCGATGAGATAGTTTACATTCTTTTTCTCTATTAAGTCTTTGAAATCTGGCACATGTCTCGCCCTTATACAGTTCACCTCAATTTGGATCAGCCATAGTTCAATCACTCTATAGCCTCACATGGCCGCTGGCTGCCATATTGGACAGTGCATGTCTGGTTTACAAAGGGAGTGATTATTCGTGCTTGAGAAAATCAGAGATGCCTCATTGATGCAGGGACTCTTGGACCAGAACAGAGAATGTACAAAGCTCTGAGAAGTGGGGCAGAGTTAGGAATTCCAAGGCACAGGGCCCAGCTAGAATGAAGGAGTAGCAGGAGAAGAGGAGGGAGGGGCCAGCCGGGACCAGACTTTGAAGGGCCTACCCTACCACGCTATACCTCAATAGTTTGCATCCCATGACTCCTTAGACTTAAAACAGGCTTATGGTATTAAATTTCAATGACCTTCCTAGAACAAAAAAATTAAGTTTCTTCTCTGTGCCAGAAAAAAAATATCAACGGGTAGATGTCCATCTTAAGAAAAAAAAGACCGTATGTCTTCACTTCAAGTCTCTTGCTGAAACCACCAGGCCAGTCTTTCACCTTCCTGGCCGTTTCTTACTTTGAAAGGCTAATTTGCAAACGACTGGGAGACCTACAGGATTAGCTCATGTTTTTCTTGGCCTCTTGCGATTTTGCTTCTCAGATGGCCCGAGCTACATGTTTGAATCCTACGCTGGCAGAAGACGGTAAAATATTTGGATTCAACTGGAGGAATGTGGGGGGAAAAAAAAAGTGTTGAGAAATGTTTGGTGCCTTTAGTTTCCTTTTACATGGCATTCTTCCACACATTCGTTTGTTAGGGCAAGCGATTCCTAATATTGCAGCCACAACCACAGACTTCTGACCTTTTACTTCACAGAGAGCATTTATTTAAATATAGACTCTTGGGTAGGGACAGCGTGCCCTAGAGAGAAGTCATTCACTCTTCTTCAGGGTAACCTATGCTTGTACTTTTCCAACTGAGAGCGGACAGAACAACAGTCTCTGGTCCCTAGAAACTACGTCCAGCCAGCTGCACCCAGGAATATTTGCTAAGTTTGTTTTGTGGATATTTAGTGTGGTTCTGACTTCATTTCTTTATTTCTTTATTGATTTGTTTTGGGAGAGAGAGAGAGAGGGGGAGAGAGAGCCTAAGCAGGGGAGGGGCAAAGAGAGAGGGACAGAGAGGGAATTCCAAGCAGCCTCTGCACTGGCAGCGTGGAGCCTGAAGTGGGACTCGAACTCACAAACTACGAGATCATGACCCGAGCCGAAAATAAGCGTCGGACGCTTCGCGGACTGAGCCACCCAGCTCCCCCCATTTCCTTTTTAAAAGCAAAAAGGAGTGAGGCCAAGTAATTTCTATATAAAAAAACCATCACTTCCCCATCAAACGAATTTGAGAGAATGTCACATGAAAAGTAACTAAAGAAACATTTCATCGATTTCTATCCTTTTTTTTCCCCATGTTGGATCTAAATTTAAAATACGTACAAGTGTCGGCGTGTGTGTTTAAAATACATTTTTATTTGTGCAGCTGTTAGCTATACACTCATTTTTCTTCCTCTACCTTTCTCCTTAAAGACTGATTTTCTCCAATGCTCTATTTTACGACCATTTCTCTCTCAGTATTTACCCTCTCCCTCAAACCACGCTTGTGGGTTGGGCCAACTCTCATATGGTGCTCGTATCTGCTTCCTACTGCAGATGTTAGAAATTGGCACACACTTAGTGGCTGAAAACTACACACGTTCATTACCTTACGGTTCTGGAGGTCAGGAGTCCTAGCGTCAAAGTGTGCCTGTGTTCCTACTCGAGGCTGCGGGAGAGCCTCTGTTTGCCTTGCCCCTTTCAGGTTCCAGAGTCGGCCTGCATTGGCCCTTTCCTCCAAGTGTAAGGCCAGGTGTATAACCCCTGAAAAGAGAGAGCTCTTTCCATCACTTCTGCTTCCTTCTTTCCAGCTCCTTCTCTGACTCTCCTGTTTCTATGTTTCCCTGAAAGGACCCTTGTGATTACCTTTTGCCACTTGGATAATCAAAGATAATCTCCCTATCGTGAGATCCATAAATGAACAATAGCTGCAGAGTGTCTTTTGCCATAACAAAGTAAATATATTCATGGGATCTGGAGATGTGGGAGGAGAGGGCAGTCTCCTGCCCACCACAAGGATGATTCCTTGCCTCGCTCTCTGGACCCCTAACTCTCCTTTCATTTCCAACTGCCTGCCTGCATGCATGCACATCAAACACAACAGCCTCCGAGATGCGTTTTCACTCTCCCATTAAATTGCCTCAATTCCATTGGAACCGCCGGTATATCAGTTAAGCAAAGATTTGAGAAGCTGGAGAACTCGGGATGGTCCTAACCTGAGCATTTTCACCCCTACTTGCACCAAAGCCAAGTCCTGACATTTTTTTTTTTTTTTTTTTTTTTTTTTTTAAACTCCTATAATGTCTCTTAACACATATTCTCTCCTTCTTGCCTACTACCTCTCTCTGGGTCCGGGTATTATTGATTCTCATTTGAACTGATGTGATACCCTGTATTCTCCATCCCCAACCTACCCCTTCAAGTGTATTCCCCACGATTCCATCTAAAATGAAAATTTTGACAGTATGGTTCTTACAGTTAAGGCTTTTAATGTCTCCCCACTGCCTAATATCATACACATTCTCTCACATTGTACCCGAGGACCTCCCTGATCTTGTCTCTGATTATTTCTTCCGCCATGTGTTTTCCAACTTCCTAGAACACATCGCAGGACTCAGTCACTTGCTTGTGGTTCACTTTTTTTATTTTAATGTTTATTTTTGAGAGAGAGACAGAGACAGAGACAGAGACAGAGTGTTAAGTGAGGGAGGGGCAGATTCTGTGCAGGCTCCAGGCTCCAAGGTGACAGCACAGGGCCTGAGGCAGAGTCCCAAGTGGAGCTCGAATCCACAAACCTTGAGATCATGACCTGAGCTGAAACAAAGAGTCAGAGGCTTAACGGACTGAGCCACCCAGGTGCCCCTAAAAGGGGGTTGGTTTAAATGTTCTGGGAGTATCATGTCATCCGTGAAAAGTGAGTTTGACTTCTTCTTTGCCAATTTGGATGCTTTTTATTTCATTTTGTTGTCTGATTGCTGATGCTAGGACTTCCAACACTATTTGAACAACAGTGGTGAGAGTGGACATCCCTGTCGTGTTCCTGATCGCAGGGGGAAAGCTCTCAGTTTTTCCCCAGTGAGGATGATATCAGCTGTGGGCTTTTCATATATGGCTTTTATAATGTTTAGGTGTGTTCCTTCTACCCCGACTTTCTTGAGGGTGTTTATTAAGAAAGGATGCTGTATTTTGTCAAATGCCTTTTCTGTATCTATAGACAGGATCGTATGGTTCTTATCCTTTCTTTTATTAATGGGGTGTATCGCATTGATTGATTTGTGAATATTGAACCAGCCCTGCAGTCCAGGAATGAATCCCACTTGATCATGGCCTTGATCATGGTGAATAATTCTTTTTATATGCTGTTGAATTCGATTTGCCAGTATCTTGTTAAGAATTTTTGCATCTGTGTTTATCAGGGATATTGGCCTGTAATTCTCCTTTTTTGTGGGGTCTCTGTCTGGCTTGGGAATCAAGGTAATATTGATTTCATAGAATGAGATTGGAAGCTTTCTTTCCCTTTCTATTTTTTGGAACAACTTGGGAAGGATAGGTATTAACTCTGCTTTAAATGTCCGGTAGAATTCTCCTGGGAAGTCATCTGGTCCTTGACTCTTACTTGCTGAGAGATTTTTGATAACTGATTCAATTTCTTCGCTAGTTATGGGTCTGTTCAAAGTTTCTATTTCTTCCCATTTGAGCTTGGTAGTATGTGGGTATCTAGGAATTTGGCCATTTCTTCCAGGTTGTCCAATTTGTTGGCATATAATTTTTCATAGTATTCTCTAATAATTGTTTGTATTTCTGAGGGGCTGGTTGTGATATGTCTAATTTCATTGGTGATTTTATGTGTTTGGGTCTTCTCTCTTTTCTTTTTGAGAAGTCTGGCTAGGGGCTTAACAGTTTTGTTTACTTTTTAAAACACCAACTCTTAGTTTCATAGATCTGTTCTACTGTTTTGGTTTCTTTTTTTTCTTTTTTTGATTCTATATTGTTTATTTCTGTTCTAATCTTTATTATTTCTCTTCTTCTGCTGGCCTTGGGGTTTCTTTGATGTTCTGCTTCTAGTTCCTTTAGGTGTGCTGTTAGATTTTGTATTTGGGATTTTTCTTGTTTCTTGAGATAGGCCTGGATTGCAATGTATTTTCCTCTTAGGACTGCCTTTGCTGTATCCCAAAGGGTTTGGACTGTCTGTCGTGTTTTATTTTCATTTGTTTCCATATATTTTTAAATTTCTTCTTTAATTGGCTGCTTGATCCATTCATTCTTTAGTAGGATGTTCTTTAACCTCCATGCATTTGGAGGTTTTCCAAACTTTTTCCTGTGGTTGATTTCAAGTTTTGTAGTATTGTGATCTGAAAATGTGCATGGTATGATCTCAGTTCTTTAATATTTATTGAGGGCTGTTTTGTGACCCAGTATGTGACCTATCTTGGAGAATGTTCCATGTGCACTCTAGAAGAATGTGTATTCTGCTGCTTTTGAGTTGTAATTGTTCTTGAGATCTTCAGTCTATTGCATTCTATTTGAGGATGTGGGAAAAGTGAAGAAAAGTGTTAGCTTTATAATAAAGCAGGGAATTATATTGACTGCCTGGAAAGCAGGTGCACTTTTGGTGAAACAAATATATAGATAGACTTAAAATAAAATATGCTTATTTTGAACTTCCATGTGCTGGAAATGTAGGACATATTATTTTCTTTCTTTCCTCCTCTTTTGCTCCCTATCCTCCTTTTCTCTCTTTCTCTCTCTCTTTTTTTTTTCTTTTAAGCAATATGCTTGAAAGATACTTTAAGTCACTGTTCTCATTAAGGGCTAGATTTGGGGTGGTTTCAGCCACAGGAATCTGTTTTGGAAAGGTCCTCTTATGCTGTTTCTCATCCTTCCTTCAGCCCTGCCCCTGATTTAACCTAACCATGACTGGGACAGCCCTCACCGCCTCTCTGCTTCCATTCCTCAAATATATGTCTTTTTTAACTGTTACTTCGGTGTATGAAACACAAATTCGGCTAGCTCAGTTTGGGACCTTTAACCACTTACATTTTTGTAGAGAACCCGTACAACTTCTGACACAATGATTCCTGACATTTAGTTTTCTTCAATGTTATTTCTCATAGTGCAGAGAGAATAAGAGATTGGTCACCAGTTAAAATTCTGTAAAACAATCTCTACCTGAAGCAGTCCCTGCTGTTTGTGTGTGTACATGTGCATGTGCACGATCCTGTTTTACCCAGAGGTCATGTGATCGTGCTCTAAAGAAACAGGTAAGATGAGTAGAAATTGAATTTCTTTTCCTTAGAATCCAGTATTTACATAAATATCATTGCGCACATAAAAATCAATGCACCAGATGGCAAGTTCTCTTCCATTGAGGGAGTGGCAGGTGAGAACCTAAGGTGCCATAGTGAGTTTTTAGTGATTGGATTTTCTAAGCTGACAGTTTTTAAGGGAGAATTATGGCTACGTTCTCAACCACTCACCTCTCTTCATTTCTATTATTTTCTGACCCTAGCTCTTTAGGCTTTTGTTCATTTCTGGACCTAGCTGAGAGCCTTACTGCAAATAGCCTCTAACTATCAAGTTTTCTAGATTTGGTTTGTGTTATCTGCAACCAATAATCCTGACTAATTGGGTTAGGAGCTGGTGAAAGAACTGAGAAGACGTGTCTTAGTAAGAGTCGCCCCAGAAGTCAACCTTGAGGCACAGATCTGAGAGCCAGTGATTTAAAAGGAAGGTATCTTTAGGGAGCACTGGTAGGGGAGAGGGAAGGTGGGACAGAGGGGAAGGAGTGAGGTCAGCTGAGGGTAACTGGACCTCAGTCCTGCTGGGAGAGGAGTTGTCACTCCTGAGGGTGAAGAAGCTGATTTATCCTTGTAGTTCTGCTTGTCATTGGCTGAGAGCCCTGGGGGGTGAGAATTCTCTAACATATCTAGTTCATAGCCTGAGAAAAAAAGTCTTGGCCTGAGAGCCACGTGCTTACAGTAGAACTCACTTTCTGCTCATGTAGAAGCAAAGTACAAGCTCATATAGGGAGCACTAACATTGTGATGGCTTTTATGATCTGTCCACTGGGCTAGGCTGTGTTTCTCAGTTATTCTATCAAGCACTAATTGAGGTGTTGCTGTGAAGGTATTTTGTAGATGTAACTAAAGCCTTAAATTGTCTTCAAGTAAACAGAATTTTCATGCATAATACGAATGGGGCCGGGTGGCTCAGTCAGTTAAGCATCTGACCTTGGCTCAGGTCGTGATCTCTCAGTCCATGGGATCGAGCCCCATGGCTTAAAAGGAGGGCTGATATTTCTCCAAGAGAAAGAGAAGAAATTCCTCTTGGAGACAAAACCTTAGGTCTTTTTCCATGGAGTTGCATTCTGCTTGTGACCTTCTTGTGGATGAGTTTCAGACAGTGCCCCTTCTTAATCACCTGCTCTATGGATTTCTGGCTTTGTTAGCTACTCCTCACAACCTTATCTATCTATCTATCTAGTCATTTATCATACATACATGCACACTACAAATACACACACACACACACACCCTGAATAAGTTCTATGTCTCTGGTTGAAATCTGACCGGTAAAGATAATTTTGGTACCTGGAAGTAGGTGCTGCTATAACAAATACATAAAAATATAAAACTATGAGGACGACTTTGGAATCAAGCAGATGGAGTCTGGAAGAAATTTGAGCCAGGAAGAGGGCCCTTACAAAGTACCAAATCTGCTGGCACCTTAATCTTAGACCTCCTAGTCTGTATAACTGTGAGAAATGAATTATCTGTTGTTTAAGTCACCCAGTCTATGGTATATTTCAGGTTATAGTGCTATGAGCTAAGACCCACACTTTAGGCCCATTCAGGGTGAGCCTCAAAAACAGTGGTGTGGGCAAATCCTTCCATCATCCCTGAGAGAACTTCTGTTTACTGTTTTCTTGTGAAACTGTGGTTGCTGCCTTGCTCATTTGTGATGGTCAATGGGTTAAGAAGCACTTAGATGTGCCCCGATGAGTCCTCTTGATATTCATGCCCTATTTTTTTAAGAGCAATCTAATTTCCTCATGATAATCAGGGTTGATAACTACCAGTACAGTAACACCTGCTTCCCCAATCTACTGGCATGAGTAGCTCAAAATGACCAGGTGCGATTAGTAATTTTATTTTAAGTGGAATCTTTTCTATTTCTCTTGGTAGAAGACCGCCCTCTCCCCTGTCCCACTCCCGTCTTCCATTAGAAATCAGCACTTATAGTTCATCAGGGACTAAAGCTGTTGAAAAGGGAAGTATAATTTCCTTCAATGGGTCACTGGCCGTGACTATACTTTTTCCACCTCTAGGTTCCCAAACCTATGTATTCTAGCTATTGTTCTAAGTATATACTTTGTCTTGAATGACGATGCCCCAACCCTGTAGACTTTCGTCTTTACTCAAAAATTTAGCTGTGCTTTTTAAAAGGTATCTCAATGACCTATCAGGCAAGCACCTTCATGGTGATGAAGTCTATGCTATAAATTATCAATCCTGTGGCCATGTGCCCAAGGTCACAGGTCCTTCCTAGAAATTTAGTTCCTTGGTTCAAGGTGATATTTACCGATAAGAAGATTCACATAATTATTTTTTTAATTTTTTTTAACATTTATTTATTTTTGAGAGAGAGAGAGAGACAGAGCATGAGCAGGGGAGGTGCAGAGAGAGAGAGGGAGACACAGAATCTGAAGCAGGCTCTAGGCTCCAAGCTGTTAGCACAGAGCCCGATGCGGAGTTCGATCCCATGGACTGAGAGTTCACGACCTGAGCCAAGGTCAGATGCTTAACTGACTGAGCCACCCAGGCACCCCAGAAGATTAACATAATTTTTAATGAGGCTTTGCATTTTGGTACCAGGCCAAGGCACTGTGAACATGACAGGAAGTGTCATATTCAGAAAAAACATTAATTCCTATGAGGGGAAAATTGCTGCTTCCCCACACCGTAATGCGAAAGTATGTGAATCTTTTGTGTCTCCTGTTAATGCCCGTAGGAAAAGATTGGTTTCCTCAAGGGTTGGTATTATTACTCAGTGGTTTTCACCAGTCTGCTCTTGATAGGTTAGACATTTAACAGCAGCAGAAGCTTGATCAGGCTTGGTAAAAAGAATTAAAAGATTTTCTGTTCTTGGCCCCATGTGTTGCTGTGAAAGATACTTACGGATATGCGCATCATTCAGCTATTGGGGTGTTTGATGACAAAGTTGTTTTTTTGTTGTTGTTGTTGTTGTTTTTTTTTACTTCTGCTAATGGGCTATTTTGTCTACTAGTTTGTTTAGTGCTTTCCAGGTTTCGCTGCTCCCAGGCATCTGCCTGTGCAACCAAGGCATTAGGCACTGCTCGGAATTCCATTAACTTAAGGAACTTCTCTTTCAATACAAAATCATGAGCACAAAAACATCTCAAAGCTTTGACCACTGACGGTGTTTCCGTTCGTTGTTATCTTTTAAGATCACCCATGAATGAAGTTGCTATGTGACAGCAGTCTATTTTTGCTCATAGCGACATATGGAATGGGCCCATCCATGAACCAGGTCCAGATTTTCTTCCTTTTCTGTTCCTAGTTGCAGAGAATCCTCCACAAGGTCATTGATACGAACTAAAGATAAGTGCCCGAGAAAAAGGCACGGGTGGCATGAGATCTTAATCACCTGCTTGCATAATTTATTCATGCTCTTTAGAATTGGTTGGGGTCAATAGCAAATGCCCTATTTCCATTTTACGATAGATGTTACTACTATGCTTGACCTAACTTGTGATTTGGTGGATATGAAAATATCCAGCTCTTGATAGGCATCTCTTGTCACACCGTCACTAGATGCCATGTGTTCTGTTGCTTGGCTTCAAATAGGGCCTGGAAGCACATAAGCAGCTGCTTTTCGAATGGTGAGTAGTTCTCCTTCAGGGATGATAGGGCCTATGGGATAGGGCCGTAGGGATGGTCAATGCCGAAGAGTTCCCTGTGGCTTGCCAGAGACTGGATATGATTGGCATATCTACCAAAATCATTTCTTGCACCACGGGCTCTGCTATGCCATTTAAGCCGAGTGGCAGGGTGACTTGTATCACAGCCTGAAACTGCTACAGCGCCGTCCCGCTCCAGACCGCATTCAAAACTGACAGTCTTCTGAGTCCCTTGATACATGGGTGAAGCAGTGTTCCCAAGCGTGGGATGCATTGTTTCCAAAATCCAGAGGCCAGTTGATGTAATCAGCACCTGGCTTTTCACCATTGGTGGTGGACTGGAGTGCAAGTGAACAGATAACAATTGGTTTTATAATAACTCTTCATAGGAATACATGGCGTAAATGATAATTGGAAGGATTATTAAACCGGTTAGCTTCTGTTAGTGATCATATAGACTCTGAAGGAAGAAAATAGGAAGCAATCGAATAAGGTCAGTGAGTGAATCCCAGAAGCAATTCTTTACAACCTTTAAAGAGCTTCAAATCTCCTTCAGCCGAAGGGCAGAATGTGTGGAAAACCAGGCTGGAAACTTGATAGTGTAAGAGTTAGCATTGAAAGGAGGCTAAATTCATGTTCCCCCAAAATACTTTTTATATGGAATCCTGGGCCTTGATAGGGGAGGACTCGAATACTGAGGCTGGAGACAGATATTAAGAAGGATGCACTTGACGGCCTCCAACCTTGTGAGCCAGAAGACAAATACTCTCCCTCCATCTTGATAGCCCCTCATTGACTCAAACAACGCAACGGAATCACCCATGATAGATGTGTCTCATGATAATGTTCTCCTCACTACCACTCCTATTTCCCCTAATTATTTCTAGACCAATCATATAAGTCAAGTTTCAACATGGCCCAACCAGGAAGATAATGTTTTTGCCAGGGGAAGAGTCATTCCATATGAAACTACAGACCTAGCTAATATCTACTGACGGGAACTGCGCAGACCTTCCTGGGAATGGAGCTTGGTGACACCACAGAACACAAGCCTGGAAAAGAATGACATAGTTCATATGGCCACAATCAGGGAGTAAAAAACAAACAAACAAACAAACAAAAAAACAAAAAAACCCACCCATTATATCTATAGAAATTTATCTTGGTGTGTGTGTGTGTGTGTGTGTGTCTATTTTTTTCTCAGATTTGCAAGTCTTCCTAAAAGAGTTTAAGTCCTCTGAGGCCACAGGGCAAGAATCACAGAGAAACTGCCCCTTACTTTCTATGATTTCGATAAATATGCATGGAACATATGATGTAGGAGCGATACATGAAGAAAGCAGTAAGACCCTGGAAGGTATTGTGATGAGTTTGTCATTAATTTTCATTTGCACCAACTAGGTCTGAAAGTAAATGGTTTGCACTATGAACCACCCTGAGAGAGAAAGAGTAACACTAACGAGAGTCTGAAAGGGAAATGTGTACTTAGCGAATTTAGTTTAATTTAATTTTCTTGGTGACAAGAAAGTTTTTATAAAAGTTGTCAGTTTCCACTCTTATTGTAGGGATGTCAGATGATCAAAAAGAGTGGGTACAGACTCACCCAAGGGCAAAGAGTCTGTGTTTTCAAAAAAGGAAAATATTCCTAGATTCTAGAGATAATTGACAGCTTGGAAAATCCACCTGGCCAGTTAGCTTTCCTCATTCTGCAAACATTGAAGAGCATATTTTCATTATAAACTTACAGCCAAAATGTAAGAGTAAGCTCCGAAATGCCTGCGATCACTCGTGTGGGCAGGCGCTGACTGCTATGATTGGCTGAGTTTCAGGTTTGAGTGTCTGGGTAGACAGAGCATTGCCAAAAGGTATTGGAGCAAATCTCCCCCAACATCGCAGAGGGGGACTGAACTGGGGGCTCCAGAATTCTTCATTTGGTTTCGCCATGGAATCTATTTCCTTGGATGTTCCCTGCCTTCAGAGGCTTCTCGCCCGTGAAAATAGGAACTGTCATTCCCCAAAAGTTTCACAGAAAAAAGAAATAGAATTGCCATCCGTACAATAAAGCACATTTAGTGGTGCTCGGGACGGGAACAGCAACTGTTTTCAGGAAGACTTACGTATTTTCTTTGGTCTCAGAATTTCTAATTTTCCTCCTGCTAGACAGTCTCTTTATTAATTCAATGCTGGTGTCCATCTGGAGGTAAACACACATACATATATGCAGTTATAAATGTATTTCTTCTTTTCCTATGAATACATCTTATGGAAACCTAAATGAACAGGTGGAGAAAAGCAAAGCATACTGCTTTTCTGGCTTATGCTATTTCTCAACTTATTTGTACACCTGCATCTTAACAATAGGCTACTGGCTGGGAAAATAGAATCGTCCTTTAGCCAGAGAGAGGGAAATCAGAAAACATACTTGGTTGTAACAGGTTTTACTTATTTATTACAACAGAATAAATTAAAAAAAAACACAAACCGATTACCTGCCATTTTTATTGCAAAACCGAGATTTCATGGGGTCTGAATTCTTTTTCGGTCCCTTTCATCCTGGTCCCTGCTCACCCTCCCTCCAGCTAGTCCTCGCTCCCAGTCTTTCAAGCAGCTTCTTAAAGAAAGTCTACAATAATAATAATAAAGCATTTATGAATAAGCTAAGCTTGAAGTGTTCATTAAAATACAAACAAACAAACAAAAAACCTTTGTGGGTTTTTAGTTCCTTTCCTCCAATGTTTTATGGCCAGTTTATGTCATTTAACATACCTTTGCTACTTTTCTTAAAAAAATAAAACTAACAGCAGGGTATCGAATTAAGAGCCCTCCCATCTGCTGGGAGGCTTGCTATGTCATCTAATGCTTCCTGTGCTTTTCTGTGCAACCATCCTCGTTTTTTGTGGCCCGCAGGCTTTTTGCTGCTTTGTCATCATTGAAATACAGAGCTTTCCCGGAGCCATTTTCATTGATCTGTAGTTGTTCATTGGTTGTTTCTGCTTTTTGTTTGTGGGAGAGATGAGCGTTGGGAGTTCTTAGTCTGCCACCTTGCTGACATCAACTGCCATGGTACAAACTTAGAAACAACTTGTCATGATAGGGCAATGAAAATTGGTAAATTTTAATTTATTTTTTCCCCAAACCTGAAATATTATAATAGGAAATTAGGTGCCCTCATCAAGCAATGACATAAAATGGTTGAGGGCTTTGCGTCATTAATCTCATGTTCAGTGACAAAATTTTATTGTTCTTATTTATTTTTTTAAGTGTTTATTTTTTATTCTGGGGTGGGAACAGGGAGAGAGGGAGAAAGAGAATCCTGAGCAGGATCTGTGCACTGTCAGAGCAGAGCCCGTGTAGGGCTCACCCACAAACTGCAAGATCATGCTCTGAGATGAAATCGAGAGTTGGTCGCTCAACCAACTGAGCCCCCCAGGTGCCCCCGTTGTTTTTATGAATAGAACTTATTTGAAAAATTTTTTTCAGGTAAAACTGCACCACGTCATATCAAAATAACTTTCCTAAAGCTTTACATGTCTGTTATAAATGCAAGTAAAAGAGTTTATTTATTCCTAAATGGGAAATGGAGAAATAAAGAATCTCACTGCTGGAAAGCTTGCCAGTTGAAGTAAATTTAAGACTAGTCAGTTTGATAAAGAGACTGGCTTATCTTTTCCTGCATAGCCAAAAGTTTTATGCGGAAAACACAAATCGTAGCATAGTCTAAGATAATCAGTATATGATATATAGCTTGAGAAATTCAAAAGTATAAATAATGGAACCGCTGAAGACGAGAAGATAGTTTCTTCTTTATGACCAATGACTCTAGAAACCATGATATGAGTGTAAGAAGTCTCAGTGGAATGGCCAGGCACCTGCACAACATCTGTAACTGTGCATTCCCACCACCCCACCACCCCACCCAGATCACATACATTAAGATTAAGTCAGTAAGGGGACAGAACATCATGACATTTCATAAGGATGATAACAATAGCAATCCTTTGGGTGATGATGTTTTAAGAGTACTTTTTTTTTTTTTTTTGTAGTGATGACTTCCAGCTTTTAGTCTACAGAATTTCAAATTAATACTAAAATAGCTACATCCTGGTGGATTTTAGGAAATGACCTGGTTCTCTTTCAAGAGAAGCTTGGGAGACAGTAGAAAGGCAGGGTTTCATGTTAAATATCAATTCATCGAAATCTCACACTTCAAATGAATAACCTCTGTAACTTGCACTGAAAATGTCTTTCTCTCCTTCATTTGGAATTTACTTAATTAGTTTACGTTTTGCAGTAGTCCCTCCTTATCCTCAATTTTGTTTTCCATGATTCAGATCACCCACCATCAACCCTGGTTCTGAAACAAATGATCCTCTTTCTTTTTAAAAAAAATTTTTTTTCAACGTTTATTTATTTTTGAGACAGAGAGAGACAGAGCATGAACGGGGGAAGGGCAGAGAGAGAGGGAGACACAGAATCAGAAGCAGGCTTCAGTCTCTGAGCCATCAGCCCAGAGCCCGACGCGGGGCTCGAACTCACGGACCGCGAGATCGTGACCTGAGCTGAAGTCGGACGCCCAACCGACTGAGCCACCCAGGCGCCCCCAAATGATCCTCTTTCTGACGTATCAGTAGTAGCCTACTGTTCCATCACAGTGCCTAGGTCATTCACTTGACTTCATCTCAACACGGAAACATTTTATCATCTCGCATCATCATAAGATGAAGAAGGATAAGTGCGGTGCAATGAGATACTTTGAGGGACAGAGAAAGAGACCATATTTACGTGACTTTTATTGCAGCACATTGTTACAATTGTTCTATTTTTCTAATAGCTGCTGGTGTTCGTCGCTTCCTTTGACTAATTTAAATATTAAACTTTATCAGAGCTATGTATGCACAGAAAAAAACAGCATAAATAGAGTTCAGTACTATTTGGGGGTTTCAGGCACGTATCTTGGAAAGTATCCCCTGTGAGTAAGGTGGGTGCTGCTTTGCTCAAAATTCTCACTGATTGAAAAAAATTCAGAAGGAAAAAGTTCATTTCCAGGACTAAGTCAATTTGAAAGAATTAGTTTGGCCATCTGTTGATTAAAAGTAACTTTTCATCATGAATATGTACCCAGGAGTCTCTCCAATGAGGTATTCAGCTCTACTTGGGAATTGGCTCTTCACAAAGATGGATTTGGTCTTCTCTTGATGATCTTTCATTGTCTCTGCTCTCGCTGAACATGTGACTAAAAAGGTCATGTACCATGGCACTCACATTCACAGCACTTCCCTGACATCATCACCTCTATGTCACTCAGATTTTCCAAACATGCCTCATTCCTGACCCAGGTAAATTTCCTCAGGATGAGGAGTCAGCGTGGTCACAGACTTTTACTCTGAAAATATTGAAGAGTTCTGTCTTTTTTTTTTTTTTTATCGTATCACTGAGCCCGGCATCTTTTGTGTTGTTGTTCATTTGGTTGGTTTTTCTTAGAGCGCTTTCCTACAGGTGGTGAGAAAAATGAACCTTCAAACCGCACTGAAATCAACACTTCAGGCTCATCACACAGTTCCAAGGATTTAATTATTACAACCTTGCAGACAATTCTCAGTGGGTTCAGGTCGGGTACCTCTATCCAGGTTCCAGTTTCTAGATTAATTTCAGTCGAGTTCCTATTTGTCGGCTCTCTTTCCTGGACTCTTTAATCCAAAAAGGTCATTCAATATACATATTTTTTTGCACATGGCATATTAGTTATTCTGAACACATATTCGTGAGGAGGTGGGAAAATCTTATTAGTAGTTGCCATCAGAATTTCTTTTTAAAAAGGAAATGGATTTATTCAGAGGACACACACACACACACACACACACACAAACTCTTGACAAGTGATTGAGAGTAGGTGAGATCCTCAGGGAAGTTGATGGAAATGCTCTAAGTGATATGTTAATATAATATACCTGCCGATCTAGGAGAAAGAGAAGACAGGGGTGGGTAGAGGCCAAATGGCATTTAAAATAACTCCACCCATTATCCCGAACTTGTTGAGTGAAATTGCCAAACTCCGAAACGTTTGTCATGAGTAAGTGTGAGTATTTGTAATTGCTGTGCGTTTGTGGGTGTGTATGTAAACCGATGATGGGGCCGGGTACCTTTCTGTACGGACACAAGACAAAAGCCCACACAGACAGGCAGATACATATTCAGAGGAAAGGCTGAGGAGCTAAGTCTCGGAAGCTTCCAGAAACTGTGAGGTGGTTTCTGAACAATCACAGACTAAAACTGTTTCAGGCCAGGTTCAAGCAGACCTCCAAGGATCAGAAGGATTCCAGATAACATATATGTCACTTGGCACTGATTAATAAATGAAGAATGATTCCTTGCAAAGAGAACAGGAGTGGAAGTCAATCTTGGTTCTGGCTTGTCTCCTGGTTAAAGAGAAAGAAACTTTATTTATTTATTTTTAAGTTTATTTTTATTTATTTTGAGAGAGAAAGAGAGAGAGAAAGTGGGGTAAGGGCAGAGAGCGAAAATCCCAAGCAGGCTCCGCACCGTCAGGGCAAAAGGAGCCCAATGCAGGGCTGGAACTTACGAACTGTGAGATCATGACCTGAGCCAAACTCAAGAGTTAGATGCTTAACCAACTGAGCCACCCAGGCTTCCCAAGAAGCATAATTTAAATTGTAAAATGAGAACAGTTTTTGGACTAGATTAAGCCAAAAAAATTTGTCCCCTGTCCTGAGACCAAAAAGAGAGTCTCAGGTCTTCTCCTCTTAGCCATGTAATTTTCTCTTTTACACATAGATACTTATTGTATCTAAGTTTATTTTTTGATGTGGTGTGAAGAAAGAAACTAAATCTATTTTTTTTTTCTTATAATGCTCTGACCTTGCCCATGTCATTCAAATTAATGCAGTTTTATTTCCCAATGGTCTGTGATGCCACTTCCCTATATGCTTTCCATACAACCATAAATTAGTTGAAACCTCAACTGATGACCCTTCTCATGATTGTATTGGGGTTATTCTTTATTTTTTTCTTTTTCCTTTAAAAAACTAGTTGGAGGATAGTTCAGAGGACTGAAAAGTTACTGAATGTGATTAACATTCTATCTTTGAAATTCTATAGAGTAGCAATACCCAAAATATTAAAAGTAAACTCAGAACCACAATGTCTTAATAAGAGACACTCACAAAAAGGTATCAGTTAGATTCATGTATTAAGATTTCACTTGAGGAAGAATTTATTGAGTGCCTATGATATACAGGGCACTGACTGAGGCTCTAGGAACATGGAAATAAACTAAGATTGAGGGCAATTATTTGTGTTGCTTTATTTACTTTAATTGGTCCATTGAATTCTTTGCTGGATCTTAGAATTTAGAGAAAACAAAAGAAATCATAATATTAGACAAAGTCAGCTGTAGAAGCAAGAACAAAGCAACATGGTATGGGAACCCCCAGAGTTGCTAAATGGAAGGATGACATTAACTTGTGACACCATACATCTTTTAGAGTTTGAATTATACTACCTTCTATATAGCGTAACCAAGCCTTCATATGCTAAAGACAGAATGAAGACTGATACTTATAAATTGTGCTGGGACTGATTATTGAGAAAAGGTGTTTATTCCTTTCCTTCCTTCCTTCCTTCTCTCCTTCCTTACTTCTTTCCTGCCTTCTTTCCTTCCTTCTTTCCTTCCTTCATTCCCTCCTTCCTTCCCTCCTTCCTTCCTTCCTTCCTTCCTTCCTTCCTTCCTTCCTCCTTTCTTCCTTCCCTCCTTCCTTTCTTCCTTCCCTCCCTCCTTCCTTCCTTCCCTCCTTCCTTCCTTCTTTTCTTCCTTCCTTCTTTCCTTCCTTCCTTCCTTCCTTCCCTCCCTCCCTCTTTCTTTCTTTCTTTCTTTCTTTCTTTCTTTCTTTCTTTCTTTCTTTCCTTCTTCTATTTTATAAGTAAGGTCTATGCCCAATGTCGGGCCTCAACTCATGACCCCACAACCCCAAGTTCAAAAGTCACTTGCTCTGCTGACTAAACAAGCCAGGTGCCTGGAGAAAAAGTTTTATATCTTTAGTTTCAGCAACAAATCGCTCATTCAGAGTACCCCCACTCCCTCAAGCTATCTTGTCTACCCAGAGAAAAATCAAGAACCATAGATTAAATCAAAAGAACTCTTCAGAGCTAAAGTAAATATCACAAGCTCATGCATTAGAATTCATGGACATTAGCCATGATGAGACCTTGCTTTGTTGCATATGTTTTTGCTTCAGTAAATAATCCGTACATTTAGTCATCTACTTGTCTAGCCCACTGCAGATTAGAAGCAGAAATTAGAAGCACAAATTTGTAAAACACAGTGGTGATAAAATCAGAGGACAACAACTGATATTAGAGTTATACCTGACAGCATGAAAGGTGACCTGAATCACGGAAATTCAAAACACAAAAGAACACAGCAAATACGAGTGTGCATTTAGCATTATGGCAAATGGTCCTCTGTCCCTCCTCCATTTGGCATCATAATGGTTGTTCAAAATGGTGCCCTTGACCTTGAAGAAAAGATAAATTTGTTTTAAGTGTCTCAGGTTAAAAGACAGATACATCTGTTTTGTACTTTTAGGATTTTTTTTCTCAAAATAAGTTTAGTTTTAGACATGCATATATATTCAGATTCAATTCTGCTGTCAGGCACTGTGATGGATTTTCACAAGGGTTATTTAATTGACCTTGGTGTAGATATGGTAATAAGAGTATGCATTATTGTTCATATTTTTACAGACTAAAAATCTTACCTAAATTGCTTCAGTGACTCACTCAAAATCACACCAGTAATTAGTGACTGGGCTGGAATTGGAATCAGGTCTGCTATTTTTACTTTATGTGTAAAGTAAAATACACATAAATACAATATACAGCAGTGGCTAAGACCACTAGGAAGTTAGAGATCCCTGAGTTTGAATCTGATATTAGTCATTTGGCCATAAGAAATGATTTAGTCTTTTTGAGATAGAACTTCTTTCCATGTAAAATAGAAATAGTAATGCCCAAGTCAAATAGTGAGAATTAATGATACAAAATATGTAAAACCTTACATAGCACGTGGCACTTTGTAATGACTCAATAAACAGAACAATTCTAAGCCTCTTAACTGGAAAGGCCTTTGTCATCTGAGAATGCCAAGTTTAAAACACAGCTGAGTCCCTCAGAATTCAGAATACGAATACGCTGCCATTGTATTTACATTAGATTTAACATATGACAAGCAGCAAATGTTCGTTTTGTTGCTATAATAATAGTTGACCAGTAGATGTATTTAAGGTGTTTCTGTCTTAGAGTCAACTGCTTTCCCATTTTTTAGCTGTCTAATCCCTCTGTCTCCACACCCTGGAAACCATTTTTCAAGATCTCATTACTTATCATCAAAGGGAGTAGTTGAATGTGAGCTAAGAGATTAGTAGAAGGCTAGCCCAGATCGGTGGAAGGGAAAACTCAAGTCATACATTATAAGTGACATTGTATAAATAATAGCTTATATCCTGACTAGAAATCATTAGTTTTAAAGTGTTGGAATTCAAATAAAATTTATATCTTATTTTTTGTTCATAACAGACACCCACAAGATGAACTGACTTTTCAACGCCTGATACCAAAATTTTTTTCGGTATGCTTCCTTTGCTGTTCCAAGCTGTTTCCTATTCTCCACAAAGAATCTACAGAGTGATCCTTCAAAAAATATATATTCATTCACATGCCTTCCTATTTAAAACTCTCCAGTGGTGTCAAACTGCATGTAAAATAAAGCCAATCTTTTCATGGCCTACAAAGACACTGTAGGACCTGGTTCTTGTCTCTCTTTCAACTCTTCTTCCTTTTGTCCTTTCCTATGCTATTTTTTTAAAGGTATATTTTTTAATTTTTGAGAGAGAGAGAAAGAGAGAGAGAGAGAGGAGAGAGAATGAGCAGGCAGGGGCAGAGACAGAGGGGGTTGGAGGATCCAAAGCAGGCTCGGTGTGGACAGCAGAGACCCCAATGCAGGGCTCAAACTCATGAACTGTGAGATCATGACCTGAGCCGAAGTCAGATATTTAACTGACTGAGCCACCCAGGCACCCCTCTGTGCTCTTTTCTTAATGATCCTTGGATGTGTCCAACTGATTTTACAGTCAGGATGCTCTTCACGGAGAGCACCTTTCTATATATTGCTGACTTGTTCTCATTTGGCTCTTTATTTAAGTTTCCATTCAATTATCCTATAACCCTCCATGACTCTTGCCTAATTACCTTCTGTCCAGTTATTTTCTATGCATAACGCTTGTCAATGTCCACAAGTACATTTGAACTAGAGTATCGAGTGTGATATACTTAGTATAATACTATCAGGAACAGCTTTTGTTTTCCCCCATTTTGGCCTAAAAATATTCTTTGTTGTACTTCCCTTCACTACCTTTTGAGAATGTTTTTGGCATGGTCTTTAGCTTTTTTGGTCACTTCTAATCATTGCTTGCATCATTACCATTCTCAACTTCTTTTTCCTCTATTCCCTCTTTTTGGCATTCCTATGAAGCTAATATCAACTTTTGATATCTTCTATTCATAGGATTTCCCGATCACCAATTCTTGTTTCCTTTATAACCATTATTTTATTCAGTTCATCCGTCAGTTTTTCCCAATAGCTATATTTATCTCCAGTATCTATAATGTATTTTTATGGTAATTTGTTTTTATTTCAGAGACGCAATCTTAAACTTTATTAATTATACTTGTTTAAAGTCTTTTTCTGACTCCTTTATATGATTATTTCATGTGTGTCAGTATTTTGGCTTGTTATTTGATTTTATGGTCTCTGTGCTTTTCAAATAATTTGGGGGTCTTTGCCGGAATTTCTTAGCAGTCATGATTCCTTAAGAATTGCTTGTTGTCTCTTTTGGCCATGGCCACCCAGATGAGAGGGAAGGAATTTCCAGAGTTCATGTTTCTTACTCTTCATCCATAAGATAAGAAAATGAGACCGTGGTCTCTGTGGTATCTGGTCTTTTTAATTTTCTCTGAGTTTTGACTGGCTTGGACTTTTTAATAAGGTGGTCCTTGTCCCTTGCCTCCCCCCCACTTTTAGCTTCCACCACCTCCAGGAATAGAGTCCCTTGTGACCGTTCCCACTTGATCTGGGGCTCTCACAAGTGCTCTCAGATGCCATTTTCCTCTTTGAATCTCATTTGCTTTATGTTCTTCTAATGTTCTTGAAAGTAGCTTCTCTTTTGTGTTGCTGAGAGAATCCATGCATTCACTTTACTTTTAAATATATTTTCCGAAATTTCTATGATCTCATCAAGAAACGTGATAGTAGAATTTGCTCAGAATATGACATAAAAGTAGAATTCAAAACGTAAGTTACTTTATAATAAAAATTTTTAATTAAATGTAAAAGTGATTATAGCTCTTCTTTAAAGAACCTAGAAACGTTTCAGTAAACCCTTGCATATGTATGTTTTTTTTTTTTTTTAGTAGAATCCCAGAAATATTCTTGAAAGATTCATTCTTAGCTTCATATCTCTTTGTATCAGGACAAGTACTCTGCGTTTGCATGGGTGTCTGAGCCAGAAATAAAAAGTTGTTGACTGTTTTAAGACTGAGAAAATATGGTGCCCTGGTCTTTTAAAAAGTTTAGTTTTGCAACATGGATGCATATGGGACTTATTCTCCACTTTCTAAAGTGTGTATAAGTCAATCAGTGTTCATTGAAAGTCTACTCTATTTAGGATACAGTTTCACTAGCTGGGGGTGGGGGGACAAAACCAAAATACTCTTATCCAAAATTAACTTAGAGCAGAGGAGCATTGGATATTTCAAGAACTGGTTTAAGCATGTTACTTATAGAAAAAAAAAAGGTTGTAAGTGATTTTTTCCATGTACAAAGGCCAACTTTAATCCCATCTTTAGATGAATTAGGGGGGGAACATATAATGACAAGATTAGAAGAAGATATCAAGGTAAAACCTGAATGAGAAGATTTAAGGAAACAGGAAGTTACTTGGCTATTAGCATGATTGTACTTTCAGTAGAACTTAGTTTTAGAGATCACTGAGTCGCCAAATGTACCCCTCTCATTATAATTTCTCTGCCTTTCCTATGGAGAAATAGAAAGCTCATGTTGGCTCCTAAATTTCAGAACTGAAGCAGAATTAATAAAATAATGACTTTCCCCACCCTTAATTTTGTTTGTATGAACCAAAGCCATGCAGAAGTTTCCATTGAAATTCCTAGGGTTGGGGGTTTGTGTGTGTGTGCCTTTTTTTTTTTTTTTTTTTCAGTTCTTTGGATATGATTTTTGGCCTGATTTTGATGTTACTCACTTGTTTTTGGACCAATTTGGGCCACGTGGCTGTGATTTTTTTGTGTTGTAATATGAAGTTGCACCATTGCTGTTCTGAAAAGTGGAACTGAATGGAAATTAAACCTCAAAACACACCGTGTTCAAGCAATGTTAAACATTTGACTTCAACTGACAAGGGCAAGGCAGGGCAGAGCATTTCATGTTGTATCTGATTCTTTGTGTTAGAAGCACAGTATTGGGAAATAGCAGGATTTCCTATATATATTATCCTCAGCACCAAAGAATGTGGCAGAAACCCTGAGTTGATCTATTTTTTAAGTAAATATCAGCTCTCCAATGAAACCTCATTATGTAAATGCCATTTATTTTATTCTAATTTACCCTTAGAAGTAAAAAACAAATGAAACTTTAACGAAGTAACTAAATAAGGTTTGAAACTTCATAGCGGGATATATTAGAGGTGAGTGTGATGTTGAACTTGTCTGTTCAAATATTCTGTCTTTAATTAGTATTTGGAAAAAGTTATGTGTTATCATTTTCCTTGAAAACACTTAACCCTATGAGGCACTCTTTTACAAAAATGCAAATGAATTACTGGTAAAGAGTTAACGATTTGCTCTGTGTAGGAGTTTCACTAAAAATTTAAGAGTTTTGGCATGAAATGAATATTAGTATTGCAAAGTTGAAGCTCCCTATCACATAAACACAAAATTCGTCTTTTCCCTCTTGTGCTAGAAGACGTTAAAACCAAAGGAAAATTTAAATTAATAATGGAGATCTCTTTTTGGTAAAAATTTGATGGTTTGATGGTCTTAGAAAAAGACATGATCACCCAGGAGGCCAGATTATTCAGTGGAAATATCAGTGAATTTTGAAACCAACAAAAAATGACCTGTGAAAGCAACCAAGCCAAAACAAATTGATGTTGAAGTAGTTTTCTCATGGTTCACACCCTTGAAATAGCTTTGTCATGATTTTACATTGGCAAGCATTGCATTAGGATCATAATGAGGTAAGGAGATAGACATTGTGAGCTATCCCAACCTTATTAACTAACTCGTTTCTTTTAAATGGTTTAGTTTTGGAAAGCAATATCTGAGAATTTACAAATTCTCGGTCTTAATATTTTTCATCAATACTTGGCATTTAGAGGATTTGAAATAAAAAAAAAAAAAACCTGGAAAGAGTTTTGGTTTCTTTACATGTTCAAAATGCTGTTTTTTTAGGAATAAAATTGAGATATGGTGAAATAGCTCTCTTCAGCGCTTGACGTGCATTATATCATTTAGTTCACATAACAACCCTATGAGGTAGGCAAGTTTATCATCTGTATTTTACTGTTGCAGAAGCTAAAGCCTAGAAAAGTTGAGCAACTTGCCTAAGATCACACAGTTGGAGAGGGTGAAATGGGGATTGAACTGAGTAACTTGCCTTCAGAGTCAATTCTTTGCACCATGCCTACCCTGCCTTCCTGTGCCTGGGTTCAGGGCAACAGTAAAAGGGCAAGGAAGAAGAGTAGCTGATGTGTGTGGGGGATAAGCTGTTTGATCCAGGGACAAACAAATATAGTAGAATGGAGGGAGTAGAATGCCCAAGGCAAGAATGTTGAATCTAATTGTGTACACACTGGAAAAAGAAGGCATAGATTATCCCTGAGTGGACAGAGTAACTTTATTGTAAGTTTGGAACTAACTGGCAGTTGAGAGCATATTAAAATTGGCCAATAGAGACTTTACCAGAAATATTCAATCATTTGTTTATTCGACAGATACTCATGGAGCACCTCTAACATTCCAACCATTGTTCTAAGTGCTGAACATGCAATGATGTACTACAGCAACAAAGGCCCTAAGCACATAGAACTCACTTATAGTTGAGGAAAGCAAAAATAAACAGGGAAACCAATAAATACGTATTGGAATTTTGAATAGTGATAAGCTTGGAGAAAAGTAAAATAGAGAGAGGGTGGAGGGAAAAGAGGAGGAAGGCTGTTTTGCAACTGGTAGTCAAAGAAGTCTTTCAAGAAGGTGACCACGCCACTGAGACTTGAATATTAAGACCAATCCATCCATCTGAAGAGCCACAGTGCCAGTTTTCCAGGAAAAGGGATGCACAAATATAAGGTCCTGTTTTGAACAAGCTTGATGTGTTCTAGAAACAGGAGCTGGGTGTGAGTCATAGATGGTGAAGGTAAAAGTGGTAGGATGTGAATTCAACTAAGTAGAAAGGGTCTAGATAATGTGGGGTTTTGTGGGTCAGAATAAAGAGTCTGAAATTTAATTTAAGCAAAATGGAAGACTTTGCAAGGATTTAAGCAGAGATGCTGTGTGGAAAATGGACTGGAGGGTGTGTGTATTGGGGGTAGTTAACCTAGGAAATCCACCTCAGGAGATGTTGCATTGTAGCAAGCAAGAGATAATGGTGGTTTGGACCGGATTTCATAGGGATGGGGTATTTCAGGATTTTTTTTTTTTTTGGTCAAATAATTCTATTTGACATTTTGAGCATAGTGAATTTGTTAAGACTGTTGACTTGACATTCCAAGTGGAGAAATAGACTGGGCAGTTGACTCCTTGAAAATGGATTTCAAGGTGATTTGGGGGACGTGATATATTTTTATAGGTGGTCATAAACATTTACCATGAGAAAACCAGACAGAGCCCCAAGGGCTCCAACATCTAGAGGTCAGGGAGAGGAGAAAAGCCAATTTAGTTATTGTAGTAATGGAAAAATAAGAAAAGCAAGGTGTTCTTAAAGCCGAGAGAAGAACGAGTTTTAGGATGGCAAGTACCAAGTGTATATAATTCTTACAGATGAAATCTTAAGATAATGTGTGCAACAGTCCTTTACAGAAAATTAGACGTGTTGAAAAAATATCCCTCGCCCCTCCAGGAAACAGAAAGGGCGAAAAAAATAAAAAGAAAGTTTTTCAATGCACAACTTAGCTGGCAAAACAAGTGAAAATAACGACCTTTGAATAGCTGGTGGTAAAGGAAGTTGAATCAGAGTGAATTGGAAACAGCTCCAAGCTTTTAGCTCTTAACAGAACCTGAGCAATAGAGCGAACTTATGTGGTAAATGGATTATTTTAGAATGTAACACACACACACACACACACACACACACACACACACACACACACACTTTTCAAAATGATTTAGCTGAAACCAGTGATGCAGAGAAAGAAGAAATACCAAGGGGATTCAAGGAGAAGGAAGAGTTGATCTTGACAGAAGGTGACTGTGTTGAGTAGAGGAGAAACCCTTTGCATATAATGGGAGCACTGATGGAGAGATGAATACAGACCCCAGTAGGTTCATAGATTCCATGATGGACAAGATGAAGGGGTTTCTATGTCAGAGAGATTTTGTTCAGTCTACTAAGTCTTTTCCCAGACAGATTCATTATAAAGAAACAGAGCCACAATTTCTCCCAGAATTCCAAAAATACGAATGCTTTCCTAGTCACTAAGGGACCATGATGCGTATCACTATGTGTCCCAATTACAGAGGATACCAATGAAAAATACATAAACCAGTTGTTCTAAAAATGGTCAGCTTTACTCCATAAAGTCATATGACCTTGAAGATTGTATACATGTATTGGTTTTTACTTAAATTTGTCAAAATTTAAGATGGGATGTCTAATTGAAAACAAAATTATCAGCTGCCATTTTTGTTACAAAATGACACATTAAAATGTACATTTAATTTTTATCTTGCTGGAAAACGTCTCACATAAGATACTACAAAAAACATTTAAAACATCAGTAATGTCTTCATTCCAAGTAGTAATTAAGAAACATGGCATTTGAAAGATATTCTAAAACTTAGTGCTATAAATTAAACATTAGAAGTATGGAAATGAAGAAAATAGAGAGATATATAGAAAGCAAAGTAAGGAACATAGCTTTTTTTACCCTCATATTTATGGGTCTCTTTAAACAACAAATCCATAGCCCTTTGTTACTTTGGATGGCTATACATTTCTTTTTTTTTTTATGTTTCTAGTTTTTATTTGAATTACGGTTAGTTAACATATAGCGTAATATTGGTTTCAGCAGTAGAGTTTAGTGATTCATCGCTTACATTTAACACCTCGGGCTCATCCCAACAAGTGCCCTCCTTAATGCCCATCACCCATTTAACCCATCCCCCACCTCCCCCATCAACCTTCAGTTTGCTCCCTGTTGTTAAGTTTCTTTTATGGTTTGCTTCCCTCTCTCTCTTTTTTCCTTTGCCTGTGTTCATCTGTTTCGTTTCTTAAATTTCACATATGAGTGAAATCATATGGTTTTTGTTCTCCTCTGACTGACTTATTTGGCTTAGCATAACACACTCTAGCTCCATCCACATCGTGGTATTTCAAACTTCTCAATGTAAAACAAATTATAGTTAATATTGGAAGATGATTTTTCTCGAAAATATTTAAATGTAGTTTACCTCCCAAATTTAATGTAAAAGGACCTATAAAATAGAGTTTGATCAAGTAACAACAAGAAAGGAAGGGAAACGATGTAAAAAATAACTAAAATCTCTAGTGTTCATATGCTTGTTGGAGCCTTTAGATTGCAAGTATTTATATGAATGTAAGAATGAGAAAACAGCTACATTATATGTCAACCATACTTTAATAATAAATGAAAAAAGGATGCGATAACTCTTGTGTCCACATGCCAATATCAAGTTATTTTTCAACTCTTCCATGCATTTATTCAAATTGTTAAATATCTAAAAATGAGAATATCTTTGTGATATTATTAGAAAAATAATATGCAATCACGAGCAACATTCAATAATACGAAAAAGTCCAAAATGGTAGAAAAAATCACCTAAAATCTCCATCCTTATACTGAAGAACTCTTGGCATTTTGGCAAACAATTCCTGACATCCTTTTCTGCATACATAATGAGAAATAAACATAGATACATTCTTTGCATACATGGGATCAACTATGTATCTTTTAAATTGCTTCTTCATACAACACTGTTTTCAATGATCTGTTAAAGTATTTCTATATGAAATATGTTTTCATAATTTCTTATTTTATTTTGATAATCTTGTGTTGATAGACATTCATTGAATTTTCACAATTTTGATAATATAGACAATGTTACAATGAATGTATTTAACCTATCTTTAATGCCTACCAGTTATCTATTAAGATAAATACCCAAGATGAAATTACTGGGTCAAATAGTATATATATTTTAAATTTGAATCATGATATATTTAACCTTTATATGATGTGCAAAAACTCAAATACAAAGCCATAGGTTTTAGAAGCTATACTTTTTCATGTCTGCAATCTCAAATGCAATTAAAGGATTCTAACAAGCACTTAGAAGGAGGATCTTTGAAATTAACGAATAATTTTTACGTTCTTAGAAATTAACTTTGGTCAAGTTGCAATTTACACATTCCCCTTTCTATTATTTTTTGTTTCTGTTACTTAGGTTTTGTTGCAGTTTTAATAACAAAAGACAAAAGTAATTCTAGATTGATCTATGTGATCTCCTGAATAATAATTAAAAAAAAAAAAAAAAACTCTTTAAGACATTCAAGAACTCTTCGAGTCAAGGTCATGTTTACAGATTGCTTAACAGTTGACAAATTTGTTTCAAAAATGAAAACAATTTTGAATATTCTTCTGGGTGATTTTGACATAGACATATTTCATAATGCTGCACTAAGTTCAAATGTTTTTTGTTAGACTTCAGGGTTTCAAAGTCTCACTTTGCAGCTGCAAATGATAACCTCTCAGCTGCTCTGTTGAATATATGAGAGTTGTACATGATCAGGTCGCCTGCCAGCCGGTCTGCTAAATCACTGTTCAGTGATAAACACAAGGCCTGAAAATTTCATTTGTCAGGATCCTGTGGAATAGCTACAAATGGACATGATTTTTGATTATTACCAATACCTCCTTTGTGCATTCTTTCTTTTCAATTATTCCAGACGTGGATATCTACTCACAACTTGGTCAATGAGAAAGAGCATTAGCATTACCTTCAGACATAATACACTAAACAGGACCCACCACTCAGTAGGCGTGTATCCTTGAAGGGTTTGCCCTAACTGACCTTAAGTTTCTTCATTCATAAAAGGCAGATCATAGCTACTTCCTCTTAATAGTTTCCATTTATTTACCATTTTATTGTTTGGATTTGAAGGTGAGCATTTTACTGTAATCAGTTACTGCCATACAAATACTGTTCCCCAAATTTTTACACTCTTTAAAATTACTGGAGATTCTATAGTGCTTTATATGTGTTATGTCTATCAATATTTTCTACATGAGAAATGAAAAATGAGGGGCGCCTGGGGGGCTCATTTGGTTAAGTGTCCAACTTCGGCTTAGGTCATGATCTCACGGTTGGTGGGTTCCAGCCCCGCGTCGGGCTCTGTGCTGACAGTTCAGAGCCTGGAGCCTGTTTCAGATTCTGTGTCTCCTACTCTCTCTCTGCCCCTCCCCTGCTCATGCTCTGTCTCTGCCTCTCTCTCTCTCTCTCTCTCTCTCTCAAAAATAAATAAACACTAAAAACAAATAAAAAAAAAGAAATTAAAAATGAGAAGTTTAAAAAAATCTATGTATTAATTTATTTAGAAACAGTAATTATAATGAATCTATTATATGTTATATTAAGTTACATATTTTCATGAAAGATCATTTATCCTTCTAGAAAAACAATGAGAAACTTTCAGTGTATTACATAATTACGAATTTCTTTAATGGGCTTTTTTTTTTTTAATTTTTTTTTAATCTTTTTTTTTTTTTTATTTATTTTTGAGACAGAGAGAGACAGAGCATGAACAGGGGAGGGGCAGAGAGAGAGGGAGACACAGAATCGGAAGCAGGCTCCAGGCTCCGAGCCGTCAGCCCAGAGCCCGACGCGGGGCTCGAACTCACGGACCGCGAGATCGTGACCTGAGCCGAAGTCGGCCGCTTAACCGACTGAGCCACCCAGGCGCCCCTTTAATGGGCTTTAATAGAAGAGAAGTGTAATTTCCTATCTGCTTTTGTCTTCAGTTTGTCAGCGTGTTGCTGTTATTAAAATGTATGAAGAACCTCCAGCCTCACTTAGATATGTAATTGGAAAGGGAAGCAACATTTGAATTGTATTTTCTGATAACTGTGAGTATTCTTCTTTGATGTTATGAAAACTAGATAAATGGCCGTTTCGGGAAGGTTACTTTGTAATGTGGAATCTGAAACCGTATTAGCGAACATGGAATATTCTCTTACCTTACTATCCAGCGTTTAATCTTACACTGTCAGTGGATCATTCACTCACCCAGGCATGATTTGGTAACATCATGCACCGGTCATTTAAACAATATTAATGAACCGAGTTAGGGAGACTTTCCAAATGGGGACATAATTCATTATATAGTATCAAAAACAGCAAGCATTAATATAACCACTGATTTTTGCCTGAAACGTCTTCAAGTATTGGGAAAGTGCCAAGCTCACAGTGACAGATAAAAATTTCCCTAAGCTCTAATTTTCATTTGAATTGTTTGGACTTTAACAAATACCGTCTGGTGTTTTCATTTAAGTGATAGACTCACTTTATTTCTAAAAAAATATCTGCTGCACAACTGAGTTGAACTATCATAGCTTAATCTCTCAGTCGTTATTTCAAGTATTCCTAAGGTTCCAGGAAGAAAGTAATAATATATATAAACTTCCCGTTTCATCACACAGAATATTAAAAAGATATGTGCATGATTTAATAAAAGTTAATGATGTAATTACTTCATCAGAGACAATTTTAGGTGAGTAAAATATTTTATACACATATTGTGTTTTACACTTAATCTTTTCCATTTATGTTCTATTATATATTGATGATACAGAAGGGCAGAATCTTTCTAGTACATCAGGTTAAGTCTAGCTCTTCACCTTTCTAGCTGTGTCAATTTGTCTCTTACATTTCCCAAATCTCAGTTTTGTCAGAAATAATTAAATAAGCATATATAGTATATAAATATATATACTGATGACTAAAGAAAATATGGCCTGCATGGGACAGTTATTGTAAGGATTAAATGAATATTTAAAAGTCTTGAGTAGAAAACACTCAAAATATGGCATTAAAATAGTAACATTAAAAGTTGCTTGCACAGAGGCCAAATTCTTGTCTCCTGGTTCTATGTTCAAGGCTCCTCTCGGCGAGGTAAGCCATCTTCTGGTTGCATGACATCAGAAATCCGCAAAGATGATTTCTTTTCGAGGATTCCAAACTTTATTTATTTATTCATTTAGTTAGCTAGTTATTATTTTAAATATGTATTTATTTTTGAGAGAGAGAGAGAGACAGAGGGCAAGTCGGGGAGGGGTAGAGGGAGAATCAGACACAGAATCCGAAGCCGGCTCCAGGCTCTGAGCTGTCAGCACAGAGCCCGACCAGGGGCTCAAACTCACAACGGAGAGATCCTGACCTGAGCAGAAGTCAGATGCTTAACCGACCGAGCCACCCAGACACCCCTATTTATTTATTTTAATGTATTTACTTAAATTCAAGTTGGCTAACATACAAAGATGATTCTTTATGTCAGATTGGCTAATGTTTTTCTCTCTACCAATTTTTAAAATAGATTGTATAGTTCCTAAGTAGGCTGGTTTTAAGTCTGTGTAATTAGAGCTTTCCTTATCAATTTGATCATCATGCTGAGAGAAGCTCTGTCATATGCCTTTTTAAGTATAATTGAGCATTACTTTGAGTCCATTAGACATAACAACCGTCTAAGGTTTTAGCAAATAGCTCATTCAAGTTTTCTGCAAAACGGTCTCCCAGGTGAAATACCTCTTCTTGGCTTTCCCCCCGCCGAACTTTTTATGTAGTTGTTCTTATTGGTTTGGAGCTTAAAAAGGCAATTATTTCTTTACAATCTTTTTGACACCCCAAGTTGATTCAAATTGTATAACTGGGAAAATACAGACATTTAATTTTTACTTTAGTGTTTTTCTAACAGATCTGATTATAGCAGATGATTTTATTTTTCACTCTATATAGTAGAGAAAGGCGTCTTAACTGCCCTGGCATTTAGCATAAGAGAATTAAGATAATAATGACGATAGCAACCATGATTTCAACAATAATTTTTAACAAGCAATTATCCCTGAGTTTGGCTCTTCCATCTTACATTTTACTCACATTTACTTAAAAGTAGAAAGGCGCAGGGGCACCTGGGTGGCTCAGTCGTTAAGCGTCCGACTTCGGCTCAGGTCATGATGTCATGATTCGGGAGTTCAAGCCCCGCATAGAGCTCTGTGCTGACCTCTCAGAGCCGGAAGCCTGCTTCAGATTCTGTGTCTCCCTCTCTCTCTGCTCCTCACTCATTCATGCTCTGTCTCTCTCTCTCTCTCTCTCAAAAGTGAATAAACCTTAAAAAAAAAAAAAAAAAAGGTAGAAAGGTGCAGAAAAGGGACCACGAACACATGTTAACATTTCCAAATTATGCCCCTTTTAAATTACTTAATATGATTAAAATAAGCAATTTTAATTGTTATCAGTTTTGGTTTTTATCATTACGAGTTGTGCAACAAAACTTTCTTAAAATGATCCAGATAATAATATGCCATTTATAACCAGGGGGAACGCAGTGATGTGGACATCTGCTCAGTAATTATTTGTTGGCTCGCTGTGCCTCTCAACATTCTCTACAACGTATCCTAAGAAAAAAAGTGTTTGTTTCGTTGTTCTTCACTGTGAGACCCTTAAGGAAAAGGAAATAATTGCCTCGGTTCTTCCCGAGCTCTTGCTTGTCTTATTAGGGGAAAAAAAAAATCCAAGTCTGTTTCACGGGTTTATTTTGTGAAGACATGACCTAGATTTAGTCTAGACAAAGGTATATTAACCACCGAGGTAATGTGAGCTTGAAATGAGGTAGCTTTACGGCAGATAATGTTTGAAAGACAAAAACATCTTGCACTGTTGAGTCAAATAGGTACTTTCAATCTTTCCATACTGATCTTAGTGTTTCATTTCTGCATCACTGGTTTTCTTTTAATGATTCGGTGATTAATTCCTCTTGTTCCTTGTACTGTCTTGTTTGTTGTGTCTCCAGACATTTGCTCTGTCTGTTTTAATATAATCATGGCTGGAGAGCAATGAAAGATTTTCGAATGAGGTTTTCTTTTGTACCCAAACGGTTATTGAATTTCTATGCACAAGCTTTAACAATAACCTTCAGCAGGAGAGAGGAGATAATGTGTTTTTATCTCTGTGAACTATATTTTTCGTTGAGAAAGATATGTCTACAATTTCCAGAAGAGCGGCGAAATGGTTGACACAGAGTAATGGAGTACTTATTTATTCTTATATTGGATTTCTCTTTTTATCTAAAGATGATTATTATAGGGGCACCCACGTGGCTCAGTTGGTTAAGCATGTGACTTCGGCTAAGGTCACGATCTCACAGTTTGTGGGTTTGACTCCTGCGTCGGGCTCTGTGCCGACAGTTCAGAGACTGGAGCCTGCTTTGGATTCTGTGTCTCCTTCTCTTTCTCTCTCTCTCAAAAATAAGTCAACATTAAAAAATGGTCGTTATAGTAAAATGTGATACGATATTTTATTAAAACACATATCCACACAGTAAGAGAATTAAATAGCATCGTACTGGTGCTATGTCACAATATGGGTAATATTTTGAGAGAGAGATTTAAAAGGCATATTTCCATTGACAAAATTGTGTACAATAAATAGTAAAGGAATGGGATAAAGTGAGATAAATGAGTATGGAGATTTGGGCAGTATGCCAGTTACAGGCTTGCCCACTTCATGCTTGCCCACTTTCCAGTTACTTTTGTTGGATCATCCTCCTCTTCCTGAACTTTTTCATTTTTATTTTAATGGAGATAGCACATATCCGTGGTTAAATATCTAAAACTATTAATGGTTGTACATCATGAAAAATGAGTCTCTGTCCCTCTGTGGCTCCCAATGACATCCTCTGCAGCACTTCCTCATTCCCTATCCAGTCTTACGTTAATTGAGATTTAAAATCAGACCTTGTCTCTCATTCCATTCTTCTTCCTCATTATCTTATCCACGCTCATGAATTTACAACTCAAACATTCAGGTGACTCCCAAGTTTGTACGTCTAGCAACCACAACCCAACTTCCCAGTAGACTTGTCCAGTTGGACATCTAAAAGACACCAGAAACCATGCAAGTCCAAAACTGAACTCATGATCATCATTCTCAAAGCTGGACCCTTCCAGGTCAGGGTTCCCTATCTCCATGAATGGTACGATGTAGGGTAAAAGTCAGGCATTATCCCAGACACCACCTTCTCTCACTCACCTCCCTATCTTCTCAATCACCAGTCCTACGGCTCTTACCTTCGAAATTTCTCTGTATCTTCTTCTTTCTATGTGCCGTCAAGCATCCGTTTAGCCCAAACTACTGTCACCTGTCATTTGTTTCATTGGTTTTCTAAAAGGCTGACCCACATTCATGCTGGCTCCCTTTCATCTCTGCTTTGTATAACAACCTGAGGTTCGGGGTCGTAACACTGGAATCAGATGATGTCATTCACTTGCACACAATTTTTGGCATTGCCTGTTGCAAGAAAGCCCCAACAAGTTTAAAACAGCTTAGAAAGAGTTGCAAAGTCTGGCCCCTTGGTGACTCTCCAGCCTTACTTGCACACTCCCCATTTCTGAGCTCTAGCCACGTGGTCTCTCAGTTCCCAAAAGTATCCTGCTCTTCATGCTTGCCCGTGTTCAGTTTTCTGCCTAGAAGACTTCACTCGCACTCGTTCTTTCTCACTTCCTCAAAAAACATTCTAAACAGTTGAAATAGGCACTGTATTTCTCCTCTGTAGCAATGATCACACTGTGTAACTGTATTTTTATCTGTAGGATTATGTACTCTCTAATGTATTCCACTGGATAGTAACTTCTATGAGGCAAGGCCATAGTATCTATTGGTTAAGAACATGGATTCTGGAGCTAATGACCAGGTTCAAAAGTGAGCTCTAGCATATAACTGTGACAAGTTACTACATGCTTATAGAATCTTGTGTTTTCATGTGAAATACCTTCTTTATGTGAAGATTTATGAATTTATGTGAAATACAAGTGACTTTATGTCAAATGGGTAGAATAGCACATGCACAGAATAAGTACCATACAAATGTTAGCTACTTTTATTATTTTGCTCATGATTGTTTCTCTATCACTGGACACGACACTTGGGATATTGCAGGTGGTTAAAGAATTTTAATTTATGATATTAATAAAGGAGGAGTGGTTTGTAATTGTAACAATGAAAGAAAAAAGGATGGATAACATTATCCGTGAAAAGGAGGAATAAAATGATTACTTGAAAGAAAATCTGGAAAGACTTTGTAAACGAAATGCATGAAGCGTGGGATAGAGTTTGAAGATATCTTGACTAGAGAATTAGCCATTGGTCTTTGGTTACAGAATACATTTAGAAGGCAACTTTGGTTTAAAGGAAAAGAGATGAAATTGATTTGGAGCCTAGTGATTTTGAAATGACCATGGGAAATCCAAATTGAAATGTGTGAATAGCTTCTGAAGTCATGACATGAAGTGATGAGAAAAGCTCAAGAGTGATGGCCAAGAACGTAGAGGTGTAATTGAGGTCATCACATAAATTTGTATTATGGCAACTGCTAAGTGTCCACAGAAGTCCTCGGCTGCTTTCCTCAGTGGCAATGGAATGGGAGCGGACACATGATTACCTAGCTAGATTCCATTTTTCAGTCTTCCTTCAGTTTACCACTGAGTTGGTAAAAACATAGTCATGAGGTGTTTCCGTATTCTCTTTTCTTTTATCTTGCTGGTAGCCCAGCCTAGATCATACATCAAGGTCTTAGGGGTAACAGAGCCACTAATTGAAAGGGACACATATCTATAGTGGATGAACCACTTGACAATCCAGGATGCTTTTCTCGAACTTCTGCGTAAGAAAGATGAATAAATTCTCTGTTTCTGTCAGTTGGTGAATTTGGAGTCCCTTTGTTATAATAATTTGTCTCTCCTACTAATGTTAAGAGGAGAGAGTATATTAAAAACATGTGTTTCCTGGTTCTAAGATTTATTGGTGATGTGACCTGGGATACTGTATGTAATTTCTTTGGTTATATTTTCAATAAATAAGAACAGTGATAACCGTCAAAGAGTTGTGTAGAGATAACACAGGTCAGTCAATGAACCCTGTGCCTGACCTAGAGTAGGCAAGCGCTAAATTATAGCAGTTCGTATTATTATTTTGTCCTTCTGCGTCTACTTCTTCTCTTTCTTCTTAAAGAAAATGTAAGTGCGTATGTTAATTATTAACCTGCCAATTCTCTTGATCACTTCATGACTTGCCATTTACTTTCCTTTAAAAAAAGTTTATTTATTTATTTTGAGAGAGAGAGAGAGAGCACGTGCATGTGTGTGCACATGGGGAAGGAGCAGAAAGAGAGAGAGAGAGAATTCTAAGCAGGCTCCTTGCCTTAAACTCTGAGCCCGATGCGGGACTTAATCCCATGAAATGTGAGATCACGACCTGAGCCAAAATCAAGAGTTGGATGCTTAACCGGCTGAGCCACCCAGGTGGCTCACCATTTACTTTCAGTCAAGATTTGTCAAAGGTCCATCGTATTCAGAAAAATAAAATAAATAAATAAAAGAACAAAGAAAAAAAAGACAGTTAATATGGCACAGAAAGCTGGTTTCCCTTCTCAATTCAACATTCTTATTATCATATTGTACATTGGAGGTGAGCTTTTATTTAAAGATTAAAACCCCAAAATACCACCTATGTTACATTTAAAATGTGTTTAACCTTGACTAATGTAAAATATTAGAAAAAATAAATACCATAAACAAATATTATAGACAAAGGAAGGTAAAATTCGGCATAGCCTACTTCCTTATTTCTTACAATTATACTTAATTTTCACATAGAAAATATGAATTGCTTTGTGAATGATTAATTTTTATGAATAGATGTAATAAAAGACATTGTAATTTATTCTTTTTGGAGCTGATTTGGGACATTTTCATCTATTTTATTTTTTGTTATTATTTTTTAATGTTTATTTTTGAGAGAGAGGGAGAGAGACTACAAGTCGGGGAGGGACAGAGGGAGAGGGAGACAGAGATCACAAGTAGACTCCAGGCTGACAGCAGAAAGCCTGATGCCTGGCTCGAATTCACTCAGGAACCGTGAGATCAGGACCAGAGCTGAAACCAAAAGTTGGACGCTTAACCGACTGAGCCACCCAGGTGCCCCAGCTTGGGACACTTTATATATTGAATTGTAGTTTTGAAGTCATTAAGAGAAGTTTCTTAACTTCATCTTGAATACAAATAAGATTCATTTAAATAAAAAAATTTAAAAAATTCCTCATTTAGATTTATTTGAAATATAAATTTACTGCAAAATATATAAGATATATATATATATATATTTATTTTTGGTACTAACATACAGCCTCATTATTTTCCCCCTAGAAAAGAAGAATCTGTTTTCTCCTGACTAAAAGAGCATCATGTTAAAGAATATATCACATCTCACAGACATTTTAAAGGAATTTTCTAATGTGGATAGAAAATAACGAGAACAGTTAGGGCTTGGTTTTATAAATTCTTTAAATGCAATATCTCTACCATGAATGGTATTCATTTTTTTGACCATGTCTTAATACCCAGAAGCCTCTGCATGAGGTAGTGAATGACTTGTTTTTTGTATAACACATTGATGGGCCATCTGAAGGAAGAACCCCACAGGCTTACTGTTTCCATAAGTAGGAAAGCACAGCCCTCCCAGCCTGACTCCTCTGGAAGAAGGTGGACTTGTTGGCAGAATGGAAAAGGAATGGAGAACAAAGGCGACTAGCCTTGATTTTGAGGGGAAACTTTCTAAAGTAGTGAAAAGGTAACTTCTCCATGATATGGCAAGGGGCATTTTCATATTGTAAGGAATCTGAAAATCTTCATATTATTGAAACAGGGGCTGAAAAATCAAATCCTGTAAAAAAGCATTGACGATGGCTTAGAAAGACACTTAAAAGGTGGGCTTATATTCTGATGACATTTCTAGTGAAATCTATTCACATATCTGTGAAGAACACAATGAAAGCCACTACTCCACATAGAGAATCCTATCGATCTTTAAAAGAAGTGA
The DNA here is from genome assembly GCF_018350215.1 of Panthera leo. Lineage (NCBI taxonomy): Eukaryota > Metazoa > Chordata > Mammalia > Carnivora > Felidae > Panthera > Panthera leo. The sequence goes on along the minus strand of NC_056687.1, from coordinate 17,467,315 downwards.
TGGCGTTTTGGGGTGATGGTGGGGTAATCCAGAGCTGACGACCAAGAAAGAATTCTTGACGATGTCTTTGGTGCAAAAAGGTGATTTTGTTAAAGTACCGGGACAGGACCCGTGGGCAGGAAGAGCTGCACTGGGGTCGTCAAGGGTAACTCATTATATACCCTCAGGTTGGGAGGGGGTCAGGGATAGAGTAAGTCTCTAAGGAATTTTGGAAGCAAGGTTTCCAGGACCTTGAGGGGACGAGCTGTTGCTAGGGAAACATCCCTTCTTACCATTTAATAAAACCTCAGTCATGGGACCCTTCTGATGCATATCAGGGGCCATAAGCTTGGAACGTGATTGCCAGCATATATCTTGGGACAGCTGAGATAAAGGAAGTAAACTTACAGGATCCTCAAGGTTGAGGCAATGTTAAACCAAGTTTCCCTTTCGCCCCCTGGCAAAGTGTCATCAAGGAGGCAGCTGAGCTCCTAGAGGGAGGTCACTCTGCCTTTTCAAGGACTTGTCCATGGGCTATAGGCAGTAAGGGATTTTAATTTTCCATTTGCCTTAGTTTCCCACATCACCATGGCAAGCACTTACACCCCTTTCCTTTGTTCTTGGGGAGCCAGGAGTGTCCAAGGAATATCACACAGATCCTACCTGGGCTGTGGGGGTGGGGTGGGGTGGGGTGGGAGGGGTGCTAGCTTGTGCTTTTACCCTTCAGCCTGCCTCATGCTCCCTCATCAGCAGGAAGATGTTTCTAAACATAAAAAGGGTAGAGAGCTGTTCAAAAACATCGTGCCAACTATATGCCAGTTTTGGTAAAAATGAAGCTGCATTTAATGTAATTCTCTGGGATTGTGAAAAAGTGAACAGAAATATACTGAATTTTCTAAGTTGTAGTGATGTTTATAAACATCTGGCATCCGTGAAAAGATAAAATCTGAAAAAAATCTAGAGATGTCCAGTTTCTGATTCTGCATGTATGGAACGTGGAAGTCGCCTCTCCATCTTAACAAGGAAAGAGCTGGAGAGATTACAAATTCAACAGTTCTTGGATCTGTAAGGGTCAAGAGGGCACGAGGGAAACCATTTCCCCTGAGATTGGAGAGACAGGTGAATAGGAGTCACGGGCTTCCCAGAGCAGAGACCCAGGAGTAGAAACTGCCTCAGGAGCTGGGGAAGGAAACTGGACTGTAATTGACAAATTGCTGGAGGCTAGTATTGACGACTCAAAAGTGTTAAAACTCACATGGGACAAAATCGTAGTGGGGCCTCACAGGATTGTCTGATTTACTTCCAGTAGCTCAAACGGGTTCCCACAGTAAATACTGGAGGAAAATTCTTCCTGATTGTGTAAGTGGAGGGGAAAATATCCCAGAGCACTCTCGTCTTAACAATAGAGTTGGAAGCTCGTTAACCAGAGCCTAACCTGCTAGTGAATTATTAGAGCCAAACTCCCCCAGGGAAAAAGAAAATACCCACACCAGCCCACCGTAGCCATCTGTCCCACATACGGGCGCGGAAAAAAAAAAATGGAGGAATTCTGGTGAAGTTCACAGTCCAAGAAAATACGTAAGTAAAGGGGCATACATTTCAATGCCACTTCTGCGGCTAAAAGCTGGGGAATGGTGGGCTCGTCACTTAGCCTTTCTGAGCTACCGTTCATTTGTTAGAGGAGGTATTTATATTTGATATCACCAACATCTTTCTGGCTATGAAATTTCTTTTCTCGTGATGTGAAATCTATGGTACATGCCTTCACTTGCAGGGGACCCTCAACTGTTGTTATTCTCCACTTACGGTCCCCGTGTGCTGTTAAAAAGCATCACGTCAAAGTTAACATAACAAATGTCTTGCAGTTTTTGTTAACCAACGCGGTTAAATACTTGGGTATCGTGGGGATGAAAGTTAATATCTACTGCACAAGGTGTTAAAATAGAACAAAGCCGACTCAGTAGGCTTAGCTCGGTCCCTTCTGAAAACTTTTGCTTTTCACTTTCACACAGGTATTTGACTCTGGGTGGGAAGCCAGCAGTTTAGTGGGTAGAATAAATTATTGGAATGAATAAATCATGCAAATAAAAGGCACAGCATGAGGAATCTTGTCAACGATACTGTAATAGTGTGGCGTGGTGACGGCTGGGAGCTGCACATACAGAGAAGTCGAATCACTACGTTGTACACCTGAAACTAATGTAACATTGAGTGTTGGCTTATATATATATATATATATTCACACACACCATATATATACCATATATATATACCATATATATATATGTATGTGTGTGTGTGTATATATATATGTGTGTGTGTATATATATATATATATATATATATATATATATATATATGTTATGGGCTATGGTATTAGGAATTCAATTATGACCATGTATCTAAGCCATCTCTTCTGATTTACTTTTTGTAAGGAATAAGTGTGACCCTCCCAAACCCCCACGTGCTTCTTGATTCTTGTGTCTTTTTGTCTGTTTCTACTCTGGAGAGGAAAAACAGGAAAGCCATTGATCAGCCACTTAAAATCAAAACAGATACTCAGTTGTTAATTCTTTTCTCCCATTCATGCTTCCAAGAGCCATTAATATCCCAGTCTATAAATATCATACACCAAGTTTTGTAGAAATCTGTAAGAAATATTCGAGAGAACAATCTGGAACTTTATGTTTGCTAATTGTTTTCACTGATAGGAGACATACTTTACTGGCGGTTCTATTTCAGTTGATTTTTTTGAATGTGAGCTAAAAGAATGTAAAAGTGCTGTTCTTGTCACAGTTTTTGTTGTTGATCATCACAAGATGGAGGACTGGTCATTGACTGTATTTCAAGCTGCAGCCGAAGAGTGAGGGCTTGTTATTTTCTTCTTCTCCTTCCCCTTCTTCTTCTTCTTCCTCTTCTTCTTCTTCTTCTTCTTCTTCTTCTTCTTCTTCTTCTTCTTCTTCTTGTTATTATTGCAATTCTTTCTGCATTATCAGGAAAGTGACACTTCCACTTATATATAAAAAATTGGCTTGGCAGCCTGGGTGGCTCAGTCGGTTGAGCAGCCGACTTCGGCTCAGGTCACGATCTCGCGGTCCGTGAGTTCGAGCCCCGCGTCGGGCTCTGTGCTGACAGCTCGGAGCCTGGAGCCTGTTTCGGATTCTGTGTCTCCCTCTCTCTGACCCTCCCCTGTTCATGCTCTGTCTCTCTCTGTCTCAAAAATAAATAAACGTTAAAAAAAAATTAAAAAAATTGGCTTGGCAAAATATAAGATATGATTAAAAACTTAAAATATGGGTAAGTTAGGTTTGGTGGTCTTAGAGGATGCTTCTAATTTTAAGTAAGTAAATTTTATGGCTGATATTCTCTGATAAGCTCCAAATATAGACCGGCATCTAATAAAACAGAACACATGCAAAAATATTTTATATACTTTTAAGACTTTTCACATTAGTGCAATATGTTTTAGCAAGACCAGCTCCTGTGCAGCAAAAACTATATATAAAGTGATGGGTTCCTTGTGTTATGTCCCATATTGCCAATGGGTTCCAGTGACTGCCGAGACCACATTGGTGGGCTTGTGAAGGGTGATATCCACAATCCCCACCCATAGTGAATCATTCCATGGTGAGGCTTATGAAGGCTGGAGAAATTTTCAGTGCTCTGACGTCTCTGGGAGGAAAACGTCTTGCGAAAGTGTAAGTTTGTTGTTGTCCTATGGACAATATTGAATTTGCGTGGATTCGGCAACATGTGGTTAGAACATCTTGAACTCATTTCCAGTAACTTGAAAAAAATAGTATAGTTTCTGCCATAGACTGTTGTTTTTTTTTTTCTTTTTTTTTTAATTTAAGATTAAATGTAAGATTATCATTGTACACCCTTTTGATTTGAGTAATCTTTTTGAGTGGTTGAAGAGAGAAGATGTGTGTTCTATTTTACAGAAAGAACATCAAATTCCTCAGGGCTCTGTATTCTATGAGCTTTACAAAGGCTGAGATCTGACCTAGGAAAATGACATTTAGAGAAAATTGCCAAGTGTACATATCCTTTCCTCCTTTTGTTTCTTTCATTCTACTTTCTATCTATATATGTCATTTCTATTAAAAATGAGAAACGGCGAAATAATCTGCATTTTTTCTCCTAAATTATTACCCTTAAGCAAAATAGCATGAGAGAGATGAAGTCATTTTAATTTCAAAAACATGTACAATTTTCCTCCTCAATGGCATGAAGTAGAAATGTTAATGACTTTAGGGGCCCTGGGTGGCTCAGTCGGTTAAGCATCTGACACTTGATATCCGTTCGGGTCATGATCTCATGCTCATGGGATCGAGCCCCACATTGGGCTCCATACTGAGCATGGAACCTGCTTGGGATTCTCTCTCTCCCTCTCTCTCTGCCCCTCCCCTGACTGCGTGCATACTCTCTCTCCCTTTCTCTGTTAAAAATAAATAGACATTAAAAAATGCTTAAAAAAATAAATGCTAATTACCTCAGAGGATTAAGATACTTAGTAGAGCAGAGGTTCACCTTGATTAACTTATTGCGAACTGGAATAAGTGCTTTAAATATTACAGATACTAGTATTCCTGCAGTGCTTTGACATTGAAATAATATTCTTGGTGTGGCTAATAAGAACCAGATTTATACGTCGGCATGAAACCATCAAAACACAGATAAAACATATGAAATGGTGGTTTTCAAGATGTTGGACGTGACATAATTAAAGACAATAATTGTTGAGAGGTAGGAAAAAAGCAAATCAGGTCTATCAATTGTCCAAGTTTATTGCCTTGAGAGGGGTTCTATGTCATAGGGTGGCGGGACCACAGGCAAGTCTGGTAGTCTCCCAGAGTTAAGGAGAGAGAAATCAGAGCCCAGAGATCCCAAAGTGAATAACCGGTAGGACGGAATGCTAGAGAGGAGAATGTAGACAGAAAGGGAATTCTGCAGGTTCCCAGAGGTTCTGCCTCAATTACACATCTGCGTATGGACTGGTGCCCATATGTGGGGAATTACCTGAGATCAAGGAAAGAACTACATGAAGAGATTAGAGTTAATAGTGCCAGGTACTCTCCAAGGACTAGAGATAGTGTGTGTCCCTGTTAGGGAGACAGGGAAAACTCATGAACTGGGTTATTTGGTAGAGGGCTCAGAAGTGAATTATGTCAGCAGTGGGGAGTGTTTATTCCTAGTCTGAACTCTGTTCCAGTGCTTCCTTAAAAAATAGCTTAAAAGCAAAACTTGAAAAGACCCAACTATTTCCAGGTAACTTAATTGCATCCCAGAATAAAGTTGAATCTACTTCTTAGAATACAAAAATGCTAAACAAACGTGGGCAAAATGCACAATATCTGAGGTCCCTTCAGAGATTATTAGTCATTCAAAGAATCAGAAAATACAACTTGTAACGAGGAGAAACAGAGATCATTGATTCTAAAATTCATATGGGAATGCCAAAACCTAGAGTAGTTGGAACAGCTTTGAAGAACAACAAAAATGGAGATGAATACTGCCTGATTTTAAGACAATATAAATCTACATTAATCAAGACAAATTGGGTATCAGCTTAAAGACAGATGAATAGATCAATGGAAGAGAATCCAGAAATGAATTCTTACAAATATGGACAAAGTTACACACACACAGACACACACACAATTCTGTGAAGAATGCATATATATATATATATATATATATATATATATATATTAACAAATGTTACTGAACAAATTTATATCAGTGTTAGTTTGCTAGGACCGTCATAACAAAGTGTCATAAACTGGGTGATTTCAAAAGTAGAAATGTATTTCCTCACTAGCTCTGAAGGATAGAAGTTCAAGGTTAAGTGGTCAGAAGTTGTCCTTGACTTGTAGCTGGCTGTCTTCTAGGGTCATTACATGGTCTTCCCTCTATGTCTGTGCATGTATCTTTGTCCTCATTTCTTCTTTTTAAAAGGACACTAGTTATACTGGATTAGGGCCTAACAACCCCATTCCACTTTAATACTTCTTTAAAAATACTATCTCCAAATATGGTCACATTCTGAGGCTCTGGGGCTTAGGAATTCAATATATGAATTGGGGGGGGGGCATATTTCACCCATAACAATTTACTATGCAAATAAGTGATCTTCGGTCAAGAATATTTTCATGTGGGGTACCTGGGTGGCTCAGTCATTTGACCGTCTGACTCGTGATTTTGGCTCAGGTCATGACGATCCCAGGGTCATGAGATCGAGTCCGGCATCAGGCTCCATGCTGAGCATACAGCCTGCTTAAAATTCTCTCTCCTCCTCTCTCTCTCCCTCTGCCCCTGTTCCCTGCTCTCTCTCTCTCTCTGTCTTTCTCAAATTAAAAAAAAAAAAAAGAAAAGAAAGAAAGACTTTCATGGGAATATTCACAGCAGCATTACTTATCATTTCTCCAAACTGGAAACAACCTAAATGGCCCTCAACAGGTGAATAGGTAGAAAAAATTTGTTATATTCATACAATGGAATACAATTTGCCAACAGAAAAGAATGAACTACTCAAGCATGACACATCATGGCTGACCCGCAAAAACATTCTGCCAAGTAGAAGGAGCCTGACACAATACATCTCATATTTTATGATTCCACTTATACTAAATGTCCATACAGATTAAATTTATGGAACATGCATTAAACGGTTGGCTGTCTGGAGCTAAGAGCGGGAACAGGGATGAACTAAAGGTATAAGAGACTTTATGGGGTGGGCTGAAAATGTTCTAAAACTGATTTATAGTGATACTCATATTGCTTGGTATTATTCCTGAAAAGGCACTGAAACATACATCAGAGATAAGTGAACTTTATGATATGTAAAATATATCTCAATAAAGTTGTTTAAAACACATTAATTCAAAACAGATCATAGACCGAAATGTAAAATCTAACACTAAAATAATTCAACATAGAAGATTTCATGACCTTGAATTAGGCAAATATTTTATTATTTATTTATTTATTTATTTGAGAGAGAGACAGAGAGACAGAGCGACAGAGCACAAGGGGGGGAGGGGCAGAGAGAAAGGAAGACACAGAACTGGAAGCAGGCTCCAGGCTCTGAATTTCAGTGCAGAGCCTGACACGGGGCTCAAACCCACGAACCGTGAGATCATGACCTGAGCCAAAGTTGGACTCTTAACCGACTGAGCCACCCAAGCGCCCCAAATTAGGCAAATATTTCTTATACACAAAAACAACAAGATGATCCAAAAAAGAAATATTGATGAGCTGTGCTTCGAGATCAAAATTAAAATCTTCTGTCCTTTGAGAGAAACTGTTAAGGAATCAAAAGACAATCTACATC